>NC_137822.1:15741439-15748939 GCF_963921795.1 Nannobrachium achirus
ATGCGGCTCTTTAGCGCCACCCTAGTGGCTCCCTGGAGCTTTTTAAAAAATTTATGAAAATGGAAAAAGTATTTTTTGTTTTAACGATTTTTTTATCGTCACTGTCGGGCAGAAACCTTGTATCTCCAAGTTTCAAATGTGCATGTTTTTTTTCGCAAAGTAAAGCCCTGCTTCATCATACAAAACTGGCACACAAAAGTAGTGAAAACAGCAGATCTACAAGCACACAACGCCTCGCGGTGCGAGGCGTTGTGTGCTTGTAGATCGGCTGTTTTCACTAATTTAGTTCATTTTTTAAATGATAAATATAAAACAAAGTTTTGAACATACAAGGCTTTTATAATTTTTTGCGGCTCCAGACAGATTTGTTTTGGTTTTTTTTGGTCCAATATGGCTCTTTCAACATTTTGGGTTGCCGACCTCTGCCCTAGGGGGAGCTGTTTTACAGGAGACCCATGCAGGGAGGTAGAGCAGGGTACAGGGAGGTACATTGAAATACAGAGAGGTACAAGGAGGTAAAGTGAAGAAAATGAGAGAATAGTAGAGGGGTGAATAATTCAGCATTACACACTCTGTGTTGAGATCACAGCCATCCTTAATGGCTGACTACTGAGAGCAATTAATGCTTTTATGGTGATATCAATCAAAGGATGTGGGGCTGGAGAGTGCCCCATGCACTGACACTCCATATACTGTCCAACCCGTGTGTGTGTGTGTGTGTGTGTGTGTGTGTGTGTGTGTGCGTGCGTGCGTGCGTGCGTGCGTGCGTGCGTGCGTGCGTGCGTGCGTGCGTGCGTGCGTGCGTGCGTGCGTGTTAGAGACAGAGGGATGGAGGTAGGGATGGGACGATAAGCGATATTAGCGTTTATTGTGAAAAAAGACACTCACGATAATCGTATCGTGGAGATTTAATATATCGTGAAATTATCCTCAGTCATGCACTGGGATCAATTCAACTTTTATTTGCCGAGCTGCATATCTGGTACCACTTAAACTCTCTATTGGTAAAACGTACTTATAATATACGTACTTGATACAGTCTTTTTTTCACTCTCTACCAAATCTCTTTGCCAAAAAATTGCCAAACAAAATATAATATTATAATATTGTAGATCTGCTATTTTATGGCAAATGTTCCACCCCAGGATAATGGATTTTGATTATCGTCCCATCCCTAGTGTGTGTGTGTGTGTGTGTGTGTGTGTGTGTGTGTGTGTGTGTGTGTGTGTGTGTGTGTGTGTGTGTGTGTGTGTGTGTGTGTGTGTGTGTGTGTGTGTGTGTGTGTGTGCACGCGGGTGCGTGCGTGTACATGTCTGTGGGTGCTCATAGTTTGAGTGTGCAAAAACATATGCTCACACGCACCTTTCCATTAGGAGACATCATGCATCAGGTGTACGGTGGGTACTACTAACTGTATGCTTGAACTGCATCAGAATAAATAGTTGCCTGGTGCATGAGAGCCACTGATGTTTAAGACATGACAACATGTGTTACCACGTGTCATTCACGCCCCGCTGTGAGGCTCCCAAGCAGCCAGTGGTGACTAGTTGGTCACCAGGGGGTCTAGTTAATATAGTCTGACATGCATAAGGGTCTGTGCACACGCACGCACACACACCTTCACTGCATAATTATATTCATGCACACTTACCCCCATACCAACATAATATAGATATCATGCTCACATGTCTAATGTGATGGAAAATAGAAAAGAAAAGTGCAAATGGAGCCAAGATTGTCTTTAGATGTTGTAGCATGAGAAAAGCCCAGAGACATGTCGTGACAGGGGGACAAAAAAGACAGAGAAAAGGGACAACCAGAAGAAACAAAGTGACAAATGGAACGAGAAGTAATGTAATTTCTTATAGACACCTCATGGTCTGGTAATGCTTAGATTTCATTAGCTACAGTCATATGCATACTAAACAGATATGATAGGGCTCTCTCCAGACTACGGGAGAAGCTGAAATGCAGGAATCTGTGAGATGATCCTCCGGCTAATCTCTTCCATGCAGCACATGTCTCCCCTATAGTGAATTATCTTAATCTGTCTGGCTGTGTGATAATGATGCTTACTAAACAATTTGGAGGCCCGTCCCTCCTAGGGAGTATACTAGTGTACACTAGTACATGCATATTACATGCACCGGCACACGCTCAGACAGAAACTATACCAGTGGTACGACAATATAAAAAAAAAAATATACTGTATGTACTGCACAAGTGTCGATGTTTAAAGGACAACTTTGTTTTTTTTACAACAAGGGTTCATATTTTAGATAGTCATTCGAGAAAAGAAAAGATGAGTGTTCAAATGTTTTCATTTACTTCTTTCTATCGTTTTAGTGATTTTAACAATTTAGATTTGCATGCATGCCCACAGACAAGTGGCTAAATATGTCTTTTAAGACACAATAAGCTCATTCCCAAGATGCACTGCAATCTTTCATGGGCAGATGTGACTTATGGGGGATTGGTGTAAATAGTAATATAGAAATTGACTGCTTATTGTGTTTAAAAAGACATATTGTACACATGCCCCCAACCACTGAAATCAAAATACTAAAATCGCTAAAACAATTAGCCCTATTCACGACCCGCCCACCCAGCAAATTTCTCAGCATCCCCCGGGTGCTGACATCAATTTAGAAGGGGAAACTATAACAGAAATAGCTGGACTTAAAGCCAACAAATCATTATTTCGAACGGTAAAGTAAATTATAATGCTTTGTGCCTTTTACTGTCATGTGTTCTTGATGATCATGCTAGCCGTATTTTATACTTTACTATTCGGAAATTGCATTAAATTTGCGATTTCTGTGTTAACTCTATATGCTTATAGTAGGATTTTCCCCTTCAAAACGTGACTTCAGCACCCGGGGGATGCTGAGTGGGCGGGTCGTGAATAGGGCTAATTGAAAGAAGTAAATGAAAACATTTTGACACCCATCTTTTCTTTTCTCTAATGACTATCTAAAATATGAACCCTTGTTGTTAAAAAAAAACAAAGTTGTCCTTTAACACACAAATAGGCACAGTAGACTGACACCAATTGCACTGAACGCACTCCTCAAATATTTTCATACACGTAAACAGGAATATAAACCGATGTACACGTGTGTACACACACACACACACACACACACACACACACACACACACACACACACTCCCTATTAACACAGGGATAAGGAGAATGCAGTCCGCTTTGATGTATTATTCATTGGCCCCCAGTGGGTGGCCTTAGCCAGTATTGCTATCACAATGTTAGCCCTCAAACACTCCGGCAGCTATTTATATGGATCCACTATGAGAAGCTGCCACGCTCAAGGACACACTGTCGTTATACTCTCTTCACAGGGATTAAGAATCATAGAAGAATAACACTGTCTATTCCAATTGTGTTTTTTTGATTTATTGTTAAACCCATTTAGAACGGGGTACACATCATTATTGTATGCTTTAACTATTGAAAAATAGCAGATATACAAGCTCACAGCGTGGCACCGAGTGCCGCGCTGCGAGCTTGTAGATCTGCTATTTTTGAAAAAATCTTTGAAAATTAGAATTTTGACCCGATTCTATGAGTGTCTTTTGAATCCTTCTAAGATTTTTTGAAAAATCTATGTTTCTATGTCAGCAATCTGGCCAGCCATCGTCAAAGAAAAGGTCCTTTTCACTTAAATGGAGCTCAGTTAGCCTGTTCTTGAGAGACTACTACTATGTCAGTGGTTCTCAAACCTTTTCATGTGAAGGACCGCCAAAATGATATTTATTTGGCCACGGACCCCCATTCAACATATTTAGTTCCAGGGACCACCCAGAAGCAAAATCTGAGTTACAAACGTTCGCTTTGAAAATACATATATAAAGATTTGCACACATTTTTATGTTTTTTTTTTTTTTAATTAGCAGATCTACAAACTCGCAGCGCGGCACTCGGTGCCGGGCTGTGAGCTTGTATATCTGCTATTTTTCACTGGTTAAAGCATTCAATAATTCTAGGCCTAAATGGGTTAAAGTACTAAAAAAAATTACAATCCTAAGAAATGCAGTCAATGGAACCGTGGGCCTGCCGGGGGAAAAGAATGAGCCATTGACTAGACACGTCAACGCCAGAACCCTGCTAAGAACAAGTCTGTTTGGGTGTACAGTACTGTTGCCGAGATGTATCGCCTGCATTCTATTGATCCACGTCTCTCTCTTTTCTCTCTTACTGACAGAGCATTGAAAATCGAAGGGATTATATACCTTTAAATATGTGTCACTTTTGCCCAGTAAATGGGCCTTTTAACAACATGGACCCCGGTCAATGAAGGGTTTTAGCCTTAAACCCTGTAAACTAAGTGGTTAAAGAGGACCCAGTACTCATGCAGAATATCCCTTTACATTGCATTAATAACTTTAAAGGAGCAGTTCACCCCCAAAATTACTTTTTTTCTATTGATTACACACGCCATGGAGACTTAAACGCATGGATATTTGTTTGTTTGTGTCGCATTCTTAAGCCAATAATTTGATTATAATAAATGTACCCCCTTAGATTTCCGGTCTACCGGAATCAATGGGGGCTTTATTGGCTTAGCAATGTGACAAAAATGACAAAAATCCATGAATTCACGTCTCCATGGGGTGAGTAATCCATAGGAAAAAAAAGTCCTTTTGGGGGTGAACTACTCCTTTAATATATATATATATATATATATATATATATATATATATATATATATATATATATATATATATATATATATGACAGGACTATGTATTTAAAAAGCTCAGCATGCTGTATGCTATTCATGAACTAAAACAATTTGGCATTTCTGAGCCATACAGATTTGGACTTGATAACGCCCAAGTGCTTTATCACTTGAGTTTTATCAGTGACACATTACTTTGACCAAAGCTGCTACTGTACATGCGTCTGGTTTCCACTGCAGCTGTTGTGTGATCATGATATGACCGCAGAAAATGCTGGCAAAGCCTTTTGGATGAGAATAATCAGGTTCCAGAATGATCCAGGGAAACCCTGCTGTACTATCTGTAGCTGTATGTTTTCAGACCATCGTGCATATTGCACATCTACAGAGCAGTTAGTTAATGTATACAGTAAGCCAGGGTTCTTCAACGTTTTCAGGCCAAGGACCCCTTAGTTGAGAGAGAGATGAAGCAGGGACCCCCCCCCCCCCCCCCCCCCACAACCTCTTCATAGATTCCATATAGTTTCATCGATTGACAGCACGATCATCAGTGTATTTTGGATTCATGTAAATTTGTGTTTTCAGATATTTAACCACTTGAGCCGTAATTACCTAATAAACTTGAACTTTCACTCTGTACTTAGTCTGCTCTTTTTCCCCTCTACACCAAACCTCTTTGCCGAAAATAGCCGATCTACAAGCTCACAACGCCTCGCAGCGCGAGGCGTTGTGAGCTTGTAGATCTGCTATTTTTGGCTATAGTTCTCAGAATAAGGACACTAAGGTTCAAGTTGGTAATATAAAAAGGATTGGAAGATTTGGGGGACCCCCTGTAGTAACTCTGAGGACCCCCTAGGGGTCCCGGACCCCCTGTTGAAGACCCCATGCAGTAAGCTGTATCCCATGAAGAATTTCCCACAATAGAAAAGACAGGGGGTAAGGGGGAGAGCTCTTGTGAAGAAGTTGATGTACCCTACCCTACAACACCACTCAGCTGCCATCACATCTGTTGGATGCACATGGCTGCTTTGCTTCAGGGACACAACACACGACACGCGCACGCACGCACGCACGCACGCACGCACGCACGCACGCACGCACGCACGCACGCACGCACCGAGTGCCGCGCTGCGAGCTTATAGATCTGCTATTTTTGAAAAGTCATGAAAATGTGTGCAAATCTTTCAATATGTATTTTTTAAACAGACATTTGTAACTCAAGTTTTCGCTTTTGGGGGGTCCCTGGAGCTAAATATTTTGAGATGGGCGTGGCCAAATACATATCATTTTGGGGGTCCTTCACATGAAACAAGATGGATTTGAAATATTCAAAGACTTGCACAAATGTTCACGATTTTTCAAAAATAGCAGATCTACGAGCTCACAGCGCGGCACTCGGTGCCGTGCTGTGAGCTTGTATATCTGCTATTTTTCAATAGTTAAAGCACAAAATATGAAGAACAATCATGGGGGGCCTCGCAGTGAATCCTTGTACCCACCCAGGGCCCAGAATTTGGTGTGACACCCCTGGCCTGCACACACACACACACACACACACACGTACACGTACCTTCTGCACATTACCAGCTCCCCTCTGCTCTAACAAAGCTCACTCCTGAAATACTGACTCAATTACAGTGTGCCTTTAGTGCTGTCAGCCAGCCAGTCAAGCATTCATTTCATCAGCCTGTCAGCGAGAGTCTGAACTGTCAGTCAGTGTAAACTTGCAACAGCCTGTTCAGTCTTGGCTTCTAAAGTCAGTTGGTCAGACAGACACAGGAGGACATTCAGTCAGCCTGTTAATTAGACACTTTCAGACAGTGAGACGGTCACCACATCAGCTAATGAGTCATTTAGACCAGGGGTTCCCAAACTTTTTTGTCTCAGGGCACCCCATAAATATTTGTTTTAATCCGAGGCACCCCTACATTATAATTTTCACTCCCAGCACCTTATATTTATACCATATCGTCGTTGTCGGGTGGAAACCGTTCGTTTTGTATTTATCATCTAAAATATGTACTAAACTAGTGAAAACAGCAGATCTACAAGCACACAACGCCTCGCATCGCGAGGCATTGTGTGCTTGTAGATCGTCTGTTTTCACTCGTTTTGTGCGACGGTCTTGTAACTTGGAAATACAAGGTTTCTGCCCGACAGTGACGATATTTTAGTGATTATGTTGCGAGGAAAACGTTGAGATAATAGCCATTTTGGTTAGAACTGACTGAAAATAACTTTGTACTTCAAGTTTAAAATGATACTAAATATTTTTTCAAGTGTCCAAATAAATTCCAAATATTATCAAATTATCTCACGGCACCCCTGGACTGCCGCCACTGCACCCCAGGGTGCCCCGTCACCCACTTTGAAAACCCCTGATTTAGACCAGTGGTTCTCAACCTTTTCAGGCCGCGACCCCCAAAATAATCATATTTTAACTGGGGACCCCCCCACCCAGACGAGCACTAAGAGTCGAGGCATTACATTTTGTATAACACGGTTCTATTGTGAAAATAGCAGATCTACATGCTCACAACGCCTCGCGTTGCGAGGCGTTGTGAGCATGTAGATTGGCTATTTTCACATTTTCTGCCTCTAATATTTGACAATTTAGCCAATGTTTAATTTGCTATTTTAGAGGTATTAAAAAGTCCTTAAATTGTCACTTTAGAAACATGCAGATACCCTCTATACACTTAAACTTTATCCGCTTGCCCACCTGCACCCGGCAGGTAAATGAAACCTTCGGGCAGGTGAAGTTGGCTTTCAGGTTGCCCGAACCGGGGCAAGTGCTCAT
>NC_137822.1:15753939-15763939 GCF_963921795.1 Nannobrachium achirus
GTGACCTTGGGTCAAAGTGTGACATGCATTATTATGGATCCCACCTCAGTTTTAGGGTAGCCTGCTGTGACATGGCCAGAAATCGCTGTGATTGACTTTACCTTAACCCCAACCTTGACCTCAGTAAAACTATGCCTAAACCTAGCCCTAACCCTAACCTCAGTAAGACTACTGTATACCTAAACCTGAACTTAACCCTAACCTCAGAAAAACTTTGCCCCGCCAGGGAGCCAATCAAGACACAGGTGAGGCGGGTCTATCCCATAACGTTAGTGGAATGCATAATCACGCGTCACCGACGATCCAGCCCTTCACTGTCGTGCCACACAGTATACTGTACAGTACTAGGAGTGGGGTAGAGCAGGGGTTTTCAAAGTGGGTGACGGGGCACCTTGGGGTGCCGTGACGTGAAAAATATTTAGTATAATTTTAAACTTGTACAAGTACAAAGTTATTTTCAGTCAGTTCTAACCAAAATGGCTATTATCTCAACGTTTTCCTCGCAACATAATCACTAAAATATCGTCACTGTCGTTCAAATGTGTACGTCTTTTGGTAAAGCAAAGCCCTGCTTCATCATACAAGACTGTCGCACAAAACTAGTGAAAACTGCCGATCTACAAGTACACAACGCCTCGCATCGCGAGGTGTTGTGTGCTTGTAGATCTGCTGTTTTCACTAGTTTTAGTACATTTTATAGATGATAAATACAAAACGGCTTTGGACATATAAGGTTTCCACCCGACAATGACGATATGCCATAAATATAAGGTGCTGGGAGTGAAGATTATAATGTAGGGGTGCCTCGGATTAAAACAATATTTATGGGGTGCCCTGAGACAAAAAAGTTTGGGAATGCCTGGGGTAGAGGACACAGCATGCAGGCCTGATGTAATGTTGCCCGTCCTCACGCTTTGCCGGTGGCTCTTCAGGAAGTCAAGTATCCAGTTGCACTGGGTCGGTCTATACTATAGCCTGTAGGTCTCTGCGCTTTGTGTGCTGCTTCAGCTGTGGGTTGAATGCTGAGCTGTAGTACACAAACAGCATTGGTACACATCCATTCCCCTCATAAAGGTGAGAGAGGGGCGTGTAAAGATCCATGGTTAACACACACACACACACTCATGGGGCTCACAAACGGTGCGAGCACGCACACACGCACGCACGCACGCACGCACGCACGCACACGCACACGCACACGCACACACACAAACACACACACACACACCCATGCCCTCTTTCTTCCTTGGGGAAAAGCCTGCTCCTTATAGTTCCAAGGGAAGTCAAAGAGGGTCAAGTCACTGCAACCCCTCTGTCTTAACGGGGAGACAGGGGTGAGATCTCATCATGTCAGACAGACAAAGGTCGGTAGAAAGAAAGAAAGAAAGAAAGAACGAAATAATGAAAAATACAAATCAGCTTCATCATCCCTGCCTATGGCAATGCTCAATGCCCATGTACAATTTCAGATTGATTTGCCAACACACTGAAGATAAAAATGTATGCAGGCAGTTACAAGGACAGAGACACACAGTTTTATACAATTTATAGTAGGCTAGTATAACACGGCTGGTATAAAAAAGTGCTATAATACTTCTCCTCTCCTCTCCTGTCCTGTCCTGTCCTGTCCTGTCCATTTATTAAATCACTGGTTCCTGGATTGACAGTGGAGCATCATCTATTCTACTCCATTGTTACAGTATCTAGGTTCCCACAGGAGGTGTCATGCAAATGTTCTCCCCTTCCTCCTTCATTCTCTCCTCTCAGGTGACAACACTGTAGAGCACGACAGTCTGGTGAAGGACTTTGTGCAGTGGAGCGAGGCAGACCGCCTCCGGCTCAAAGCGAGCAGGACCAAGTAGAGGGTGGTGGACTACCTACCGCACGACCAAGAGGGCACCTCCGGTCCCCTCTACCAACAATAAGGAGGTTAGGACTAGGAGTGCACCTGAACAGGTCGTTGGATTGGTCTGACAACTCTGATGCACTCTACAACAAGGGGAGGAGCAGGCTGTTCTTCTTGAGAAGATGTTCTATCAGTCTGTTATGGCCAGTGTTCTCCACTATGGAATTACGTGCTGGTGGGGGTCGCAACAGAGCGGGTGACACGAACAACCTTAACAGGCTGCGGAGGAAGACCACCGTATCTATCTATCTGCCGTATCTACTGTACCGTATCTAGTAGGTTTGAATCTTTTTGTAACCGCCCCTTGGGAAATAAAATAACACTGACACCAATCAGCGTCCAGTATGCAAATGTAGGGCGGGTTTATCACCGTTGTGATTCTCTGATTGGTCTAACCTAGGCGTCTTCAACAGGGGGCCCGGGACCCCTAGGGGGTCCTCAGAGTTACTACAGGGGGTCCTCCAAATCTTTGTGTGATAGAAACCTTTTTTTCTCCTTTTTTATATTAACCACTTGAACCTAGCCTAGTAAACTGACTCCTCCCATCTTCTGTTACGAGGCTAACTTGAACCCTAGTATCCATACTGGGAGAACTTTAGCCAAAAATAGCAGATCTACAAGCTCACAACGCCTCGCAGTGCGAGGCGTTGTGAGCTTGTAGATCGGCTATTTTCGGCAAAGAGGCTTGGTGTAGAGGGGAAAAATAGCAGACTAAGTACAGAGTGAAAGGTAAAATGTATTAAGTATTGACGGTTCAAGTGGTTAAATATCTGAAAACACAAATTGTCATGAATCCAAAACACACTGATGATCGATCGTGCTGTCAAACAATGAAACTATATGGAATCTATGAAAAGGTTGTGGGGGTCCCTGCTTCATCTCTCTCTCAACTAAGGGGTCCCTGGCCTGAAAAGGTTGAAGACCCCTGGTCTAACCAATAGAGTCTGTTTAACCATCCCTTGGAAAAACAAATAACACAGAGAGAAATGACTAATATCCACGCAGTGATATTCTCTGGCTATGCGAGGCTATATCTATCTATTTATCTATCTATCTACCTATCTATCCTCTTACTCTTAGCTCTCTCCTTTCCCCCCTCCTCACTTTGAACCACCTCTGGCACTGAGTGATCTCTCAATGACTCTCTCCCTCTCATCCTCTCTAAATCTTTCTTTCATCTCTCTCTCCCCGCACAGTCAAAGCAAGAACAACTATTTAGCTTGCTGCAACAACACCCATTTAACAGGAAAACGAACTGCAAGCTGCCTGTGATGGAGACAAGGTATTGAATAAATGCAGGTCGAATCGACACCATTCACAATGATGAACTAGGGATGGAACGATAAGAAGATTTCATATCACGATTATTGTGACAAAAGAAATCGCGATTTACGATATTATCACGATAATCAAAATCCATTATCTTGGGGCGGAACATTTGCCAAAAAATAGCCGATCTACAAGCTCACAACGGGTCGCATTGCGATGCGTTGTGAGCTTGTAGATCAGCTATTTTTTGGCAAAGACATTTGATAGAGAGTGAAAAAAATACTGTATCAAGTACGTATATTATAAGTACCTTTTACCAATTATAGAGGGTTTAAGTGGTACCGGATATGCAACTCGGCAAGACGGAGGACGATATCACGATCTCCACGATACGATTATCCTGGGTGTTTTTACCACGATAAACGATAATGTCGCGTATCGTCCCATCCCTATGATGAACAAATGTAGCAGAGTCTGATTTGTTGCAAGTGCATTGCACAATGTGTTACAGGGTTGCATTTATCTGTATCCTTTATTTTTAGTGTGGTTGCCTACAGGGCAACCATACTATTGTTCTTGTCCAGCAGCTTTATTATTGTTATTATTTCATCAAGATTGTCCTCAAAATCCACAAAGTCCATTGAATTCAATGGAGGAGTGGTGCCCTCCATTGAACTCCATAATGGATTTGAGGATTGGTCAAGCTTCACGTGACATCACACAGGCCAGTGGTTCTCAACCTTTTCAGTCCGCGACCCCCAAAATAATCATATTTTCAGTGGGGACCCCCCCTCCACCCGAGCACTAAGAGTTTAGGCAATACATTTTGTATAACATGGTTCTATTGTGAAAATAGCAGATCTACATGCTCACAACGCCTCGCAATTTCTGCCTCTAATATTTGACAATTTGGCCAATGTTTAATTAGTCATTTTAGAGGTATTAAAAGTCCTTAAATTGTCACTTTAGAAATGTGCTATACACTTAAACTTTATGTTAGTTTGTTTACTGTTGAGTGAGAAAACAATGTTGCACATTAAGTTAATCATCTGGGGACCCCCCAAAATAATTTAGGGACCTACAGGTTGAGAACCACTAACATAGGCTATAGCTTAGGCACAAGGCAACCACACTTAAAATCTCCCAGAATTGCACCTTGCTAGTTCTATATGCTCTCATTAAATTGTTATGGCAAGGCTCCTCGGAGGCGAGTCGTCTAGAAGTGGGTCTGTGTGTCTGTCTGTTAAAATGGTTAATCCTGACGATTCCTGAGCTGAAGGGTCTGACTAAAATGAAGTAACTAATTTCTCACATATTGTGTTTAGAACTTACAATTTATGCTGGAACGGAAGTCAATGGAAACAATGGGCTCTATTTTGATTGTCTTAAGTATACCAGCTCTTGTGCCTTAACTTAAAGGCCTGTTCATACTGTCTCCGACCACCAAACTTTTCGTCGGAGAGTTCAGACTTTCTGACGTGCAGCTTTCCGAACTCTAATTCGGGGTAACGCTTTTCAGAAGATGTAAGTGACGTCAGGGCCTGAAACGGACCAAAACCGTAACCAGCAACTACCAATATTTACAAGCAACTTTACAGAAAAAGAAGACCAAAGTTGCTTATAATAAGCAGACATGGCAACCCTGACACACACACACACACACACACACACACACACACACACACACACACACACACACACACACACACACACACACACACACACACACACACACACACACACACACACACTCACCTTCAAATGCATTTATTTTACTATGGCTCACTAAACACCATAGACTTGCAATGGTTACAAATACCAAACACCATAGACTTGCAATCAAACATATAATTTTCCAAATGTCTGTCTGTCTGTCTGTCACAGCGTTTCTCCTCAGTGGCTGGAGCAATTGATCTGAAATCGCATCACCATTAGCATATGAACACACCTGACATAACTGTGAAGCCCGTTTGTCACTTTCACAAATCATATGCTTTATATTAGCATTTTTATGGTGTATCTATATCTATTCTGCATCTAGCATGAGGGGGTATGTCTGGCCCTGTTACAGATGTTGTCCAAAAATCATGCAGATCGGTACACAGTATCTCTGTAGCCATTAAACGAAATGGGTATTTCTTACATTGATGCTCCTACATATTATCATGCAAGCACCAGTTAAAGTTACTTTCCATCCCTCATATACTGTGTGCACAGTGCACACCCCATAACCCACACACTGCACATCATTTTGGAGCTCATATCTTTGAACGGGTAAGGGCTAGTGGTTACAAATTCAACAAATATCAGGCCAAAAAAACACAGCCACCAGAAAGACAAGCCCAAAGTTACTTTGCAGACGAGCAGACATGGCAACCCTGACACACTAAAATGTACAATTTAGGCATTTGGCAGACACTCTTAATCCAGAGCGATTTACAATAAGCAAGGTGATACATCAACACATCAATATCAGTACATCAAATAAATAGAAGAAATAGTCATCTAAGAAAAATAACATAGGTAGACCAAGCAAGCACCTACAGTGTATAACTCACACACACTCACACAAGGAGAAGAAAGGCTGGCCAACACCACAGGGCACAGTTAAATAAAGTCTTACCTTGCGCCAAAATATCCAATTTTATATCAGGTGCCCAGATGTCCAGCCTGTCCTTAGTGTATATTCCACGGGGGCACACACAACAACAACAACGTGTAATCCAGCTTCTTTGAACATTGCCGAAAACGTATCATGAATGTAAAAGACCATGTCCTATGGATGTCTGTAGTTATCCCAGGGTGGTAAAAGCATAATCTGTTGAGAAACAACTGTTTAATAAGCTGGAGTCATTATGTTTGTTTTACAGCGGGCTGTCTGAAAGACGTATGGACAGTCACTGTGATTGGATGAGAAAGACTTCTACGCGAATCCCAAACCCGTTGTGCAAAATATCCCGCCCCCCAAACGCTGTGATTGGCCTAGAAGCAATGCTACGGGTGCTTCAAAGAGTCAAAAAAGGCAAAGGTTTAGAAGCCATGCTACGGGTGCCCCAGAGGATAAAAGAAAAGTAAACATGCCCGACGAGGCCTATGGTAGATCCAGCCCTGAGTGACGTCATTTTGTAGTTGAACCGGACCTTTCCGGCGAAAGGTTCGGTGGTCGGAGACAGTATGGACAAGCCTTAAAATTAAGGCATAAGAGCTGGTACTTAAGACAATCAACATAGAGCCCAATGTATTCAAAAAATGCATGTCCATTCATAGTATACAATAATCATTTGGAAATAAATGGAAACACGAACAGGTAGATATTTGGAGGCATCTTGGATTGATTCATCTGGATGTCAATTGTCAAAATGTGGTTATGTTTTGGGATGGAATAAAAACAAATCACGGCAACTCTGTTAGGGTCTGTCTGTATTTAGAAGACAGGCTATTCTGTTTGTGTTTAGAATAAAACAATATACAATGTCCACATTGAGGGATACATTGCTTGCCACTGTATTGTGGGATTTTGGCGGTGGTGTATTTTGGATGTCACGTTTTGGGAACTGTCACCCGTGAAAGGTGTACACATACAGTAGCTCTCAGTCCTGCACTACAAGAACCAAAATAACCAGGAGAAGAAGAGGTTTGAGGGAGGAGACGGGAGGGCGTAGGGATTCAGATCAGGATGGTCTTTGGATGGAAACCAACCAGACGGAAGAACAGACAGACTTTTGGTTTACCGTAGTTTTAGATGATTTGTTTTTCTTCAATATTATTTTAGTGGTCCTAAAGACGAGTTTGTAACAATTGAGGATAGCAAATCCATAAATAAATATCATTATATATACAGTCTATATGCTGTACACACACACACGCACGCACGCAAGCACGCACGCACGCACCCACACACACACACACACACACACACACACACACACACAAACACACACACACACACACACACACACACACACACACACACACACACACACACACGCACACACACACGCGCACACACACACACGCACACACACACGCACACATACACACACACATACACACACACACACACACACACACCTAGAAGTTTAATATTGGTTCCACTTTTAAAAAGCGCACAACATTTTTGTCAAGTTTAGTAAAGTTTTGTCAAGTTTGGGGCACAAACTCATCCTCAAATACACTTCCTATGTGTGACACAAAAAGTCTCACTCAGTTCCCTACAAGTTTGTGGGACAGAAACTGAACAACACAACATGATATTAAGTTATATATATATATTGATTGCTACAGATATTTCTAGTCTACACAGCAAAATCCTCAGTTATTATTTAACTCTTAGAGAGTGTACTTTTTTTTCAGTGTTAAATTAACATTTGGATTGTAATGTGTTACGTTCCTCATGATTTGCCTTCATGGTTGAGTTCGGATAAAATCTCCAGACAAAGATTACAAAAGTGTAACTAAATGGTTTTAATGTGGTCTGATAACAGTTGTCTGATGTTAACTGTATTTAAAAAAAAAAGATCCTTTAATTATTTATTTGTGGTTTCTCTTGGCTAATTGGTTCCCTTGAAGCTGTCAGTCTGGATATTTCACTGTTTAATTAATGCCCTTGTCAGCGGGAGAGATGAAGTGGTATGCCGTCAAATATAATAATCTAGAACAGACATTCCTAGGGGTGCAACAGTTATATAGAACTAATCGATTTAATACATTATAAAAACTAACTTATAATGGATTATTTAATTAAATTATCGCAAGGGCTATGTCATTCTATAAGTAAAAATATTGTATTGAAAAAATAGCCGACCTACAGTGTAAATCTACAAGTATTTTAATTTTTTTTATATCGCTTTAAACAAACAGAGCAACAGTAGCGTATTATGCTAGCTTTAATTGAAAACAGCACGAAAACAGTGTAAACAGTATGAGCTTCTCAATTGGGACTACATGTGTTAATCACGGCTGCTTACACCAAACGCATGCATTTCAGCAGCACAAAGAATGAACAACAACAGACGAACACACACAAAAAAAGTCCCTGTTATCCTCCTATGCCAGAATCTTAAATCATACATACCGGTTACATTATACATACCGGTTTCATACATATGATTTACCATATTATCACGATAATCAAAATCCATTATCCTGGGGCGAAACATTTGCCAAAAAATAGCCGATCAACAGTAAACAAACCAACATAAAGTTTAAGTGTATAGAGGGTATCTGCACATTTCTAAAGTGACAATTTTACTGTAGGACTTTTTAATACCTCTAAAATGACTAATTAAATATTGGTCAACTTGTCAAATATTAGAGAAAGAAATTGTGAAAATAGCCGATCTAGATCGGCTGTTTTCACAATAGAACCGTGTCCGTGTTAAACAAAATGTAATGCCTCAACTCTTGGTGCTCGTCAGGGTGGGGTGGGGGGGGGGGTCCCCAGTTAAAATATGATTATTTTGGGGGTCGTGGCCTGAAAAGGTTGAGAACCACTGGTCTAGACCACTTAAAAATGATAGAACAAGTGCAACAGGTGCAATTTCTGGGTTTTTGCTCTATGGTATCTTCTGCTCTGCTCTGTTACTAGCGTGTTTTGATGGGCTTTCATTAATATATTGTACTCAATATCAAATTCAGGGATTTCTGTCTCATTTATATGTGTATACAGTATGTTGAGGATTTTGCTTATGCCTAGTAGCAATGAAGGTCAAATCAATCAACTACATCTCATGGAATGTTAAAGGTCTCACTCTCAACAACCCAGTTAAGCGTCGGAAAGGCTTCATGCATTAAATGACAACTAGGTATCCCAGTCTAATGACATTACTTATGTCAGTCTTATTTCACTATGAAGATGCTTTCACAATTATATAGCAACAATCGTCAGGTCTCCCAGCAAGGTAGGTGGCTGTGAGCACAGAAGTAGGTACAGTACTTGTGACCCTATACAGTATACCTCTATGAGAACCATAACGGCTAGAGCAGGGGTCTTCAACAGGGGGTCCAGGACCCCTAGGGGGTCCCCAGAGTTACTAAAGGGGGTCCTCCAAATCTTTGAGTGATAGAAGCTTTTTTTCTCCTTTTTCATATTAACCACTTGAACCCTAGCGTCCATATTCTGAGAACTTTAGCCAAAAATAGCCGATCTACAAGCTCACAACGCCTCGCGCTGCGAGGCGTTGTGAGCTTGTAGATCGGCTATTTTTGGATAGCTTTGATGTAGAGGGGAAAAAGCAGACTAAGTACAGAGTGAAAGGTCAAGTTTATTAAGTATTGACGGTTCAAGTGGTTAAATATCTGAAAACACAACTTGACATGAATCCAAAATACACTGACGATTGTGCTGTCAGACAATGAAACTATATGGAATCTATGAAAAGGTTGTGGGGGTCCCTGCTTCATCTCTCTCTCAACTAAGGGGTCCTTGGCCTGAAAACGTTGAAGACCCCTTGACTAGAGCAACAAGTTGAGCTGCTACCATCATATCCGTACTCTGCCTAGTCTGTCAAAAATCACCTTTTCTCATACGCACACGCACACAGCTGTGAGACCTCCTCTGAGCTCAAATCTCACTCTTCACCACAATTCACTACCTTGACTTTCAATAGTTGTCATGCTTAGCTTGGCCCGTCTGGCAGCTCCACACAATGTGCACAACATGCACACAAGCGCACATCATCACGTGCAAGGACACAAATGCGCGCGCGCACGCACGCACGCACGCACGAGCGCCAGTGGGAGTCATGTCACTGGCAGCCAGAGGTGTCATCCGCATATCCAGGAGAGAAGATGAAGCAGACAGCACATGGAAGCCTTTCACACCAC
>NC_137822.1:15768939-15788939 GCF_963921795.1 Nannobrachium achirus
GCACCAGTTAATGATGTCCCCCATTCACTGCATCTGCAGACCAGCTCACCAGCTCCCTAAGTTTGCCCTTAGATCATACATGGGCAACTGGCGGCCCGGGGGCCACATGCGGCACCCACCTTCACTTAACAACTTGGGTGCCAAACTCGTTCAATAACGAGTTAAGGCCACTAGGGGTCACCCTGCCAAAAGGAGTTGTCTCGTTCATGAACGAGACAACAAGGGGTTAAAGGGGAGTTTCGGTCAAAAACGACTTTCCTACCTTTGAAATGATGATCCAGGAAGGCTCTGGGCTGATCCGGGTGTTGTTTTACCCAAAGCAGCATTTTGTTCATTTTTCGATTTTCTCCCCTGCACCCCACGGCTCCAAAACGGCACCTTTAGGGTCGTACCGTAATCCGGTTATTATTCTCTGAACTCGCAGCCCAGGAGAGAACACTGGGAAATCCCGTTTTGTATCGCGTGACTCCCCGACGCGCGACGAACAATAAAACACAAAAATGCTCTTAGCCAAAGAAAAAAGATGTAACTATGTCGACAAAGTCTGCAGAGTGATGTATGGTGTAGCCTCTTGTCTGCCTCAACAGGTAACAGGCTGTGGGGGGAGGGAGGTGGAGCTGTGAGAGCAGCAGCAGCAGCAGCAGCAGCAGCTCGTGAACGCGCGTTTCCCAACGGGTTAGGGATTTCCCAGTGTTTCTCTCCTGGGCTGAGAGTTCAGAGTTGAGCTTGAAGTAAACAAACATGGCGGCGACCAGGAGCTGATGTAGCTCGGATATGCTAACTACAGTATGAGGGACTGAGACCGAGCGAGAAAAGTGAATTTTGAGCGAGAATAATAACCGGATTACGGTACGACCCTAAAGGTGCCGTTTTGGAGCCGTGGGGTGCAGGGGAGAAAATCGAAAAATGAACAAAATGCTGCTTTGGGTAAAACAACACCCGGATCAGCCCAGAGCCTTCCTGGATCATCATTTCAAAGGTAGGAAAGTCGTTTTTGACCGAAACTCCCCTTTAACTGGTACAGCTCTACGTGCATGCTGTGACCTGTGAATGACCCTAGTCCATACGTCACCCCGTAGCTCAGAGAGAGAGAGAGAAAATGGATGCTCTAGGCTGCATTGATTTCCATTCTAGCCTGAAACATAAAAAGGGCTTTATCTATGAATGAGATGAAAAGAACGCCAGGGAAGCAGAGATCTGATTGTTTTCACGGCGACACTTTACCGTGATGGTCGGCCGCGGTTTGGATTTTAGTTTCGCAAGCGTTTGTAAACAAATGGATTTTCTTCCTCAATCGTCAGCAGACACTCGCGTGCACACGCACAAAGCTTCTGAGGCTCTTCAAAATAAAGCGTGAGTGAACGGCGGCAGCAGCAACAGCTAGAAATGTTAGAAACCTGCAGGTTAATACCGGAATACTGATATTGTTATTGATTTCAGCTGTTACAATTACAACCATGATTTGCTTTAATTCCATCAGCCTAAATTAGTAGCTTAATGACTAGTAGTATAGTAGTTATAACATTTTTTTTTTATGTCAAATGTATTTGCATTTAGGTTCAGAAAGTTAACATGAGTATATAACTAAATGTGTTTTTCAGGATTCCAATTAAAATAGAACAAAAGATTATTCAGGATTCCAATTCAAAAGAAGCAAAAATAGCCGATCTACAAGCTCAAAACGCATCGCAGTTTTGAGCTAGAATGACAAAGTAGGACGTAGCAATATGCAATGTGGCCCTCTGGAGTGAAGGTGGAAATATAGTGGCCCTCGCCATCATTAAAGTTGCCCACCCCTGCCTTAGATGATACTACATACAGGATCTATTTCCTCTGAACCCAGCTCCCCACAAGCGTAATTTGGACGGGTTTTTGGGTTTTATAAACCCAAGGGCCCCCCCTAGTGGCAAAATAAAATGTGTTTTCAATAGACGCCCAATGCGCTCCATATTATATAGTCCTACATATAATAAATTCATAGGATATTGTCATTTCCGATATATTAGGAGTCTCTACTCTCCTAATCTGTGGGCCCCCTCATAAAAGTACAAAAGCTTTTATTTTCGCATTATCATGAGGAAGCGCCAATCATAAACATCCGGTAATGTGCTGTTCAAACTGTCAGTCAACTTGTCAACAAGTGAAAGCTGGGGAAGGGAAACAAACGCTCATGTTCGCGGGAGAAAACGAGGAAGTCAAGATACTGGGTGCACGTCCAAAGGATATAAAATAACAAATGGAAAGACCACAAAATCGTATATTTTGTTGGTGTGGATGCTTGCTTTGCTTTTTTGGAGGAGACTCTGGACCTAAAGCCAAGGTAGGTCTATCTGAATGTAATTTATCTTGCTGTAATCAGTGTAATCCACTGATGTGCAGCCAGTGGGCCATTAAGCTGTCTGTCTTTTTGTGTAACAACGTGACCGCGTGGCTGCGTGTGTTTGTTTTGATTGTGTTGGTGGTGGTGTTCCAGTGTTCGCGTGTGTTTGCGCTTGCACTTCATTTTGGTGCTTCGGTTGTCGCGTGTAGCCTATGTTTGATTCGTGGTGTCGGTGCCTGGGTGCGTGGCACAGTGGCACTGCACATGAAAGAGAGGGAGACAAGGAGTGTGTGTGTGTGTGTGTGTGTGTGTGTGTGTGTGTGTGTGTGTGTGTGTGTGTGTGTGTGTGTGTGTGTGTGTGTGTGTGTGTGTGTGTGTGTGAGTGAGTGAGTGAGTGAGAGTCACTTTAAAGCAGTGATATGGAAAGGGAGAGAGATGGAGAGATTATTTTATTTTGTATCATACTGTATGTAATGCTTTGGCAATATAGGAATGCTTGTCATGCCAATCACTCATGGTTGATTCTTCTGCTTCACCTTTTTGGCTTGTTGGCTCCTTCTATTGTCTAAAATTAAATAATATAGACGAATGCACAGAACTCTGCCATGTAGTTGTTCATTAGGCTATTCACAGCAGTTATTGTTAGCCTATGATTTCCACTCTGAATGAATCATTGTAGTGTATGGCTGTCAATCTGTGCTAGACAAGACCCGACAATTGTGGGTCTTAGCCGTCGGACTGACCCGCTCACATTGGTCCCTGGGCCCCTGAGCCCAGGGCCCCTTTGATCTGAAAACCCATGGGGAATAAGGTCTAATTTCGCCACTGCAGCTCCCTCATCTCCTTCTACACTTCTACACACTTTACACCTTACAGGCAATGTTTCAATACCAACTAGAAAGTTGTGTTCAGTAGAGTGAAAGTCACTGCCAGGAGGAATGCTAACTCCATCCATCTTTCTGCCTGTCTGGGGCATGGGTTGTGCACTAGTGTGTGTGAAACGTTATGGAGTATTGAGGGGCAGGAACATAATAAAGACTGTCATTACATTGTTACGGTGCAACCAGAGTGACAGGCTGCATGGAGACACATATTTGAACATTATAACACACTTTATTTGTATAGCACCTTCCATGAAAAGGAATGCAGCTCAATGTGCTTTACAGGGCAAAAATAAATGGTACATATGATTAAGAATAGAAAAGCCACAAAACAACACTAAAAACTGTAACGTCAATGACATTATGGATACACAAGTTGACAGTCAATTGTACATGAAACAGAAAAGAAATGAAATGTCATGTACTGTAGGATGACATGTACAGTGCAGAACTATATCTGAAAGGTGGCAGACCATGCCAGCATCGTCTCAGCCCCCCATCAACTCCTCTCCTATCCATTTTCCCTGAACTTGAAATTGTCCCTACGCTGACTTAAGACAGCTTGTACGTAGTTGACTGTGTGTGTACAGTGCACATACAGTACATTGATGTGTATGTGTGAAACGAGGGAGAGATTGAATTAGATCCTTCCAGTGTTGAATCAGAGAGTTCTAAGAGCAGTAAGCTTCAAGGTAATAGGAAGGTTAATTCAGCCTGCCCCCTATGATGATCATTGATGCTTAACTTAATCGAGAACAAATATGTGCTGCTTCATTTAACAGATGGGCTATGACTCAGAAAGGAGAGCTGCTTGAGCCAGTGATTCAGAAGTCAAGATTATAATTTCATTAGAGCTAGGCAGTTAGTAGGTGGCTCTTTTTCGTAAGGCAATTTTAGGTCTTTACACACTGGGGCGTGACAAATAAATGATACAAAAATGCTCACAGGCAAATAATTTGCATCCAAATGATTCATAATAATTGATGCCTCATTCATACAGGTTGATGCATTTATTCACGGTGCAGAATCCCAAATAAAACATATGTTGCTTTATCGCCGGGTAATATTCATGTCTAGGAGGGGAAAGAAGGATGGATGGATGGATGGATGGATGGAACAAAGCCAGACAAGTACTATAGTGGGGTTGCCCTGCATGGGCAACCACACTAATAAGCGGTACAAACATGACACAAAGGTCGGCCAATCACTAAAGACGATGGGGCGAGTTAACAAATCAAGGAAGCCGGTGCCAACATAACAAACACCACATCGCCGAGCATCCGCTGTCTGCTAAGAGTATCAGATACTAAGAGAACCCCAGAGGCTATGGGCACTTTGGGCAGCCACCACTCCCCGCGGTCGAGCATGATTAGCCGCACATCCCCTCAGCTGCAGGGGCTTCAAGCAACCACCCTCCCTGGTCGTCATGCCTCAAAAGCCGAATGCCAGTTTGAGGAGGTGTCATGCTACCCTGATCATATGGAGATGGACCATCAGACAATCTACACCTTGTTCAAGTTCAGATGGTGGCTTAACTTAACGGTCAGTCAAACAGTGAGTGGATGTTAGCGAGCCTCCGCCCAGAGGAACGGATGAGCTCCACTGCTCTCATGGCTGCTTCGGAGAAGTTATTTGGCCGGCCTCCACTCCAGGATGAAGCCAGAGAACAACTGTCTGCCAGGATGAGGAGAGAGAAAGAGAGCTTGGGGACTTGGGCCGCTGACCCACACTTACGCAGTACACTGCATTCCTGTGCTGAATCCAAGAGGAGTTGGCCCTACACGCCTGCATGGACCCCGGCCTGACCGTCTTGGAGAGCATATTCATCTGTTCGACACCCTGCAATGCAGAATGGACCGTGCCCATACTAGTGCATGTACCGCCAACCGAGCTCCGAGTGCCCACGTCAGAGTGAGACAAGCAGAATGGGTGGAAGATGAAACGATCAGTGAGGAAACACCACAGTAGGTGCTCGAAATGTGCAGATCTATCTAAATAGCAGATCTACAGGCTCACAATGCCTCGCAACGCGACGCATTGTGAGCTTATAGTTTGTCTATTTTTGCTCGGCTCCCCTATGACATGAATCTACTTTGAGACATTTAGTGGGAGCTCTAAAACATATTTCATTTTTGTGTTATATGTGTTATAGTTACATGTTATTAAGGTTGCTGAAATAAATAATAATAGTAAAATGATGCAGGTGCAGTGTGTTTATTCGCTCATTACATTCCGATTTTCAAACAACCAACTTCCGCTAACAAACGCAATGCTGTGGCCATCTATGCGTGGCAGTAGCGTGGCAATGCTGCACCCACATCAGTGCATTTACGTCGCCATTGAACCTCTCTTCACTGAGTTGGTGCAGTTTTCAAATAGTAACACTTTAGAGATTTTCAAGTGGGCCCAGATCCAGGAAAGGTTGAGAAGCACCGTGCTACAGTACGCTCTGTGTAGCTCTGTGTGTGTGTGTGTGTGTGTGTGCGTGCGTATGTGTACGTGTGTGTGTGTGTGTGTGTGTGTGTGTGTGTGTGTGTGTGTGTGTGTGTGTGTGTGTGTGTGTGTGTGTGTGTGTGTGTGTGTGTGTACAGTAACATGTGATGTGTGTTTTATCAAACGGATAAATTCAAGCGATCTCTCCAGGCGAGTGTCCTTAAACGAGTGCATCCGGAAACAGTCAGCAAGTGTAAAAACACATAAAAGAAGCAGTGTTTCCCATGGGAATAGGGTGAGTTGTGGTACCGTTGTGAGCTTATAGGGGGCCACGTGCCAAACATGAACAGATCTACAACTTAACAAGGTCTTGTGATGCAAAACAGGGTTAGGGTTGTAGATCAGTTATTTTTATAACGCAACTACAGAAAGAGACGTTCTCACAGAAAACGCTGTTTACAGATAGGTTGCATGTATCACTAATCAATATCAATAATTTCTTTCATCAATTTGGCTCACACCTTCTCATCCAAGCAGACAGCAGATATGGTCACTTGTTGACATAGGAATAACATGGATTAACCTCACCATTGACATATTATACTAGTAAGACGCCTCAGGGCAACAAGCGACCTCACACTAAAGGGCGAGGTCGCGCCATGTCTGGAGATATGCTGTGAGACCACAAACATGCTTACTCAGTTATTCATTATGTGAAAATCCTATCACGTCTATCACATCTGACAACATAGATACAATCCCTTTCATGCCCATACATGGAGATCCCTGTCTGTACCAGCCAAACAGATATGGGCTGTCTTCCTCCATATATGGGCATTCCCATATGAAGTCCTGTTAGATATGGGCTTAATAGTGATGACACCAGGGATCTCCATATATGGGCATAGAATGGTTCCCTTGACGTCACAACATACAAACCCTTTTATGCCCATACATGGAGATCCCTGCCTGAACCAGCCACACCACTGTGATGTCACCTGTTTATGCCCATATGGAGATCCCTGCTCTGAGTATGTGTCAGGGGAACCACAGTGTCAGGCTTTATCACTGAGTGTCTGACATCACTGTGATGTCACCTGTGATCAGTGTTGGGAAAGTTCACTTTCAAAATGAACTAGTTAATTTCAGAGTTCATAGTTCATAATTCTACATTTTGAACTAAAGTTCGTGGTTCCCCAAAAATCTTTTAGTTCTTTTTTTAACCATAATATTTTTATACGTTTGGCAATTCAAACGTTTGTTTTTTTTAGACGTGGCTGCAAGCTATTATTTGTCAAAATTATTGACACAGACGATATAGAACCACACAGCAATTAATTCATCCAACTTAACATTGAAGTGCCCTCAATATTTAGGTGCCCAGTGCCCAGTCTTTCTGCACCCTTGTTGAAGGCAGAAGTTTCTAAACGTCACGCACAGCATGTTTCCACGTTGGTTAAAATAGCTGATCTAAAAGCTCACAGTGTCTCGTGGATGCGACACGTTGTGAGCTTGCAGATCAGCTATTTTCGGCGCGCAACACACATCATCATATCATACGACAAAGTATAGTCAGGCTTTACTTGCGAGACGTAACGAGGGGGAGATTCACAGTGCTTCATGTGATGAGAAGCACCCAGCTGCAGACAGCACTGCATATCAACATTCGCGAGGTCTGCAAGCCTGCAGCTGCGTGCAGTGCGTGCTACTGGAGTATGTGAATCAAAAGAGAGACGAGAGGACAGACGACCACGGACGCCTGCACAAACGGGCCGACGAGCGCGAATGAACGCGTTCGGCAATATCGTTCATCCAGCGAAAACAAAGAACGTTCAGTTCACGTTCGCTGACAGGGAACTTCGATGATAAGTCCTGAGTGAAAGTCATGAGGGCCTTTCAGGGTGTATCAGCAGCAGTCTTGAAGTTGTTACTGCCAACTGGGCCGAAGAAAGTTGAACAGATAGAGCACTACCTGGACACTACTCATCCTACTGGCTGACATAATGGGTAGACAACTTCATTCTTCCTATACTTCTCATACAGCACTTTGAATGTGCAGAGAAAGAAGGTGACATTAACTTGTCACCTTCTCTCTCATGGAGCACATGATGAAGTAGGCCTACTGCTTCCTTGCTGGCCATGTGCAGTGCACTCGATATGTACTGTAACCCAGTACCTGCTGCATGTGCTCCATGCCATAGAGGGTAAGCCAGACCCTGTCTTTACTTTACTTTACTTTATTTGTTTATTTAGACGGGACAATGCATATTAATGAACACTACATGAATGCAATGTAAATAAGCCGGAATTAGCAAGAATGCTAAATTTCATCCGTAGTCCCCACATGAAGACAAAACAATACATACCAACAAACAGTAACCCTACATTAGGAGAGGGCGCCTAATAACATACATACAAATACTATTTTTCCTGAACCAAGAGAAAAAAACAACAAAACAACACATATTACTAACAGTACCCTACATTAAAAAAGGATAGTTAAAAATATACGTACATGGCATGAGCTGTACTCTTAGAACTATACATGGTCACAGGTTTGATTGTCAACTAACCATTTTTTTAGATTGAACTTGAAGGATGGAAATGACAAACAGTCTCTTATTGTTAGAGGTAGGTCATTCCAGATTGAACATCCCTGCACTGAAAGGGTGTTTTTTCCAAAAGCGGTTACCCGGTACGGTACTTCGCAATCCCCTCTAGTGATTGCTCTAGTATTGAGTCCTCTATCAGGCTTCCTTTTTATGAATTCCTTTAGGGGAGGTGGGCATAGACCATTTAGGGTCTTATATATGATACTGACCTGTTTAAAAACCTTAAAATTAGCGAAACTCAAAAAACGGTACCTCTGAAGAATATTACAATGGTGATATGAGTGGGGTTTCCTATCGAATACCTTAAGCGCACTCTTATATAGCTGTTCAATGGGTTTGAGAGTCGTTATACCTGCGCAAGACCAGTTTGTGAAACAGTACTCAATGTGTGATAGGATCATGCATTGGAGATACGATTTAGCAGCACTAACTGCCAAAAAAGGTCTGATTTGTTTAAAGTTCTGAAGGTTGAACTTGATTGTGTTTGTAACCTTTTTTACATGTTTTTTAAAGGTTAGGGTTGAGTCTAACATGACCCCGAGGTACTTGAACTCTGACACAAGTTCAAGTTCCTCTCCACCCAGAAACACATTTGATGATTCCATCACAACTGGTCTTTTGGAAAAAGCCATGCAGACCGTCTTTTTTGCATTCAGGAGCAGGCATGAGTCTGTAAGCCAGTCCTGAACGCTGGTCAGAACAGAAGTTAAAACCGTTGACACCTCTGCATAGCTCTTTCCATGAGTCAGTATAACAGCATCATCTGCGTACATCTGAATATGTACATCTTTACATACATCAGGTAGATCGTTTATAAACAGAGAAAACAGAATTGGTCCTACTATTGATCCCTGGGGGACAAAAACCGAGCAAGTGTGATAAGGAGACTTGATGCCATTTATACTAACAGACTGTTCTCTATTTGATAGGTATGATGTAAACCATTTGATGGCCTCTGGGGACAAGTTGAAATGTGTTAGTTTGGACAAGAGGACCTGATGGCTGACAGAGTCAAATGCTTTCTTGAAATCCAAAAATACTGCCATTGCGCATGGGGCTTTGTTCAAAGCACACTTTAACTTTTCAATGAATAAGCAATTTGCTGACTCAGTGGAGTGGAAGGCTCGAAACCCAAACTGCATAGGATGCAGAGGGGTGTAGCCTTTGTCTAGATGTTTAACAAGAGACTTAACAATCCACTTTTCAGCCACTTTTGATATAACAGGTAAGATGCTTATGGGTCTGTAGTTTGATATGTCCGTTTTTGAGCCAGATTTGAATATAGGTGTTATAACAGCAGCTTTCCACTGAGTTGGGACAGTGCATTTTCTTATGGACAGATTTACCAGATGTGTGATCTGTTTGCACCATGATGATTTCTGGAACACTACCTCTGCTCACCAGTTTTTGGAGCAGACTGCCATGAAGATCAGGAAAGATACTTTCATGAGCATGAATGACACTGCAGCGCACATAATCAGTAGAGTAAAGGATGTGTGTACACTACACTGTACACAGCTCTGTCACTAAATGTAACCGTTTTACTCTGATAGGCTGCTGTTGTAAATCTTCCAGGGTAGATTATCCAGCCAATCCAGACCCCCCAACATGATACAGTATTATTCCTTATGTTGTCATTGAAAATTCAGTATAGGGGCACCTGTTGGCCTACTGGTCCAGGATCCACTCAGCTTGTGTCCTGGAGAAGGTCATGTATGTGTATGGAGGAATCAACAAGACTGGACCTACTAATGACCTGTACAAGTTGGACACCACCGCAATGGTCTGGTCTTTAATTAACACCAGAGGCACTACACCACCTCCTTCAAGCAGTCACTCTGCCACCATCATCGGAACAAAGATGTTTGTATTTGGGGGCCAGGTATTAGAGTCTGGTTGTCCTGCTGGGGCAACCGCACTAATGAAGCTGATAAATGGGTATGTTATATGCTATACAGAACCTGAACATTTATTTTGTTTATTAAAGAGCTGGATAGACACAAAAAAAAAAGTATAATATAGCAATGTTAAGGCATGACAATATACAAGGGGGAGAAGTTTCGGCGCCAAAAAACCACCACTTCAACTTGCAGCAGCAAACCGAGCAATGAAATTTTACATTTGAACTGGACATTGAAGCAAAGGAGTGAGTGGAGTAAAGTGGCTCTTCACCAAAAATAAAAAGTTAGGATGTAGAGTGTGCACTAAGGCAAAAAGACCCGAAAGGGCAACTGGGATACATCTGCCAATCCTTTGGATGAATGGAGAGGTCAGCAATGAGTCACATAATAAATAACCAGCGGAAAAAGATTTACAAGCATCGAGATACTTTGGCACACAAAAGAGTGGTTGCGATTTTGGAGATGTGGGCAAAATATGTGCTCCCAAACACAGTACTTGAAGTAGATGCTAATTTAATTCAGGAAACAACTACGTCTTACAGATACAACCCAAAAAAATGACCTAGAGAAAGCTCCCTGCTGCAATGTCCCTACAAATACAAAATGCACGAATTGGACACAATGTCTGTGCTGAGATAATCTGTAGTTTATTTCAAAAGTAACAGAACTGGGGTTATGAATCAACATGATCACGATAGGTGAGAGCACAGTTCATGGGCTGGTCTACCTGATCATTTATGCAATTATGATATTAAGAAGTATCAAGGAAGAAAATGGTATGAATGTATTTATTATAGATTTTCCTTTTTGTAATAATTCTCTCTGCTTATCCTTTTGATAGAAATGAAAAGTTATATGTGTATGCATATTGCATACTGTATGCATTTTGTCAATAAGATGTCAATCAGTCAATCATAATGATTGACTGATTGCTGTGTGTAGGTGGCTCAGCAGCCATGCTGTCCATGGTTCTGAAACGGAGCGGAGATCGACAGACAGACAGACAGACAGACAGACAGACAGACAGACAGACAGAGCGTGTCACTTTCTTAGCCTGTTTCCTATTTGTGGTTGTAAAAAGAACTTTCTGTCCTAATTACATTTTCCCACATTCTTGCAATCCACCGACAGAAGGAAAATTATGATATAGATGTGACGGAATAGTCAATGAGAGAGAGAGAGAGAGAGAGAGAGAGAGAGAGAGAGAAATACATTCTAACGAGTTGATGACATATCAATAGCTCAAAGCTGGAGTTGATTTTGGATTGTGTATTAAATGTGAATGAAAGATAGTTTTGTAATGAAACAATGTTTGTCACTCGGGTAGTCTTCCACACCAAACAACACAAAGTAATGTTCCACAGGAACACAGTAACTTTAAATGACAACAATGCAGTGCGGGCTTAACATTGTCAAAAGGAGATGATCTGAGAACTGTGACAGAGCAGAGTCGGACGATATTACTGAAGTGTCACTATCAGGTTTCGAGAAAAAATAACGCACATCCTCCTGTCTTTGGTGCTGAGCTAAAAACTGACAGTGCAGTAGTACTAGAAACAAACAAGATAGCTCGCACTCACTTTCTCTGTAGCTCCAATTTTTATTTAGCAAAACAGCAAAAAATAGACGTTTCGACCGTGAGGTCTTCTTCAGTATAGCAGGAAGCAGGAAACAATGTCTTTTTATACAAATGTGACACTGACGATCATTAGCCCCACCTGGTGTGCTGGAGCACGTATCGGTGATATACATTCTGCTTCATATACATGATTTAGAACATGATTCACAAGAATTACATGATTTTATAGTATTGTTTTTCTTTTTTTCTTTTTTATAAAAAATATACAAAATTAAAATTAAAAACAACTCTCCAAGGAGAACAGATCCTGACTTAGTTTCAACCTTCATGTTGACCAAATCACAAGAAATATACATAGACAGACTATAGCTATAGACCCTCTATTATAGAAAAAAGAAAAACAATACTATAAAATCATGTAATTCTTGTGAATCATGTTCTAAATCATGTATATGAAGCAGAATGTATATCACCGATACGTGCTCCAGCACTATCAGGTTTCCCCACATATCTTTACCAATTAATTTCCAAAACTTTTCCAAAACCTTTCCAGAATATTTAACCCAATTTCCAGGACTATATAACAATAATTCTGCTCAATAACGAGTTGCTTACTCCTATGCGCAATGCCCAAAGACAGGTAGTGTATGCCAGTGGTTCTCAACCTTTTCATGCCGTGACCCCCAAAATAATCATATTTGAACTGGGGACCTGACGAGCACTAAGAGTAGAGGAATTTTGTATAACACCGTTTTATTGTGAAAATAGCCGATCTACATGCTCGCAACGCCTCGCTTTGCGAGGCGTTGTGAGCATGTAGATCTGCTATTTTCACAATTTCTGCCTCTAATATTTGACAATTTGGCCAATGTTTAATTTGTCATTTCAGAGGTATTAACAAAATCAATAACCAAAGTCAATGCATAGCTATTTTTTCCAGGACCTTCAAGGACCCTTGATCAATTCCAAAACTTTTCCAGTACTGATTTTTTTATTCTAATTTCAAAATATTTCCAGGAATTTCATGACCGTGGGAACCCTGCACTATGGACTATGGACTAAACGTGGATATTCAGTACCTGGAAGCGTGAACATGGTGGGCATGGCCTCCAGTAATTACATTCTGAATGAATGAACAATAAAACACGTTAAAGTCAACACTCAATAAAATGTGTTTTCATTAAGCCAACTATCTGACATTAGGAAAAAGAAACAAAACGTTGTTGTTTGTAACAGTGTGTAATTATCCGTTACACAAAATTAATTTGTACTTTATTCATATCAGTGTGATGCCAGTCACATCTGGCTGCCTGCACTTCCTGGCCTAGTGACTGCAATTCCTGCTATCTTCATCAACATTGGAAAACAAAAAGGCAACACTCGCGTATAGCCCTACAACAGTGTGTGTGTGTGTGTGTGTGTGTGTGTGTGTGTGTATTGATCCAATAATTAAGTGCTACGACTGGTGGTCAGCTTTTGTCATATATTATTGTCTCCGCCAGGCCGAAAGGCAAGGGGAGACTATGTTTTGTACCCCGTCTGTCTGTCCGTCCGTCCGTCCGTCCGTCCGTCCGTCCGTCCGTCCGTCCGTGTACAGCTAATCTCCGGTGCCGTTGCCACACTGGTAGCGAACACTGCACGCACACACCCTGTGTGCCAGAGCAGAACCTCTGCCCCACATTGTTCACATGGGCCAGTTATAGCACCACCAGGAGGCGAATTTGTGCAATACACATTTTTGGACAGTACTCCTACAGATTGTGTCTAAAAATCACGCATTTGGTACACTTACACAGTATCTCTGATAGTCACTAAACGAAACGGGTCATTCAGATTTGTCATATTCCTTCCTGATTGCCTAGGATTGGCTTCCAAAGTTTGCTGGAGTGCTCTGTGTTGAACAAAATGCCTCAAATCATGCGATTTCCGTGAAATTTTGCACGCATATTCCCACTAGGCCAAGGAAGAAATGCCACTTGATTTATTTTAAATCAGCCTCATGGTGGCACTATAACAGCCTGATTTGTGCCTCTAACTCCAGTGATCAGTGTAAAACGTTGTATGCGCACTCCCAAGGACAATCCTTTGCCCTGCATTTTTCACATCTGATTTTTAGAGTGCCACCAAGAGTCCGACTTATGTAGACATTTTGGGATATTACTCCTTCAGTTTTTATCCAAAAATCACACAAATCGTTACACAGTATCTCTATAGTCATGTGATCAACACAGATTTGTCTCATATTTCATATTCCATCCTAATTGGCTAAGATTGGATTCCAAAATGTGCAGGATTGGTCCATCTTGAACAAAATGCCTCAAATCATGAACGCAGGGTGCAATTTCCATGAAATTTTACACGCAAATTTCCACTAGGTCGAGGAACAAATGCCATCCTTTTCACATTGGTATGTTATTGCAACACCAGCAGGTCAACTTTTGCAACACACATTTTTGGAACAAAAAGCCTCAAATCATGAATGCAGCGTCAGATTGCCGTGCAAAGGCAGAAGAAGGCATGGCACCATTTTCACATTGAACTATTATAGCGACACCAGGAGGCCACAATAACATACCCGACCTGAGGAGACCTGTGCTCGGAAGGGGAGAGTATTTTTTTGCAGGTCTTTCAGTCCGAGTGTATCAAAAAAGCAACTGGGTTAAGCACCCTTGGTCCAACCAGTTTAACATTCACCAGGTTAGCATTCACCAGCGTTGGCAGGTTAGCATTCACCAGCATCAGCAGGTTAGCATTTCACAAGGTTAGCATTCACCAGCGTTAGTTTTACGGAAGTTAGGGTTAAGGTTAGGTATCTTCTTCCCCCCGACTTTCGGCACCTCCGTGCAGCCAATCACAAGCTTCCGCTGCCTTAACCCAGTTGCTTTTTTGATACACTCGGACTGAACAACCTTCAAAAAACACTCTCCCTGCTCGGAAGAGCACTGCTTCTATTTTTTTATGATAAGTGCATTTCATGTATGGTGATATATTCAAATGGTTAAGAACTATGTAAATGTGTGTGCCGATATTTAAAGCATTTGTTGCCTGACTACACAGCAAATTACTAACTGACTACACAGTTAATGTACTCAGTGTAATGCTGAGTTAAATTAACGCAATGGATTTTATTGTACACCCTCTGTCGTAGATACAGATGTCTGACGAATAATGATTTATTTTTACCTTTCCAACAAGTTGTGGATGGCCTTGAAGAGGAGTGTCCTGCATTCATAAGACAGCCCACATTCCCAAAGCCCCTCTTCAGCCACTGGAACACAGAGAGAGAGAGAGAGAAATAACATGAAATCAATATCACAATGTACATGATGCAGTTTGAAATTTGAACAGAACGAAATGATTAATTATCATCCCCCCCCCCCCCCCCCCCCACTGTTGTTGCAATCAATGTACGCATAGCAACAGAGTCTGACAGTAATTACTTCACACAGAAACAAGTTTTGGCATGCATGCCAGCCAGCTTTCAGATTATACACAACCCATGGCTTGGCACATTGACTACCTACAGCATGTCGTTTTCAAGCTGTCCAGAGCACACCGATGGGGAAGTCAAAATCTCAAGGCCCAACTGCCCCAAATACTGTAGTTCAGGGTTCCCCAATTAATTTTCCCCAAGGGCCGAATTATGTCTAGGGTACCAAGCCGAGGGCCACAACATTGCAGGGGGCGACGGTGGCGTTTCCGCTACTCCAGTTCAGATATCAGCGACGACAACGGCAGATGACAACGGTAACCGGAAATGATCCGCGCTCGATAGATAAACCTGCCGTCGCCGCAGCCGTCTCTACTACAGCAGAAGGTCCCTTCCCACGTAGCGCCTACTCCGTCTGCTGCGTGTACGCATCGCCATGGGAACCAAAGCGTTCAGTGAAAGGGGTGGGAACCCGTTGACGCCGAGGCTTTGCTTAACCATTTTGACCGATACGGCGATTACGTCACAGCAGCCGTAGTCCGCCTGGCTTTGCCGTCCTGAAAATCATCGAGCTTAAAGTCGCTAGTGTCACTGTCGGGCAGAAACCTCGTATTTCTAAGTTTCAAACGTTTACGTTCACTAATTTATTACATTTTTTAGATGATAAATACAAAACGAACGGTTTTGGACATACAAGGTTTCCCCCCCGATGATATACTAGTGTTGTTGCTGCTCTTATACCACCATTATTACTGGGGTTGGTGGGGGCCAGACAGTAGCCCCCCGCGGGCCGCAAATGGCCCGCGGGCCGCCTATTGGGGAACCCTGCTGTAGTTGATCTACAAGCTCACAACGCATCCCACCATGACGCGTAGTGAGCTTATAGATTGGCTGTATTTGCTGGGGGGAGCAACACCTGGACAACTTGTCTCAGCACACCACTGTGCCTTGGCACACCGTTTGGGAACCACTATACCCATTCAGAACGGGTACACATTATTGTGTATCATTATTTTTTGCTTTAACTATTGAAAAATAGCAGATATACAAGCTCACAGCGCGGCACCGAGTGCCGCACTGCGAGCTTGCAGATCTGCTATTTTTGAAAAATCGTGAAAATTCGAATTTTGACCCGATTCTATAAGTGTCTTTTGAATCCTTCTAAGCCTTTTTGAAAAACCTATGTTTCTATGTCAGCAATCTGGCCAGCCATCGTCAAAGAAAAGGTCCTTTTCACTTAACTGGAGCTCAGTTGGTCTGTTCTTGAGAGACTACTATGTCAGTGGTTCTCAAACCTTTTCACGTGAAGGACCCCCAAAATGATATGAATTTGGCCACGGACCCCCATCTCAAAATATTTAGTTCCAGGGACCACCCAGAAGCTAAATTTTGAGTTACAAACGTTCGCTTTGAAAATACATATATTCAAAGATTTGCACCCTTTTTCACGACTTTTTCAAAAATAGCAGATCTACAAGCTCGCAGCGCGGCACTCGGTGCCGCGCTGTGAGCTTGTATATCTGCTATTTTTCACTGGTTAAAGCATTCAATAATTCTAGGCCTAAATGGGTTAAATAACCACTTCACCCATTTTCAATCTTAATAACACATGGGATGTCTAACACATGTTAACGATTCCCCCCTGTGATGCCTCGCGAAAGCCATTTCCGGCATCTTCCGTTCGGGCATTCACTTGTATTCATCGTGGCTGCAGAAAAATTTATATATCTCCGCTTCTTTTCCCGTATCGCGCGTTTGGTCAAAAGACCAGGTCCCAACCGACTTAAAACTCGGCTTGTGCGTCGGTGTGGAGTTGTTGGGGTAGCGGAACGAACCTCTAGTGTACACAATACGACCGCACGACTCGAGAAGAGAAGCGCAAACCGATTAAAGACGGACAGCCATCAGCAGGGTCAAGTCCTCTGCATCGCACTTCTAAAGGAGCTGTGTGCGTGTGTGTGTGTGTGTGTGTGTGTGTGTGTGTGTGTGTGTGTGTGTGTGTGTGTGTGTGTGTGTGTGTGTGTGTGTAGGTGTGTGTGTGTGTGTGTGTGTGTGTGTGTGTGTGTGTGTGTGTGTGTGTGTGTGTGTGTGTGTGTGTGTATGTGTGTGTGTGTGTATGTGTACAGTGGGTGCCCTGTACAGCTGTCAGGTTAGCTGCAGCAACAGCCCAGTCAAATCCCATGCAGCTGTCAACCTCAGTTAGAGAGAGAGAGAGACAGAGAGAGAGAGAGAGAGAGTGAGTGAGAGTGTGTGTGCGCGTGTGTGTGTGTGCGCGCGCACGCACGCTATAGAGAGAGGTCAGATTGACAGTGCTTAGTCCCATTTTCTGACATGTCAGCAGCCACTTTAAATATGACCTACTGTGTGTGTGTGTGTGTGTGTGTGTGTGTGGTACACCCCCGTGATTTACACACATGCACGCACGCGCGCACGCACACACACACACACACACACACACACACACACACACACACACACACACACACACACACACACACACACACACACACACACACACACACACACACACACACACACACACACACACACAGAGAGAGCCTGGTTTAACAGTGTTGCTCTTTGTTGGCTGCCATACCTGCGGGGCTGTTGGAAGAACTGGAAGGATTGTGGGTGGGTGTTGTGTTTGCTTATAGGGTGGAGGCAAGCACAACAAGCATCACCCATATACACAGAGGAAGAAGGAGAGAGAGAGAGAGAGAGAGAGAGAGAGGTAGTGACAAATTGCCTGGGGGATGGGTGGCATTGGACCGGTAGAGGTTAATCTCTCCTCCTCCTCCTCTCATTCCCCTGTTTCTCTCCCCCCCCCCCCCCCCCCTCTTTTTTTTCTTTTTTTTTTAAAAGAGGGGGGGGGGGGGGGTTCTCTTTCTTTGTTCATTCCTCCTGCCTGTTTTGTTTATGTTTTTTTTTCTGTTTTCTTTTTTTTTTACACCACCACAGTGAATGAGATTTCCTTACTCGCCAGAATTCCCCTGTAGCCATGGTAACGCAGGCGGTGAGAACATGGCGCCCCAGTATTCAATTTCCCCGCTGCTGCTCCTTCCCTCCCTCCCTCTCTCTCTCTCCCTCCCTCTCCCTCTCCCTCTCCCTCTCTCTCTCTCCCGCCTCTCCTCCACACTCGCCCTTCTTCCTCTGTTCTTTTTACTTCCAACACCCCCACCCCCTCTCGCTGCCCCTCCCTCCCTCCCTTCCATGCTTACTCCTGCTTCAGGGCTCAGACAGGAAGCTAGTTCTAGCCAGCTATTCTACAGAGAGAGAGAGAGAGAGAGAGAGGGAGAGAGAGAGAGAGCGAGAGAGAGAGAGAAATGAGATAAGGAAAGAGAAAAAGAGAGATGGTGAGATGGATGAAGGGAGGGAGGGAGGAGGGAGAGAGAGAGAGAGAGAGGGAGGGAGGGAGAGAAAAATGAGAGGGGAGGTGGTGTGAGGGGTGGCGAGAGTGAGGGAGAGAGGGAAAGAGAGAGAGAGGGAGAGAGAGAGCAGGGGAGGACACCACGCGCAGAATGCCAAGTCTCTAGCAAATCCAGCTCATTAGCTCTGTCTTGCTCGCTGTCTGTGTCTTCCACTCTCCCTCGCTAATCCCTTTTATTTCCACTCTGCCAGTTCACTATTTATTTATCTTTATTTATTTACTCCCCCGTCCTCCACAACAAGTAACTTATCACCTTTCATGACCCCAAATTGAGTCACCTTGCCAGTGGGGATGGGACGATATGAACATTTCATATCACGATTATTGTGACAAAAGAAATCGCGATTTACGATATTATCGCGATAATCAAAATATCCCCAAACATCCCATTATCCCGGAGGCGGAACATTTGCCAAAAAATAGCAGATCTACAAGCTCACACCGCGTCGCAGCAGCGCGACGCATTGTGATCGTTGTGAGCTTGTAGATCGGCTATTTTTTGGCAAAGAGATTTGGTAGAGGGTGAAAAAAAGACTGTATCAAGTACGTACCGGTATATTATAAGTACCTTTTACCAATAGAGGGTTTAAGTGATACCGGATATGCAGCTCGGCAAATAAAAGGTGAATTGATCCCATCGCATGACGGAGGAAGATTTCACGATGAATTAAATCTCCACGATACGATTATCGTGAGTGTTTTTTATCACGATAAACGATAATATCGCGTATCGTCCCATCCCTACTTGCCAGTGGGTAAGGAGGGCTCATTTACAGATTTTCCAAAATGAAAATAATGTCTTAGTTGACGATGGAGTATACGTTAGCCTTAATGTCACATTCACACCAACAGCTGTTCTGCTGAATGAGCGTGAACTGTACACGTGTAAAACATCCACGCAACCTTTGTGTACTGTACACCTAGACCACCCGGTTCTCAACCTGTGGGTCGGGGCCCCCAGGGCGGTCCTCACATGATCTTTTGGGGGTCCCAAGATGACAATTAAAGGACTTTTAAGGCATTTCTAAAACGTAAAAGGTCAAAGATTGGCCAAATTGTCAAATAATACAAGAAAGTGGCAAACATGTTTTAAATAGCCAATCTACAAGCTCACAACTTGCAATGTTTATCTGTGGAACCAAGTCAAACAAAAGCTTATGAACTAAGTGCTTGTCAGGGTGGGGGGTAGGGCTGTCACAATTATTACATAATCGTCTAATCGCAATTATTTGACATAATCGTGATTATTTTTCATAATCGTCATAATCGTTTCCATGATGAAAAATTGTCATATATTTTTGAAAAAGTCAAAAATAGTGGAAATAGCAGATCTACAAGCTCACAACGTGAGCTTGTAGATCGGCTATTTCCAACGTCTAAAGTTGTCAAATATGTCATAGATTTCTTTGTATATTTA
>NC_137822.1:15793939-15858939 GCF_963921795.1 Nannobrachium achirus
TTTCACGTGAAGGACCCCCAAAATTATATTTATTTGGCCACGGACCCCCATCTCAAAATATTTAGTTCCAGGGACCCCCCAGAAGAAAATTTTGAGTTACAAACAGTTCGCTTTAAAAATACATAATCAAAGATTTGCACACATTTTCACAACTTTAAAAAAAATAGCAGATCTACAAGCTCGCAGCCGCACTGTGAGCTTGTATATCCGCTATTTTTCAGTAGTTAAAGCATTCAATAATTCTAGGCCTAGATTTAAGATATCAAGTCTATTGTTGCTATGATCTTTATGCCATTATTGTCGAAAGAACAAGTTAACCAAGTTAACTTTTTATTTACCTTGAACGATGTACCGGCATGTGAAAATTTACATTATTAAGTTAAACATTATTCATGTTTAACTTATTGCTGAATACATGCTTTCATATTGATTTATTATGCTCCCAGAAAATGCATAAATTGATTACTGATTATAAATAATAAGTAACAACATGTTTACACATTATCTAAATACATTCATTATAATCAAATCTCATCCATCATTTCAATTACCGGATACCTCTGGGCATTTGTTTTGGAGACAGATGCACATAAATTGTCTGTAGACTAAACATTTATGAAACAATATGTTAGTGTCTTTTCTTTCTTTCTTTCTTTCTTATTCTAATTTTTTTATTGTTTAAATAGTACAAGCTCTCAATGTGTCGATGTAGATTGTCTATTTGAAGTATTTTTTTTTTAAAGGCAAAGAAGTTTCGGGACAAGAGGTAAGGCATGGACCAAAAACAGGGCCCAGAGTGTTTGAATGCATTAAGCATTAGAACTTAACCTTATTGTATCAGGATGGATACCAGTGGTACAGTTTTATTCCGTTTTATTCACAGAGCATCTCTGTGCGTGTGTGCATGCGTGCGTGCGTGCGTGCGTGCGTATCTTGTCCCCTGATGACCATGCCTGTGTTAGCTGAGGTTGTAAAAATATGACGGAGCTTTGTAATAGATGTCAGCTCGGTCTCTAGGATTACAAAAGGATTCGTAGCTTTTAACCCAGCTGCTGTGAAGATGGTTGTGCATGTGTCTGAGGGTCAGTGAGTGAGTGAGTGAGTGAGTGTGTGTGTGTGTGTGTGTGTGTGTGTGTGTGTGTGTGTGTGTGTGTGTGTGTGTGTGTGTGTGTGTGTGTGTGTGTGTGTGTGTGTGTGTGTGTGTGTGTGTGTGTGTGTGCGTGCGTGTGTGTGTTTGTTGGTATATGTTAGCCCATACAGTGTGTCCTAGTAACCAAGCTGTAGTAGAGCTCTCTTGCCTACTCTCAGTACTCTGTATGTTTATGTTTATACACATGGTTCCATTTTTAAACCACTTGTTTTCAAAAGCATAAGCATGGATACCCCCCCCCCACCACCCCCCTTCCCCAGCAAATCCACCTGTTTATTCACCAAGGGCCACATGTCGCCCCCCAATTCTGCCAGGGTAAAATCCAACACTTAGCTTTTTAATTTGCCAACAGGAATTAACAAAGGATTTTACATCCACTGAACTCTCTCCCCCGGCGCACTGAATAAAGACACCGTCTTGATGTCCTTATCTTTTAATTCTCTCGCTCCCAAATCTCTCCTCAGCAGTTAAATGGTAACTGGACTGCATGTTGTACAGCGAGTCTAGTCTTCTGACCGCTCACCAAGGACTTCACAATGTATGCCCCACATTCAACAACATACATTTACACACCAGCGAAAACAAGCTCAAAGAAGTGACTATAGGCTGCATGATCACTCGTGCTCCCCAAAATGAGTTAATCTGACTTTTTCAAAAATAGCAGATCTACAAGCTCGCAGCGTCGCGTTGCAGATGCAACCGTTGTGAGCTTGTAGATAACACTCAGCTCGGCTCGGCTGCTGCTGTGCAATGCACGAAGGGACGCTGGAAACTCGTGGATGCATCAATATTTTGGCAACATTCTAACTACAAAAATCTTGTTTGGGGCTCCCTGGCACAACAAAAATGTTTGAGAACCACTGGTTTAAACAACATTAGGAAGCAAGCCCAAAAAGCAACTACATGTTATAAATCAGGCCCAAAAAAATAATGATGCATCCCACAACTACCAATATTTACGAGCGACTTTACAGAAAGACAAGCCCAAAGTCACTTATATTAAGTGGACTTTACAACACTGCACTGAACCCCTCACTAAGCCTGTCACAATTATTACATCATTTTTAATTAATTTAATTTCTTTGCATATTTAGGTTATGTGTCATATCTGCCATGTGCAACTTCAAAGCCTAAAAAGCCAAACAGAAATGTAAATGTCAACTACAAAAACACAATTAAATTGTTAATCGCAATTATCCGAGTGACAATTAATCGTCATGTGAAATGTCATAATCGTGACAGCCAGTTCAGTGTCTTGCATGGATTACACTCATAATGACTTCATCAATACTGAACACACAGTATAACTGTTTGACTGTCTAACATTACTTCAGTATCGAGTATCGACTGAGAAGCATTAAGCACAGATTAATGCCCAAATAGTAATAGATGCAGAAAGAACATGTGTATGACAGAAACAGCTTCTTTCAGAGTCAAGCCGTCTATAAGGTCTCTCTGTGTGTGCGCTTGTGACTCACAAGTGGCATGTAAGCAGCATAATGTGTCCGTGTGTCCGTGTGTGTGTGTGTGTGTGTGTGTGTGTGTGTGTGTGTGTGTGTGTGTGTGTGTGTGTGTGTGTGTGTGTGTGTGTGTGTGTGTGTGTGTGTGTGTGTGTGTGTGTGTGTCTGAATGGACGGAGGAAAGCTTAACGTTACTGCTGTGTCAAGATATCCAGGTTTCAGACGACGTCCTGGCAACCACGTCGTTCAGCAAGCTAACACTAAGGTCAATGAGTTATTTTATGGCAGTCAGCGGGCATGAAATGAGCTGGATGAAGTAAGAGGATGCACTCAATGAAGAATAATCGTATTCTTTTATATTTGTTTTATGGATGAGCACACTGCGATGCTGCATCGAGAAGGTTGGCATTCTATGATTTCCTCTTCTCTTGTGTTTTCTCCACACATCCTAGTTCTCTAATGCAGTGTTTCCCAAATAGGATTCTTATGGGTCAGAAGTAAATATTTGATTTTCTTTTACTTTTCCCACCATAAAATAACAATCTCACAACATGACGATGCGACGCATCGTGAGCTTGTAGATCGCCATTTTCACTATTTCCTTAAAAGGACTTAAAGGAGGACTTCCCGCATTTTCAATCTATCTTCATATAATCGGTCCCCACTAATGCTCATTATAATATGGTACCATTTTTGTCTACTCGGTTTGTGTCTCAGAGGAGGGCTGCGGACCCTTCAGACACCCGCCTACAGTACCAGTGACATCATCGACGGGGAATCAAAGCCAATACAAACTTCAGGCTTTCTAGTCCTGGAAAGTTAGCATGCTATAATGGAAGCCATTGTTCTTGCTTTAATAAAAATACAAACGTGTTTGAAAAAAGTGAGGATTGATTGATTGATTGATTGATTGATTGATTGATTGATTGATTGATTGATTCAATACTTTATCAGTCAGGACCAAGTACTGTATGTGCAGATAGGTTGAAAAACGTAGATCTGCTATTTTTGAAAATTTTTGAAAATTGGAATTTTGACCCGATTCTACAAGTGTCTTTTGAATCCTTCTACGATTTTTTGAAAAACCGATGTTTCTATGTCAGCAATCTGGCCATCCATCGTCAAAGAAAAGGTCCTTTTCACTTAACTGGAGCTCAGTTAGTCTGTTCTGGAGAGTCTACTATTTCAGTGGTTCTCAAATGTGAAGGACCCGAAAAATGTATGTATTTGGCCACAAACGTTTCTCTGTTGGGACTCAAGCTGAAAAGCTTTGGGAACCCCTGGTCTAATGAATCAAGACCACTTCTCTACCCAATTACATATTCCATACAGGACATTCAGCCCACCTGGGATAAGTGACATGAATTATTATTTAAGACACCACAGATGGGCATGTCATACTCCAGGCGACAAATAGCCCGAGCACCGAGCACGGAGCAATCCAGCATTGCAGCAAAACAGTGAGATCTTAATGCTTTCGTCTGTTTGATGATGAACGAGAGCTTGTCAAAGGGCACCTCCAAAAACAATTACTGCTCGAGCACTGATTTGCTTAAAAGGAAACGTCTTCTAAATGCCATTGTTCTGAAGTGAGATCAATAATATAGTGTGGCAAAAAAATACCTGCTGTCGCTGTGTATTTCGTGCCATTACCTGTGTAGGCCTACTGCAGAGTATAACATCACTGTCGGGCACAGATCTTGTTTTCTCCTAAAGTAAAGCCCTTCTTCATCATACAAGACTGTCGCACAAAACTAGTAAAAATAGCCGATCTACAAGCAATGCCTCGCGGTGCGAGGCGTAGTGTGCTATTTTCACTATTTTAAATCATTTTTAAAATGATAAATACAAAACGAACCGTTTTGGACATATAAGGTTTCCATCCGACAACAACCATAAACAATCCCATGGGTCTGTGATAGGAGGGAAGGCAACACGTCTTCTCAGGGACATGCTGGGCCCCTGATTCAGCCGGGGAAAAAGAGTTGTAGAGGCCCTCATTGCGCGCTATAGAGAGAGATCTCTCTCTATAGCGCTGCTGCTATAGTCAAAGATTTGCCATTTCAGATCATGACAAGTGACAAGCCAGTGGGCCAATTACATGAGTTATATTTCGTCATTGTCGGGTGGAAACCTTGTATGTCCAAAACCATTTTAAAAATGATTTAAAATAGTGAAAACAGCAGATCTGCTGTTTTCACTACTTTTGTGCGACAGCCTTGTATGATGAAGCAGGGCTTTGCTTTGCGAAAAAAATTACAAATTTGAAACTTGGAGATATGAGGTTTCTGCCCGACAGTGACGATTTACTTTGTTGGCCGCCCATCAGCCCCCAAAATGGAACGAAGGCCGACATTTTATTTTAATTTTTTTCCTAATGGCCAGCCTGGACTGGCTGGGAATGAGCCGGCCGTTCGGGAGTTGTCCCGCTTTTCCCAATGGCCAGCACGTCCCTGCGTCTTCTCCAAGGCGTGGCTCTTGGAGCTCCTCATCATAAAGCTCTGGGCATACTCTCTAATCTGGTACAACCCAGGCAGGTCCTTGGTGGGCCACTGTATTGGACCAGGACCAATAATTTCACCACTGCATCACTGGCTGCGCAGCCAACTCTTTATACACTAGTATTAACTGTGCCACCTAGCAGAGGGCTTTTTACATTATGTATGTGAGCTAACTAGCTTTCAGTGACCTCACTGACCTGCATGTGAAAGTTTAAGTAATAAAGCTAAACATGCTACAGCAGCACATGTTGTTCTTCACCAGAACATGCTGTCCTTTCTCTTTTATGCACTCCCCCCCTCTCTCTCTCTCTCTCTCTCTCTCTCTCTCTCTCTCTCTCTCTCCCCCCTCTCTCTCTCTCTCTCTCTCCCTTATATTCTCATGTAACCCACTCCCCACACACACATGGAAAGAAAACCTAAAAGGCTAGCTGCTACTGCCATCATTAATACATACTGCCTGATTTAATGTGTCGTAATAGCAGATCTCCAGTACACTAGCAAGACACCTCAGCGCCTAAAGGGCGAGGTCGCGCCACAGTGATGTGGACATCAGGTATGTGGACATCTGGGATCTCCATATATGGGCATAAAAGGGATTTGTTCCCCTGGCATCACAGGGATCTCCATATCTCCATATATGGGCATAAAGGGATTTGTTCCCCCTGGCATCACAGGGATCTCTCTAACAGGACATCATTAATATTGATGACATCAGGGAACTCCATACAGTATATGGGAATAAAAGGGATTATGTTAGTGTGATATCACAGTGAAGCCAGAGTGTGATATCCATTCTGGTAGAGTGGTTCCCCTGACATCACAAATGTATCCACTAACATCACAGTGACATCAGAGCTTTATGACATCATGATGACACATTTTTACGGTCTATGGGTTTGCCCATAGACCATATGCATGTCTACACAGAGACAAGCTGTGACGTTTCTCATGGTAAACTACGACCTTCGGTCGCAACAACCTGCTATTTTCAATGTGCGACACCTGCACTCAACAAAATATAGCTCATGAGTTCTTCCTCAAAAGCAGTCTGCAGGTGACTGCAACTTACAGTACATTCTATTTTGTGACCCACCGTCTGTCTCTTTACCTCTCTATGTTTTTCTCTCACTGTCCAGACCGCAGCGCAGCAAGCTCTTCTCTACAGCGCAGTAAAACCTTTCATGAGGCTCTCTTAGCACCTCAGCTTCTGTGATAACCATCAATACAGAACAGCAGGTCAACACCCAGGCCCACAAAATAGCACCACCGCCTCCTTCCCTGGCTCCGTTTCTCTCAGTAAATCTGATGTGATTGTCAGTGTGGGGCTTTGTTCAAAACCAGATTAAATCACTTTGGACCTTTTACCCCAAGATATATGGAACATTCACTTAACCACCCATGCCCTATTTTATACTTTGTCATAGCGGTGTTGCATGGAAGTAGCAAAAAGAGCTGATGTACAAGCGCATAACGCAAAGTGAGCTTTGTGGGTCCTGCTATTTTGGCTTTTGGGAGGGACATTTTCAGTTTTTCTTCGCCTATAATGACATACCTAAAGTAGAGATGGCAGGTTGAAATTGGTACCAGCATCAGTGGTATGGTGTGTTTAGTCCATTGACTATGACATTAACTTGACCTACCACTGACCTTTTTGTGTTGATTTGTGAAGATTCCGTTAAATTGCAGGGTCTTGCTTGAGATAGGTAATCCACCAACACTATCAATATATTGTTCAGACCCCAAAGTCATGTTGGATTTTAATGCATGGAAGAATAATGTGTCTATAAATATAGTCACTGGAGAAAATATTTATAAAATGAATGATTCAGTTAAGTTTGGTAACTTGAAAAAATGTATCCACTAACAGCAAAATGGTCTATGTTTATCTACGTATGTACAGTATGTGTTTATGGATATAGCTTAGACAGTGAGACAGTGATTGGTATCAGTCTGCTCCTTTAAAGATATGGTTTCCATTCCATCCCATTGAAAATAGTCGGTTTAAAGAACTCTTAATGGTTAACTGCTGATATTAGTTTCTATTTTGCAGCTCAGAAAACATCTTTTGAATGCGACGACCTAAAAACAACTGGTGCAACCGACGTTATCATCAATACATAAAGGAGAGCAGACATGCCGCCTTTCCTTCTAGGAAAAAAAAAACAGCAAGTTTGCCAAATAGGTGATGTCAGGGGAAGAGAGATGGGGAGAGGAAAGATGGAGGAAGGGGGTGGGTGGGGGGGGGGGGGGTCCTCTTTGGATCCATAGGAGCCTTCACAGAACAAAGAAATCCCAGTACCCTCCCATTGTTGGAGAAATGTAAACACTCTCTCTCCCTCCCTCACACACACACAGTCACAAGTATACTGTATAATGATATACATATGCAAACATATTCACATACAAACACACACGCTCATCCGTGCATATGTCTGCAAACAGCGTATACATACTGCATGTACACAGAGAGAGATGAAGGGCAGGCATAGAGAGAGCCAGGGAGATGGACAGAAGCATTAGCGGCGGTGACAGCGAGAAGGGGGGGGGGGGGGGGGGGGGGGGGCTGAAGGGAAGCGGGGGAAATCTGGAGTCAATTAGAAGAATGAGTCGGAGCACTTGCATACTTCTGGGGGTGAGTCAGGCAGAGGAGGGAACCAGTGAATGTGTGTGTGTGTGTGTGTGTGTGTGTGTATGTGTGTGTGTGTGTGTGTGTGTGTGTGTGTGTGTGTGTGTGTGTGTGTGTGTGTGTGTGTTTGTGCGCGCTTGTGTCACACGCAAGTGGATGAATATGGCTGCAAGCCTACACATGTGAAAAACGCATGGGGGGATCGATCAATCCTGTCTGTCTGTCTGTCTGTCTGTCTGTCTGTCTATATCTGTATTCTATCAACCATCTATCCCTTGTTTTTATATGTGTTCCTTTCACTCCACAGCATCACTTTGGTCCAAGGGGAGTCATGTTGCAGCTAGTCCATCCACACCCCTTCTGAGCTGGGGTCGAAGCAGAGGGTAAGAAGGGGGCGGCTGGCACCCTTCCAGGCCATGTCAACACAACAGGGCCCCGGTGTGGTGGCCCTGATGGCTGCTTTTAACTTCTGACATTCCCACACAGCAGAATCCGGAGTGTTAAAGTAATTCAACAAGTGTAATAAAAAGGACCAGTGGTGGACAAAGTACTCAACCCCTGTACCCGAGTCAAAGTATACTGGAGATACTCCTGGTCAGACATTACCCAACTGCGCTGCTGTCAAGTTACAAAACTGGCCATTTCACAATCCATTGCATTTTCATCAAAACCTAATTTTCATCTACTGACCAATAAAGTCAAATCTGGAGCGTTAACTCAAAGTGTCAAAATGTATTACATTTTCAAATTTAAATTAACACTGAGAATGCAAATGTCAGAAGCTTAAGTCAGCCATCAGGGCGCCCTGTTATACAAAATAAGTTCAACATGAAATAAGCAGCACAAGCATTGTTCCAAACACTTGATGTACAAGGAGGACATCACTCACAAGATAAGAGAACTCTGCCCCCCTAACGCTGTTTATGCATTCAAATATATTGAATTATGTTTTACCCTTGACGGATATCCGCAATCTTTGCTAGGTAATCGATCAAATTACAACATACTGTACATCATACTGGGTATCAGGACAACATCCATACATTTGCCAGTGTGACATAATGAGGCATCTATGTCAGGTCTGCCCATGACGCTATTCTATCAAGTGTTTTTATGGCATGGCACTGAGACAAGCTGACGTCTCTAGAACAGGGGTTTTCAAAGTGGGTGACGGGGCACCCTGGGGTGCTGTGACAGTAGTCCAGGGGTGGCCGCGAGATCATTTGATATTGATAATATTTGGTACTTGAAGTACAAAGTTATTTTCAGTCAGTTCTAACCAAAATGGCTATTATCTCAATGTTTTCCTCTCAACATAATCGCTAAAATTTCGTCACTGTCGGGTAGAAACCTCCTATCTCCAAGTTTCAAATGTGTACGTCTTTTACCCTGCTTCATCATACAAGACCATTGCACAAAACTAGTGAAAACAGCCGATCTACAAGCACACAGCATCTACAAGCACATAACACCTCGCGATGCGAGGCGTTGTGTGCTTGTAGATCTGCTGTTTTCACTAGTTTAGAAAATGTTATAGATGATAAATATACAAAACGAACGGTTTTGGACATACAAGGTTTCCACCCGACAACGACGATATGCTATAAATGTAAGGTGCTGGGAGTGAAAATTATAATGTAGGGGTGCCTCGGATTAAAAAAATATTTATGGGGTGCCCTGAGACAAAAAAGTTTGGGGACACCTGCTCTAGAACACTGTTGGGTCGTGGGGAAATATCCTTTTGTTTTCGTTTCCTACGTTAAAATATCTATTATCTATGGGTATGTACATTATGTATATATTATTTCAAAAGATAAAAAAAATCACACCTAGTGTGAAGTGAGCGGTGCTATTTATGAGTTAATTTCATTCAGTGTCTTGCGAAGCTTGTCCAATGCGACCCTGGGCGTACAACAGACATTGAGCGCTTTGTGCCAAGATGTACGCCAGATGTAGGCCATGCTTCAGAGCCTGGACAACAAACTTTTAGCGCTTAGCGCCAAGATGTAGGCCAACCCAGATGTAGGCCACGCTTCAGAGCCCGGACAAAGCCAGATGTTGGAGCTTAGCTCCTTCCAGGAGCACCGCTCAAAAAAAGATATGCTTTGTGAGCTCATGGATCAGCTATTATATATACATAAAATGTCTTGAGCTAAAAGGTTTGGGGAATCTACAATTTACAATTTAAGCATTTAGCAGACGCTCTTAATCCAAATTTCGCCACCTGTACTGTACTGCGCATGCGTCTCCGCCATGATAGACTAGATCAATTTTCAGAAAATCTGAACCCTGAAGGCATTTTGCGAATATTTATTATATACAACTGTTCTAGGGGTATTAAGGCATGCTGAATCCAAATTTGCTGTATATAATGCTCAAACATGTTCCTAAATGGCTCAAAATTGAGAAATCCAACATGGCGGCCACTGCAAGGCTGAAATCTATTTAAGTGCAAATCTTTTTGACTAAACAAGGTAGAAACTTGAACTAAATGTGTTTTTCTAGGTTAGCCTACATGGGGAATTTGAAATTATATCCGGATTTTAGCTCAAATATGAATAATTGGCTTGAAACTCATACATGTATAGCAGAAACGGTTCGTTATTGATGCATAATTCATCAAACAGAAACAAAAGCAGGATGAACCATTTTATTCATCAAAACTTGATTTAGATTTTTCTATCATCATATTTCTATCATCGTATATGCAAATTATATACGTATAGTCCTTAATATGGTAGGCTACATTAATTTAGCCTATTTGCAGTCATCAATATTTCGAGCAGATGTCATAGGTATCTTGCAGCTGCATGCATCCAATTCCACTTTTCCTGAATAGAATAGAATGGATTATAATATAATATAATATAATATAATATAATATAATATAATATAATATAATATAATATAATATAATATAATATAATATAATAGTATTTTACCATATCAATAAAAGTAAATGTACATGGGAATACGTCTTACTGTAATCCTTACTGTGGCAGCTTATTCAGTCTTCCTCAGTGTTCCAGCAAGTTTTGAGGTTTTTTTGCATTTGCATGCTTCCATACATGCCATATGACTCTTTCTGGATAGAATAGAAGAGAAGGGGATACAATGTTTATAGCCAGCACAAGTACCGGTACATCAGGGTAGGGTTCATCAATCTGTCAACATCTAAGAGTCTAGAGTATGCAGTCTAGTAGGCTAGTATCTCTAAAATTACCAAATCCTATTAGTACAATCTATTATTCATATATACCTGCAGCTGCAGTTTTGGCTGAGGCACTCCTTTGTACACCCACATGAAGTGAACTCCCTGCAGGCTTTGGGCATAGGTGGCAGAGAGAGTAGCTGTGGCACTAACTGGCCTTCCTTAATCATCCATCCCATTTCCTCCACTGGAGGAAGATTGGGGTGTGGCAGATGAGCTTGATTCCATATAGTTGCTTGATAGTGTGCAGAATGTGCACGCATGATTTGATATGGAACCTCACAGCATCTGTGGTTGGTGGCAGAGTATCTTGGGGACGACCTTTGCAGAATAACTTTACTTGTGCTTTGTTGCATGAATCAACATCAGGCACACCATAGATCTTACAAATGAATGTTTCTGATGATGTCACGATATCTTCTGTGAAAGTCCCCTTCCCAAGGCCAGCAAGATCAGTGTGATCCGTGGTCGGATCACACATTGTCACATCCAGTAAGGGCATGGAAGGCAAGGAGTGTGTCCAGTTGATCCTCAGACAGTATCCTGTGAATTTCATGCACTGGGAAAAACTTTGGGTCCTTTGATGTCCCAGCTTTCATGTAGACATAGGTACATCTGATCTGATCTGATCTTGAAGTCTCCTCCCTGAGTGCTGACCACGAGGAAGCTGATGCACGACCGATACACGATACAAGCTGATACCCGACTGATCCTTCACTGTATCCATGCACCGATGGAAACAGTAGTCGTGTCAGCACGTGACACAGACATGCTTCTACTACTGCTTGCTCACTTTGACAAAATCAGATGTACCTATGTCTACATGAAAGCTGGGACATCAAAGGACCCAATGTTTTTCCCAGTGCATGAAATTCACAGGATACTGTCTGAGGATCAACTGGACACACTCCTTGCCTTCTATGCCCTTACTGAATGTGACAGTGTGTCTCAGTTCAGAGGCCACGGAAAGAAGACAGCCTGGCAGGTGTTCGAACAACATCACACTGATCTTGCGGGCCTTGGGAAGGGCCCTTTCACAGAATCATCATCATCACAAAGATTCATTTTTAGATCTATGGTGTGCCTGACGTTGATTCATGCAACAAAGCACGAGTAAAGCTATTCTGCAAAGGTCATCCCCAAGAGACTGCCACCAACCACAGATACTGTGAGGTTCCATATCATGCGTGCACACTATCAAGCAACTATATGGAATCAAGCTCACCTGCCACGGCTATTCTCTCTGCCACCTATGCCCAAAGCCTGCAGGGAGTTCACTTATGTGGGTGTACAAAGGAGTGCCTCAGCCAATGCTGCAGCTGCAGGTATGTATGTATAATAGATTGTACTAATGGGATTTGGTAATTTTAGAGAATCCTAGCCTACTAGACTGCATACTCTACAGACTCTTAGATGTTGACAGATTGATAAACCCTACCCTGATGTACTTGTGCTGGCTATAAACATTGTATCCCCTTCTCTTCTATTCTATCCAGAAAGAGTCATATGGTATGTATGGAAGCATGCAACTGCAAAAAAACTCAAAACTTGCCGGAAAACTGAGGAAGACTGTGAATAAGCTGCTACAGTAAGGATTACAGTAAGACGTATTCCCATATGTACATTTACTTTTATTGATATGGTAAAATACTATTATATTATATTATATTACAATCCATTCTATTCTATTCAGGAAAAGTGGAATTGGATGCATGCAGCTGCAAGATACCTATGACATCTGCTCAAAATATTGATGACTGCAAATAGGCTAAATTAATGTAGCCTACCTTCAAATTAAGGACTATATATAATTTGCATATATGACTTGTTGATAGTAAAATCTAAATCAAGAGTTTTGATGAATGAAACCATTCATCCTGCTTTTGTTTCTGTTTGATGAATTATGCATCAATAACGAACCGTTTCTGCTATACATGTATGAGTTTCAAGCCAATTATTCATATTTGAGCTAAAATCCGGATATAATTTCAAATTCCCCATGTAGGCTAACCTAGAAAACACATTTAGTTTAAGTTTCTACCTTGTTTAGTCAAAAAGATTTGCACTTAAATAGATTTCAGCCGTGCAGTGGCCGCCATGTTGGATTTCTCAATTTTGAGCCATTTAGGAACATGTTTGAGCATTATATACAGCAAATTTGGATTCAGCATGCCTTAATACCCCTAGAACAGTTGTATATAATAAATATTCGCAAAATGCCTTCAGGACTTTATACAAGCACATTCTCAGAAATTCTGCCTAGTCTATGATAACATCCGCATGCGGAAACAATGCCCAAATTTGGAGATGAGATGACTGACATCACTGATACGTCTGGGTTCTCCAACATTACTTCTGAGACTCCTACATTCAATCCCTCATATACTGTGCACACCCCCGGGCAAGGTCCTAGTAAAGATAAAACTATTATTACATGAGGTGATTTGATAAAGTACTTTACTCTCAAATCTATTAAGCTATTGTAACACAGCATGGAACAAAGCTGTCACTGATGACCTGGAGTGAACAGTTGCAGTGTTCTGTCAAACACAAGACAGCCTACTGACAGTACAGCCTACAGAGAGCGCTTTAAAACCAAGAGCGCTTTAACACCAAGCAGCAGTGCAAGATTAAGAACTAAGAACCAGTAAGACTCCCTAATCGGGAGATAAGCGACCGTAGGTGGCTTAACTCCACAAATAGGGCAAAAATGTGTTTTTCCAAAATCTTCCTGATCCATGTTGATGACATGAGTGTAGACATGCTGTGTAGTGATATTCGTGATTTTAGGGCAAAAACTGTAGGAGCAGTGTCCAAAAATGTGTTTTAGAAATCGGCCTGAAGGTGGCGCTAGAATAGGGCCATGTGAGAAATGAGGGGTGGAGTCTCCGCGTTGCCTTGGCGGACGAATCGAGTTACGGCATTTTATGTGCGCTGCAGTGGCAGGGGGTCCTCCACTGGGGGCGCCACCACTTTTGCATCCGTTCTGGAGCACCAGGAGTCGGTGGTCCCCGGGAATTCCCTGTGAGCAGCCCCGTTGGGGTGGTCATTTGGTCATTTTTGCACATTTGGTCATTTTTTACATCTGGGGGTCCCCCCTGGGGCTCCGGGGGTCCTTGGAGGTTGTAGTTTGGCAGGCAAGGAGTGTGTGTGTAAAATCTGGCATGGATCGGGTCAACGGGAGCGGAGATATAACCAGGGAAAAAGTGTGACGTGTGACGTGTGAGCACATTTGGTCATTTTTTAAATCTGGGGGTCCCCCAGGGACCTGGGGGTCCCTGGGGCTCCGGGGGTCCTTGGAGGTTGTAGTTTGGCAGTCAAGGAGTGTGTGTGCAAAATTTGGCATGGATGGGGGCAACGGTTGTGGAGATATGAGCAGGGCAAAAGTGTGACGGACTGACTCACTGACTCACTCACTGACAGACAGCCGGTGGAGGTTTTGGTAGTAAATGCGACCTACGGTCGCAATAAGAAGAGTTTCCTCTGGTGATTGAGCCTAGGACACAGCCACGGACAGCCTGGTTGTTGGAGGGATTCGACAACATGTGATGCCCAAAGACGAGGGAGAAAGGCTGGCATGCTGTAACTGGTGGCCGCTATATATGGCGGAGACGCCGCTACTTGACTGTGCCCATGGAGTGCTAAGTGACGTTCTTGTTGTATCATGAGCACATTTGCCATGACTTTGTGAATGTAACCTAACCTTACTGCACCTAACTGCACCAATCGTTGTGTCCTTGTATGCTCTCCCTTGTGTGGACATAATTAATGTTAAAAGTGACCAGTCAGGGTCTAATAAGGACATGGTTTTATGTGGATCCTGGAGTTCATGTGGCCAAGCTATGACATTAGGCATCTATGACGTATCTATGACATATGACTCCACATTTGGGTAAAGTTTCAGCCTGATACATTATGAAACTAGAACTGCACTCTGTCGAGGTGCCAACTTGCGTGTTGTGCACAAGACCACAAGTACTTACAGTTTACAGTTTAGGCATTTAGCAGACGCTTTTAATCTAAAGCGACTTACAATAAGCAGATAAAACATCACAATAATAAACAAGGTTAAATGTCAGTACATCAACAGCAATATAACAAATGCAAATGAATATCTATCTAGAAAAACAATATATCCGTAAAGAAAAAAAGGTTTCTAAAAAACCTAAAAACAAATGCTAAATATAGCTGCAAGCAGCGATAAAGTGGCCAAGGCATAAAAAGCAGGAAAGCAAAAAGGCATCAAGGGAAAGGAAAGAAGACATCAAAGAAAAACTAGAAGCAGTGTTCTTCCGAACAGGACTCCGGCAGGTCAGGTAGGTTTTTTTTGGCCTAGTGGTGACTCTATAATAGGCCAAAGTGAAAAGGGTGCCACGCGTTCTTGGGCCTTTCACGGCAATCGTACGCTGCATGCGGGATTTGAGGCATTTTGTTCCAAAAATGTGTTTTGCTAAAGTTGACCCGCTGGTGGCGCTATAACAGGCCAATGTGAGAAGGGTGGCATCTGTTCCTTGGCCTAGTGGGAATGTGTGTGCAAAATCTCACACACATAGCAGGCTACGTTCATGATTTGAGACATTTTGTTCAAAAAGGAGCAATCCTGCAAACCTTGGAATTCAATGTTAGCCAATTAGATAGAATATGATATCTGACAAATCTGTCATGATTACATCACTGTAGAGATACTGTGTACTGATTTGTGTGATTTTCGGATAACATCTGAAGGAGTAATATCGAAGAATGTGTTTTACATACTGTAAGTCGGCCTTCTGGTGGCGCTATAAATGACAGATGTGAAAAATGCAGGGCACAGGTTTTTCCTTGGCCTCTGGGAAGTGTGCATACAAAGTTTTACACTAATCGGTGGTTATAGGTAAAAGCACAAATTGGCCTCTACACAACATGTATGCAAAAGACTGTAGGCCTATATGCAACAGACATAAAAAAAACTGTGATACTATGCACCTGGACAGTTTGATGATGTACATAGTAAGCCTTGCTGAGCTATGAAGACCATATACATCTGCTTTATATCAAGAACACCTTACAATGTAAGCAAATTGTATGGCCCACTGAGATCCAGGCCGAATGTGTAGGTGTAGAAATTACACTATCCACAGAGATGAAGTTCACTCTAATTTGCTTATACCGTCAGCCATCAGCTAAAGTAGAAGTATACGACCAGCTAAAGACCATCCTCACGGCGTGTGATTTTAATCAAGAAGTAATACTAATTGGTGATACAAATGTTAACTGGGACGATAAAAAAATAAGGAAAAATCTTAAACTGGTAACAGACCACTATAATCTGACCCAATTAATAGAGCAACCTACAAGAATAACCAGTCACTCAGCAACCAAGATAGATTTACTGTTTTCAAATAAAGTGGAAAGAATCGCTAAAACATTTAACTTTGTGACAGGTCTCTCTGATCACAACATAATATTCTTTTCCAGAAAACTCTCAAAACATGCGTTTAGCAAAGCTCAGTCCCAGCCTATAGTCAAAACAATCCCAAAACATCTGCAACATAGCCTTGAGGTTGCCCTACAAGGGCTTGAGTGGGATGATTTACACTCATGTGATGATGTTGAGACCGGATGTAATATCCTGCTTTCCAAAATTGGCAGGGTAATGGAATCTTTCACCAGAGGTGGTAACCAGAGGAAAGGGAGAAAAATTACTCTACCTTGGGTCGATAAAAAATGTAGAGATCAAATGAAAACCAGAGATTTACTGCTTAAAAAGGCATTAAAATCTGGCCTGACAACGGACAGACAGCTATTCACACATGCTAGAAACAAAGTCACAAATTTCTTAAGGAAGGCTAAAGCTGGATTTTATATCTCCATCATAGAGAGTGCCAGAGGAAATGGAAAAAAAGTGTGGGAATACATAAATAAACTGACAGGGAAATACTATAAGCAGGATAATAACAACTTAGAACTTAAAATAGATAATGTCCTGGTGAAAGATCCCCACACGCTTGCTAGCAATCTAATGCTGTTTTTTCTAAACTCTGTGTATGAAATCACACAGTTGTTCAGACCCTCTAAGTTTGTTTCACGCCCTGTTCAAAATGATCTCCCCATTTTTAATTTGGAGGAAGTCACAGAAAACGAGGTGACAAACATTGTCAGATCACTGAAAGCATCCAAAGCTAAAGATGCACACGGGCTTGACACAAACTTTCTTAAAACAAATATTGACTCTCTGGTGGCACCAATCACACATCTGGTAAATCTGTCCATAAGAAAATGCACTGTCCCAACTCAGTGGAAAGCTGCTGTAATAACACCTATATTCAAATCTGGCTCAAAAACGGACATATCAAACTATAGACCCATAAGCATCTTACCTGTTATATCAAAAGTGGCTGAAAAGTGGATTGTAAAGTCTATTGTTAAACATCTAGACAAAGGCTACACCCCTCTGCATCCTATGCAGTTTGGGTTTCGAGCCTTCCACTCCACTGAGTCAGCAAATTGCTTATTCATTGAAAAGTTAAAGTGTGCTTTGAACAAGGCCCCATGCGCAATGGCAGTATTTTTAGATTTCAAGAAAGCATTTGACTCTGTCAGCCATCAGGTCCTCTTGTCCAAACTAACACATTTCAACTTGTCCCCAGAGGCCATCAAATGGTTTACATCATACCTATCAAATAGAGAACAGTGTGTAAGCATAAATGGCATCAAGTCTCCTTATCACACTTGCTCGGTTGGTGTCCCCCAGGGATCAATAGTAGGACCAATTCTGTTTTCTCTGTTCATAAACGACCTACCTGATGTATGTAAAGATGTACATATCCAGATGTACGCAGATGATGCGGTTATACTGACTCATGGAAAGAGCTATGCAGAGGTGTCAACGGTTTTAACTTCTGTTCTGACCAGCGTTCAGGACTGGCTTACAGACTCATGCCTGCTCCTGAATGCAAAAAAGACGGTCTGCATGGCTTTTTCCAAAAGACCAGCTGTGATGGAGTCATCAAATGTGTTTCTGGGTGGAGAGGAACTTGAACTTGTGTCAGAGTTCAAGTACCTCGGGGTCATGTTAGACTCAACCCTAACCTTTAAAAAACATGTAAAAAAGGTTACAAACACAATCAAGTTCAACCTTCAGAACTTTAAACAAATCAGACCTTTTTTGGCAGTTAGTGCTGCTAAATCGTATCTCCAATGCATGATCCAATCACACATTGAGTACTGTTTCACAAACTGGTCTTGCACAGGTATAACGATTCTCAAACCCATTGAACAGCTATATAAGAGTGCGCTTAAGGTATTCGATAGGAAACCCCGCTCATATCACCATTGTAATATTCTTCAGAGGTACCGTTTTTTGAGTTTCGCTAATTTTAAGGTATTTAAACAGGTCAGTATCATATATAAGACCCTAAATGGTCTATGCCCACCTCCCCTAAAGGAATTCATAAAAAGGAAGCCCGATAGAGGACTCAATACTAGAGCAATCACTAGAGGGGATTGCGAAGTACCGTACCGGGTAACCGCTTTTGGAAAAAACACCCTTTCAGTGCAGGGATGTTCAATCTGGAATGACCTACCTCTAACAATAAGAGACTGTTTGTCATTTCCATCCTTCAAGTTCAATCTAAAAAAATGGTTAGTTGACAATCAAACCTGTGACCATGTATAGTTTTAAGAGTACAGCTCATGTCATGTACGTATATTTTTAACTTTTCTTTTCTAATGTAGGGTACTGTTAGTAATATGTGTTGTTTTTGTTGTTTTCTCTTGGTTGAGGAAAAATAGTATTTGTATGTATGTTCTTAGGCGCCCTCTCCTAATGTAGGGTTACTGTTTGTTGGTATGTATTGTTTTGTCTTCATGTGGGGACTACGGATGAAATTTAGCATTCTTGCTAATTCCGGCTTATTTACATTGCTTTCATGTAGTGTTCATTAATATGCATTGTCCCGTCTAAATAAACAAATAAAGTAAAGTATATGAATCGGCCAGGCTATGAATCTCATAGGGCAGGAGCCTATCTCCTGTTTCTGTAGCGTAAGGCAGCTTGATGTACAAGTACACCCCCTGGACATGACGCTAGTATGTCGCAGGGACTTACCCCCAATCCAACCCTTGATGCTGAGTTTCAAGCAGGGAGGCACTGGGTCCCATTTTTTAGAATCTTTGGTATGACGCGACCCGGGTTTGAACCCGGATCTCCTAGTCTCAGAGCAGACACTCAAACCACTAGGCCACTGGAGCTGGTACATGATATCATTGCAATCCTTGAAAATCACAACATAGGTGTAGACATGACAGTTTGTATTATAATGCTTGTTTCAGGATTTATGATGCAAAATACATTATTTAGTAATGGCGGATATTAAAATACGCATCAAGGGGGGTTGGGGGACATTTATAGGAAGGCTCCATATCAGACATTGTTCAAGGAACCAAACTGTAAAGTCTACCAAATGTCATGGTATTATGCTTACATAAACCCCAAGCGGGATTCGATCCAACGACCTTCTGCATGAAAGGCATATGCCCTGACCACTACACTAGGCAGCCACAGGATCTGTTAACCATGTTTGTTTAAAAAAAAAAGTTCTATGTAGGCTGAGTGCCTTGATTTTATTGATTTATTTTGTATATTTTGGAGGCTTGGGGTGAAATCAATCTGAGTAAATGTAATCTGAGTATTTCTGACATTTTCGAGTGATCATATTTTCTTTTACTCAAAACAGAAAAAAACGGCCGGTAGAGAAGGGCTCATTTTAAACATGAACGTGATCTGGAGTTAGATCAGACGTGTCAGCATTAAAGAGTTTGACATATGCACATGCCATGGGCATCCAGGATGTTAACATCAACTCAACGCCACGTGGGGTTTGAACTGCCAACCATCCGTATACCAGGCACAGGCACTGACCACTACACTACTGCAGTCACACATTATGGACCTGTCATTTAAAAAAAAAGAAAAGAAAAGAAAAAAGAAAAAGTTTCATGTAAATCTACAGTAGTTGTGGGGCTCATTTTAAACATGAACGTGATCTGGAGTTAGATCAGACGTGTCAACATTAAAGAGTTTGACATATGCACATGCCATGGGCATCCAGGATGTTAACATCAACTCAACCCGATGTGGGATTTGAACTGACAACCATCCGTATACCAGGCACAGGCACTGACCACTACACTACTGCAGTCACACATTATGGACCTGTCATTTAAAAAAAAAAAGAAAAGAAAAAAGAAAACGTTTCATGTAAATCTACAGTAGTTGTGGGGCTCATTTTAAACATGAACGTGATCTGGAATTAGATCAGACGTGTCAACATTAAAGAGTTTAACATATGCACATGCCATGGGCATCCAGGATGTTAACATCAACTCAACCTGATGTGGGGTTTGAACTGACAACCATCCGTATACCAGGCACAGGCACTGACCACTACACTACGGCAACCACACATAATGGACCTGTCATTTTTTTTTTAAAGAAAAGAAAAAAGAAAAAGTTTCATGTAATGTACTTGACGCCTTCTTTCAAAATGATATAGCGCCCCCCTTTGGCCAATTGGGGTAAGATTGGTTTCAGTGATATTTGGACTAACCCTTTACAGTAGTCCATCATGAAAATTTTACTTTGCATGTATGTTTTAGAGGCAGAAGAATAATTTGCATAAAACTTGCAATATTCATTAAATTATTAAAAAAGCATGTTTAAATTTTTAAAAAATCCGATCTGACAGATCTTTAGATATTGGTCCAAAGTTCATGTAAAAAAAGTTCCGTGCACGTGACGCGAAGGTTCCGGAATAAAAGCGGGTTTAAGTGTTTTACAAACTGCTCAAAATGGCAGAAAATCTAAGGACGGAGCGTACTTGACAAAGACACGGATGGCTTCCGCTTGAGTCAAGGCACGCGTGTAACCAAGTTGCATGTCTTCAAACGAAACGAGGCATGACTTATGCCCCTTTAAAGTTTGAGTTTTCAAACGCTTCGTATAGCGCCCCCCTTTGGCCAATTGGAGTAAGATTGCTTTCAGTGATATTTGGACTAACCCTCTACATATTTGCCAAATGCCATGAACGTGTCACTTTGCAAGTATGATTTAGAGGCAGAAGAATAATTTGCATAAAACTGCAATATAGAGTGAATTATTAAAAAATAATGTTTCGCTTTAAAAGAAATCCGCCGAGACATATCTAACCGTATTGGTCCAAAGTTCATGTAAAAAAAGTTTCGCGCACGTTACGCGAAAATCCCAGGAGGAGATAGATTTTGACTGTTTTTCATATAATTCAAAATTGTGGGAGAGGTAAAGGTCAGAGGTCAAAAGTCAGAGCGTAAAGGTTGTTCGGCATGAGGAGACGCATAAGTGTATACAGGTTTCATTGCTGTACCTGAAACAGGGCATGAGCTACACCAGTTCAAAGTTGGCATTTTTCAAAGGCTTCCTACAGCGCCACCCTTTGGCCGATTGTTGCGAGCTTCGCGTTTTAGCCGTTTGGCATAGTCCTCTGCCATACTGCCGAGTTTCGTAAAAAGCGACTGCACGGTCTAGCCGCTAGAGAAAAAGTGGCGGAAGAATAATAATAATGAGAAAGTCCAATATCAATGAGTGGCCATTTGCCACTTCGTGGCCTTGGCCACTAACTAGCTTCATGTATGGACATTGATTTTTCCAGTAGTGCTAAGGGTTTAGGTGGAGTCTGAAAAGGTGAGTCTTCAGTCCACGGCGAAAGCTAGCGAGTGAGTCCGTTGTTCTAAGTGCGACAGGGAGTTTATTCCACAGCTTGGGGGCCTGGAGGGCAAACTGTCTCGGACGAGTGGATTTTTGCCCTGGGGTACTTACACCAGCAGAACGCGCCATGAGGTGCGCTCGCCACTGGCATCTCCACTGGAGATGCCAGTGACATCGCCACTGGCATCACCAGGAATGCTGGTCCCTCATTGGCTGTTAATGATGACATTGCCAGAAATGCTGGTCCCTGATTGGGCTACGGGCTTAAACAAACACAACAAAGACACCACACCGTCATACGTACATATGTTACATACATACGCAGCCGAACGCAGTACTTGTGCGCTCTGCTGGCGCAAGTAATTAAAGTTAATAAATATATCAAAAGATATATGAAATATATGTGGGGGCGCCCGCTGCCCTACTGGTCCAGGCGCATACCACTTAGACATTGCCACATCATACTGTAGGCATGGATGGCTGGCGGGGTCACCGGTTCGATTCCCGATCCGGACGACCTTTGCCGCATGTCACTCCCCATCTCTCCCCCATTTCCTGTCAGTCCACTGTCCTATCCAATAAAGGCAAAAGCCCAAAAAACTAAATCTTAAAAAAAAAGAAATATATGTGAAAAATTAGGTACTTTCTTGGCCTATTGGCAGCGCAGAAAGAAATTGGTGCTAATCGGTGGGGCTTGCAAGATTAGTCTCAGGAGAAACACACAAACACACAGACCATGTTTGCAGAGCCTCTCTGTAAAAAGAGCAACGTGGGGAAGGAAGCTGCAGCTGATACAGTATGTCTGTACAACCCTCTGAGGAGTCACACACTCCACATGTGAGGAGGGATCACTTTCACAAGCACAGCTGCAGTGGTGGAAAAGGTACTCAAAGGTTTTACTTAAGAAGTATCAATACCGCAATGTAGAAATACTCTGTTAGGCTGCACCCACACCAAAGTACCTATGAGGGTGGATTCCCCATTCCGCCCATGCGTTTCAATGACAGTGGAGCGTTTTTTGCAGAAATCCTCTACTGGCATGAAACCGAAATCTTTCTCACTTTCACTTTCACACACACACACACACACACACACACACACACACACACACACACACACACACACACACACACACACACACACACACACACACACACACACACAAACACACACACACACACACAAACACACACGTGCACGTACAGTACTGTATATGTAGGATCATCAACAAGGAGTAAAGTGGATAATTGAAAACAACAAGTACAAATGCAAAGACTATAATGCATTGCAGACATTAGAAATCAATGAGGATTACACTACTACTGTTCTCCTCTTATATTGTATAACACTATCTCGGTTCTTACTGGGAAAAGCTTCTTTATCAGTATCCTCCATCTACATGATATGCACTACATTATCTTATTGACCACTTGAGTCCAGTATATCGTCACTGTCGGGCAGAAACCTTGTATCTCCAAGTTTCAAATTTGTATGTATTTCTTTTCCATAAATTAAAGCCCTGCTTCATCACACCAGTGAAAATAGCAGTTCTGCTGTGTGTGTGTGTGTGTGTGTGTGTGTGTGTGTGTGTGTGTGTGTGTGTGTGTGTGTGTGTGTGTGTGTGTGTGTGTGTGTGCGCGTGCGTGCACGTGCGTGCGACGTGCATGTGTGTGTGTGTGTGTGTGCGTGTGGTCCCAAAACACTTTTTCACTGGTGAATCTACTAAACACCCTGCATTCAACTGATGCCTATACTGTCCTGTCAGTGTTCCACTCTTTAATAATTCTGATCGTTTCTAATTGTGTTTATGCAGTAACACCTGCATTTCTGACACGCATTCAGACATTCCAGATGTATTTACTGAATCGATAAGCTGCACAAGCCACACAATCTCCAGAGCCATGTAAAACCTACATGTTAATGTCTATATATGAAAGATTGATACTATTGTAAATATTACATCCAAGTGCCGTGCAACTCCAGAGAAAAAAATATTAAAATTCATGATGTAATGTTCTACTTTGTTGCAGCACGGCTATGATACAGTTAAGTATTTCACAGTCGGGCACATTTGAAATTTTCAGATGTCATCAGAAACACTGACAAAAATCTAAATAAAGAACAGATGGAACCTAAGTGAAGATAAGGAGCGATATAAAAAAAATCCACACTAGCAGAAGTTCATGAGGTAGTGTAGTGGTTCAAAACGGCCCATTTTCTAATAGTGTTGACCTCTGTGTTAAGCCATAGACACTCTAGCAGCTCATTAGAAGTGAATGGGTCTTGAGAGGTGGGAGGCAGCGAGACTTAGTGGGATTCCACACAGGCCTCCCGAGAGAGACAGAGAGAGAGAGAGAGAGAGAGAGACAGACAGAAACAGAGAGAGAAACAGATAGAGAAAAGCGTGATATATACTTTGTCATATGACGTGTTGCTTGTCGAAAATAGACGATCTTCAAGTTCACATCGCGTCATGACTAGGGAAGGGATGGGACGATAAGCGATATTATCGTCTATCGTGATAAAAAACACTCACGATAATCGTACTGTGGAGATTTAACATTATCGTGATATCGTCCTCCGTCATGCACTGGGATGAATTCACCTTTTATTTGCAGAGCTGCATATCCTGTACCACTTAAACACTCTATAATATTGGTAAAGGGTACTTATATTATACGTACTTGATAGTTTTTTTTTTCACTCTCTATCAAATGTCTTTGCCGAAAAATAGCCGATCTACAAGCTCACAACGCGATGCGTTGTGAGCTTGTAGATCTGTAAATCGTAAATCGTGATTTCTTTTGCCACAATAGTCGTGATGTGACATTTTCATATCGTCCCATCCCTAGTCATGACACACACGTGTTTCCAACAGGTGTTCTGACCGACCAGGAAAAAGACGAGAACAGGAAGAGAAAGAGAGGAACACGAGAGAAATAGGCGACCAAGCTTTTCCTCCCGGGTCTCAGTATTTTCGGTGTTACACCCCCCCTTCTGTGACACGTGCGGAACTGCTTCGCCCCTTGGTCATGCTTCACGTTCAAGGAGGACAGCCGTGGTGGAGAACAGTGCTCATAAAATAATATGCAATGGGTATTAGGGCATTGACCAAATATTCGAATATTCGAATATCAAAGTCACTATTCTACGCTGTTCACCAAAGTCGAATATTCGCTTATTATATTTTTATTGTTTTCTCTTTAAAAATATATATAGTTTATAAAGCTTGGCTAGATAGGAAGTCATGAGAATGAGTTGTTAATGCCCCTGGTGGATGAATTTGTTAATGCTCTATACCAGGGGTTCTCAAACCTTTTTAGGCTGTGACCCCCAAAATAAACATATTTGAACTGGGGACCCCCACCCTGACAAGCACTTGGAATTGTAGGTATTACATTTAAGCTGACTCGGTTCCACAGATAAATATTGTGAAAATAGCAGATCTACTGCGAGGCGTTGTGAGCATGTAGATCTGCTATTTTCACAATGTTCGCCTCTTGCTTAGTTTTGACAGTTTGGCCAGTCCTGTCGAATATTCGACTATTCGAATACTTTGAGGTTGAATAATTCGAATACTAAAAATCACTATTTGTGAATGCCCTAATGGGTATTAGATGATAAATTAAAAAAGCGCAAAGAGAGGGATTCGATCCCGAGGCAAAGGGGATTAATAGTCTAATGTTTAACGTTGACGCCATGGTGCCATCTGGAATAGGCCATTCCGTGTGCATCACAGAAGGGGGTGTCGCCATATTTTCACTGAGACTAGGGAAGAAACATCTGTGTTTTTTTTTTCTTTTATAAATTAAGACCTGCCTCATCATATAAGACTGTCGCAGAAAACTAGTGAAAATAGCCGATCTACAAGCACACAATGCCTCGAGGGCGTTGTGTGCTAGTAGATCGGCTATTTTCACTAGTTTAAATAATTTTTAAAAAGATGAATACAAAACGAGTGGTTTTGGACATACAAGGTTTCCACCCGACAACAACGATATAATGGCAGACAGAGAGACTGCATGGAGAGAGCCCTGGAGTCAGTAAAGAGAGATGGAGAGATACCCTCTCTGGTCAGCCACAACTAGCCTGTTCTCTTGTAGTCAAGTATAACACACACACACACACACACACACACACACACACACACACACACACACACACACACACACACACACACACACACACACACACACACACACACACACACACACACACACACACACGTGCACGCAGCAAAGGCTATATAATAGTGTGTGTAGGATTCCAGTGTCCAGGAGTGTAAAATGATCCTACTTCGCATAATTATTGTATTTATCCACAAACAATTGTGGTGCATATGAGGGAATAGCTGGCTATTGTGGAAACATTGATCGTGTGGATATTGCAACAAAATCACCATTTTTATGCTGGTGATAAAAGCGCCGGGGGAAGAAATCAATTGAGCTGTTGTAGTCACTTTATACAGCCTAGGGGGTCTAGCAAGCTGGAAATATCAAAGGCAGCCAGTGCATTCTCATAAAGGGCCGTGTAAGAAACAAACAATGGCAGTCCTCCCTTACACATCAAGTAAAGAAGCTGTAGATTGAACATCAATCACCATGTAATGCAAATTAGGCTTGCTTACTATAGGCCTACATAATATCATCTACTTGACCATTAAAACATGGACAATGATTTGACTGTACTTCATCTTTAATATTATACCAAAGTATTCCTCCATCTGTCAGAAAATAGACACATGAAGATCGAGATCCATATGAAGCAATGGCACTATTGGACCTAGTATTGTGTTTTTGATAACTCCTATTACTACACTGAGAGACACATAATTTGATATTAAGGACCTGAGGTATGAACCACAGACATTACAACACTTTCACTTTTAATGGCCGATTGGCTGAATTAAGGAACTACCAGACCGGTGCCCATTGGGCAGAACAGTCACCATTGACGTCCAGTTGTGCAATACGCGTTGTATGTGATGTCTCCAAATTTGGGCACTGTTTCAGCGGCTGTTAACATGGTGGCGACACTGCTTACTATCAGTGATGTCAGCATGCTCATCTCCAAATTTGGGCATTGTTTCAGCATGCGACTGTTACCATGGTGGATGTCAGCATGCTCATCTTCTAATTTGGGCATTGTTTCAGCATGCGGCTGTCACCATGGTGGCGACTCTGTTTAGTATCAGTGATGATAGCATGCAGACAGATGACAAGACGGCGGACATCATCTCCAAATGTGGCCCAACCCATGCATCGGTCTGGCCAATATAACGCCCAATATTTTACTTTTTTGAAGACATCGGTAATCTGCAATTATGAAGCCGACGTGAGCTTGTATATTGGCTATTTTTGAATATGCTTAAGTGGTTCTTTGTGTTATTTAATTGTATTTGTTTGTTTATACGTTAATTCTTCTCAAAAGAAACTTTAATAATCCACGTTTTTAAAATGTATTAGGAAACCTTTGAAATTTTGACAATATTATGGTCAAAACACCAGTAATCAGTGGTCTAAGTCTCTCCAGAAGATAGACCCAAAACTCTTGGCATCGGTCAGGCTCTAGTCTAGACTATACAGAAATGTAGAGTTTTATAGAGACATCTGTATCTACAGGGGTTTTCAAAGTAGGTGACGGGGCACCCTGGGGTGCCGCGACGGCAGTCCAGGGGTGACGCGAGATCATTTGATAATATTTGGAATTTATTTGGACACTTGCAAAATATTTAGTATCATTTTAAACTTGAAGAAAAAAGTTATTTTTAGTCAGTTCTAACCAAAATTGCTATTATCTCAACGTTTTCCTCGCAACATAATCACTAAAATATCGTCACTGTCGGGCAGAAACCTTGTATCTCCAAGTTTCAAATGTGTGTGTCTTTTGGTAAAGCAAAACCCTGCTTCATCTTACAAGACTGTCGCACAAAACTAGTGAAAACAGCCGATCTACAAGCGATCTACAACGCCTCGCGATGCGAGCCGTTGTGTGCGGTTTTGGACATACAAGGTTTCCACCCGACAACGACAATATGCTATAAATATAAGGTGCTGGGAGTGAAAATTATAATGTAGGGGTGCCTCGGATTAAAAAGATATTTATGGGGTGCCCTGAGACAAAACAGTTTGGGAACCCCTGGTCTAGACTATACAGAAATGTAGTGTTTTATATTGAGACATCTGTATCTACACTACCTAAGTTTAACTCCACAGAAATGCCTATGTTCTTACCGGAGCTACCTAATAAAAATGTCACGGCCAGTGACTCCAGGTGCCACCGAGTGACACTTCATTATGTTTACTGGATTCCCAGGTGAACACATGACACACTGTTCCAAAGCAACATAAACAAAAATTATAATAACAAAAACTTGAACGTTTTATACAGCGTAGAACAAGCCCACTCCACTTAGTCAACATGAAAACACGCTGCACAAACCCACAAAGCATTCTTTCCACTCCCCAAGAAATGGAAAGAAAGGAAAACACGGGGACAAATGGATATACATTAACAATGTGTCCCTATTGGGTAAGATCACTTATTTTTAGGAATCAGATGTGTTCTGGGTTAGCACCAGATTGGCAATCTCCCCTGGATGCAAAGTACAGAGAGAGAAAATAGAACAACAGAGAACACGCTGTACTGTAAACAGCAGCCCTCCACACACGCACGCACACACGCAGAAACAAACGAATGAACGCACGCACGCTCACACTCACTCACATGCACCCGGGCACAGCGCACACACACACTTCGCCTGTCACATTGGTACTAACTCTCTCCTCCACTCCCTCTCTCTCTCTCTCTCTCTCTCTCTCTCGCTCTCTCTATCCTTCTTGCAGTTTGACGCCGCCCCTAAACTCTCCACCCCACGTTTCCACATGAGGCCCCTCCCATACTTGTAGATTATTCTAACGCTAATTCACTCTCTCATTTTCTTCTCCCTTTTGCTCAGTCACTCTTTCTCTCCTAAACCTCTCACTCCCTCTCTCTCTCTCTCTCTCTCTCTCACACACATACACACGCACAAACACGCACCCATGCACACGCACAGCACCGCACAGCACACACACACACACACACACACACACACACACACACACACACACACACACACACACACACACACACACACACACACACACACACACACACACACACACACACACACACACACACACACAAAGCCCTCATTCTTTCAGTTTGTGGCTTTTCTTTCAAAGCCGAAAGCTTGTGAAGGGGAAACGTACATTCCCTCTCTGTGCAGCTGGGAAACTTCTCCCCCCTTTACCTCATCTCTCTCTCTCTCTCTCTCTCACACACTCTCACACACACACACACACACACACACACACACACACACACACACACACACACACACACACACACACACACACACACACACACAGTACAGGGTCAGGAGGTCACAGGCCACGCCCATGCAACCCGCAGCAGAAGTAGAGGGGAGGGGGAGGAAATCAGAGATTCTCCGTTCCTTTGCGCTAATTTACAGACAAGTAAACATGACTAAGACTGTTTTCCCTCAGCCTGCACCCACTGCTTCGTGTACAAATCGGGCCGTCTCCTCACACTCTATTTCCTCCTCTCTACCGTCTACCCTTGTGTATCTGCCCCCATCTCTCAAGACAGATTCATGCTTTCAAGCAAAGCCAATTGTTGGAAGCAAAACAACAACACAGTTTGCTTCAAAGCATTCAACTTTTTTTTTTTTTTTTTTTGGCAAGTAGTCCAGAAAATTTACAACTTGAGCAACTGCATTTTTTTTTGTCCCATCAGTCGGAAGAATAAAGCCTTTCTCCACACACCTGAATGCATGAGTCCCACACATGGACAGTGAAATGACCAATCAATCACTGACAACAATGGCCATTGTGTCTGCTGGGTGAACAAGTCATAAAAAGTTTGAATTTTGTGCACAGACAGCGCACTGGAATATATGCCAATTTTTCGCTGAACAGAAAGAGCAGATGTTTCTCCGAACAAACTTCTTCTCAAAGCACGAATCCAATGTCACACACGCTCTCTCTCTCTCCCCCTCCCCCTCTTTCTTTAGAGTTACTACTACCCCATCTCTCCCTTGTTCTTCCCTCTCTTCCAGTCCCTCCATCCTGCCCCTCCTCCCACCCTTGCCTCACTTTTTTTTTTGCCATCACGGAATCGGCGTTTTCCACATGTGACTCACTTTTTCACCAGCTAGAGCCAGACCGTAGAAGATCGACTCCCCCCCCCCCCCCCCCCCCCACACACCTCTCTCTCTCTCTCTCTTCGTGCAGCAGCATTCCTTCAGGGGGCTCTCATAACCTCTGCAGGTTTTCCTCTTTTCTACGCCGCCCGCTCTCTATTGTGACATATGTCAGCCGACGACCTACTTCCCAACGCAGGGCGAAAATTGGAGGGGCTGATTATTATTCATTCTTTTCTGCTCTGCTTCTGTGGTGCAGAGGAGAAAGGCAGCAGGCTCCTTCATCAACCCCTCAAGTATAAAACAAACAACAACGATTTGCCCTGATTGGCAAATTATATCAGAACCCCCCCCCCAATCCCAGGGGAGTGTGAGGATAGCCTGCAGATACGTGCCACCTGAAACACTTGAACCCCAGTATCGCATAGAAAGGAGATGGCGTTCGTTGCCAACATTATTTAAAATGTTCCCCCTTTTCTACTTTGTACATATATGTTTTATATTTGTTGATGATATGTATTCTGGTGTTATTTTATGCTATTTTGATAAATGTAATCCACATTTGGAAACTAGTCCCCAGGACTTTTTGTTGTGTTATCCTTTTAGCCCAAATGTCTGACTGTACTTTGTGCCGTTTACATTTCTTTCTAATAAAGTATTCAATCAATCAATAATACATATATTATGGGGAAGACATTAGCCAACAATAGCAGATGTACAATGTGAGCTTGTAGATCGGGCAAAGAGATTTGGTGTAGACGGGAAAATAACGGTCAAAGTAGGCTACAGTTGTAACTCAAGTCCGATTCTCTAAAACCAGAGGGTTTAAGTGGTTAACACCTGATATATCCTTAGTTGTATTGTATGACAGTGTTCCGCAGCAAAAATGGCTGATGTACAAGCTCAGCTGTTATCTTTGCCACGGGACACTGTCGTGCAACGGAGCGTAACGTTGTTGTCGGGTGGAAACCTTGTATGTCCAAAACCGTTTGTTTTGTGATCCTTCAACGTCGGCTCTTCCTATCATCGTGAAGCAGAATTCACTAATAGTATTCCACTAATAGTGAACGTGAGCTGGGTTTAGACCGCCGTGTGACAGGTTAGTTTTACCCTACTGATGATGTGTTGTTGCAATAGTACGAGAAGAACCACAGGTTCAGACATTCGGTGACAACAACAAAGTGTGTGCTTGTAGATCGGCTATTTTCACTACATTTGTGAAACACTTACTATGATGAAGTAGGACTTTCATTTACCAAAAAACATAGACATTTGAAACTTGGAGATACGAGGTTTCTGCCGGAGAGTGACGATATCCTATGAGGCCGTGGATCCTAGCGAACAGAAGGAAATGAATAATTATGATTCTCAATTGTCTCATTTAAAAAAACGATTTAAACTAGTGAAAACAGCGTTGTGTGCTTGTAGATCTCCTGTTTTCACTACTTTTGTGCGACGGACGGCCTTGTATGATGAAGCAGGGCTTTACTTTGCGGAAAAAAACATACAAATCTGAAACCTGGAGATACGAGGTTTCTGCCCGACAACGACGATAAATTAGTCATAACAACATTACAGAGGGAGAGAAAGAAATAGAGCCCTGAACATGATGAAGAGCAGGAGAGGCTCAACAGAGCCTGGAAAAGAGGAGGGAGGAGGAGGAGGAGGAGGAGGAGGAGGAGGAGGGACATGGAAGCGGAGGGGGGGTGGTATTGAGTCATTGCTGGAAGAGGCAACCATGAATGCCAAGTAAAACTTGTTGACACAGAAAAAACGGAGCTTGGAAGTGATTTTTCAGCAGGGTTTCGGCCCTCAATGGAAATCAGATTAGTAGAAGCGGCTCGTCCACGCAGCAAAGATCCTCAGTGTCGATTTAACTGTGAGAGTGTGTACATTTATACCTTTATGGGTCCATTTTCTACACTCTTTGGAGTTAAATGGACGCTGAGGATTAATGTGCACCAACTCTCTCATCAAGACTTGGGAGGATTAAGGAAAGGTTAAAACATGAGTGCCAACTCTTTTTCTCTCAAGTACTTTTCATTTCTTTTCTTTCTGAACTTGATAAGCACTGCCCTGGCATAATCATTTCACTGTAGCTAGAGAGCAATGAGAAGGCCAAGACGGTATAATATCGTAGTATCAGTGTTGGAAAAACTACTCAAATTTAGTTCTGTAAAAGTATCAATACTGCAATGTAGAAATACTGTTACAAGTAGAAGTCGCGATTCAAAATGTACTTGAGTAAAAGTACAAAAGTATTGGTATAAAAATGTACTTACTTAACCCTTTCCAAGCCACGGGGAGCCCCTTAACTCTCCTACTGCCAGATTATTTATTTATTTATTGGGTCTGGTGCCATCAAAAAGCGGCTTACCTTTGCGACGTTATAGCAGATAGACAGACATTTATTTTTTTTTTTATTTTTTTTATTTTTATTGTGCAATAGTGCACTTTGGTCTGCCAGGCAGCAGAGGGCGGCGTCATGCGAGAATGAATGTGAATTTGCCTGTTATGTGTTGAAGAAGAAGAAGACCAGTCACTGGCCACAGAGCCTTACAGCCAGAGGAAATCAACAAGGAAGTGAATTGTTCTCCGTTGATCTAACGCATAATGGATTTTTTACACCATCACCGCGGAAAATGTGTTTATAGTACACGGCCGCGCGACCCCTCATCAGCTTACAGTCATCAGACGAACGAACCGAACGAGCGCCATATTGGCATCGAGGTTCTGTAAAAAATGGGGCGAACGTTAACGTTCAAAGCGTGGGGAGAGTTAATATTAAAACCGTACTATATCGGACTTCCTAGGGGGGGAGGGGCAGCCAATCGTCTTTTCCCGTACTTTCCCGTATTTACCGAAATAAATGATTTTCATCCGAAAATCGGCGATCGTCTAACCTTCCCTAGTCACCACTCGTGCATTGATAGCTCATGGCTGGTCTGACATGAAGCAGAAGTGATGTCATGGCCCTTTCCTTCTCCAAGGCACCTTCCCCCATTCGGTTACTGTCTGTACACGAGTGCTTCTACTGCAGCCGTGCTGGTGGCTATGCTAGCGATACTTTTCAGTTCTACTCTTGAGTCACACGTGGATTATTTGAGGGGACATTTACGTGAACGGATCGCGCAAGCGAAACGCACGGGGACATGATGCGTCAGCCGAATCTCCCACTGTAAGCCAATGCCGATTGAGAATTTCACTGGGAACTGGGGTGAGTAAAACAACGGGGGATCGCGGAATGGTAATTCCGCGATCCTTAAAGGAGTGAACTACTCCTTTAAGTAAAACTATTGTAGAAATAGTCTGTTACAAGTACAAGTTCGGTATTGAAAATGTACCTGAGTAAAAGTACAAACGTATTGGCATCAAAATGTGCTTAAAGTACCAAAAGTAAAAGTACTCATTATGCAGTCGTTTGCGACCGTTGTGAGCTTGTAGGGAGGGACACGTCCAAAACCCACACGTTGTGCGCGGCACCATACGACGGACGAAGTATACCGTACATTCACTACTAACTGATACGGTCCCGCCCCCTTTTCAGACTGTTTGTAGAACCACGTGACCTACTGTAGCATAATGTTAAAATTGTTGCGTGTCCTCCCATCTTTAAGGAAGTATCCCTCCGGGATCCCAATTGGCACACCCACAAAACAGTGATGTTCCGAGTAAAAGCACTTCTTCAGACTAAACCATACAAACAGAGACACCATCTTAAATAAATCTATATAGCAGGTCACATGATTGTCACCTGATGGTCCCAGGGTGTCAAAACCATAATAAGAGAATGAGTGAAAAATACAAATCAATACATACACAAATATAAAAATCAATGTAGCTCCCAGTATGAAAAAAATCAAACCTCGGTTCGAAGTGGAGCGGTGAATTTGAGCAGCTGTACCCTATGTGAGTGAGTGAGTGAGTGAGTAAACTGTGCCTGTGAGTGAGTGGTGAGTGTGCCTGGCCTGCACAAAACAGCGCCCCTCCTTTAACTAGTGTGTTGTGTGTGGCCACTCAAGGTATTGCCAGGCTACGGACATGGCCAGCCAGCCACCCACCCAGCCAGCCACCCAGCCACCCACATACCCACGGACATACCTGTCTATTGGGAGCGCTTTCACCGCTCAAAAAAAAAAAAAAAAAAAAAACATCAGCCGAATGACCATCATACCTTCAATATAACTGTAAAGAGGACCTTAGCCTCTTAAACCCCAGCAGCAAGCGGACAGAAAATATCCTAGTATAGAGCACTGAGGAACTCTGGTCAACCATATGGGGTTTAAGTGGTTAAGGACCGGTTCAGAAAACAGGGTTAAAGGGAAGAGCGGATCATGAAGCAAGCCAAACGATTTACAATCGGGCGTCAGTGGCTCAGGGGTAGAGAAACCGTCATTATTTAGAACACAGAGGGTTCCCAAAGGGTTCCCAGTTCGATCCCGGGCTCCCCCAGAGTTAGTGTCGAAGAGTCCTTGAGCAAGACTCTGAACCCCTAGTGCCCCTAGTTGCTCCCGGTGAGCAGGTTGGTGCCTTGCATGGTTTCCTCTGTGCCATCAGTGTATGAATGTGTGTGTGAATGGGTGAATGTAATGCATAATCTCTGTAAATCGCCTTGGATAAATGCTCTATATAAATGCACCATTTACAACATGTCTTAAATTGAATGTCTTAACAGAACATACCAAAGGAATGTGATTCCAGCATTATCTGTACTGTTAAATTCTCACCAGTTTAAGACACATTGAGGCTATCAAAAAGCCTGCCTAATGGCAACGTGCACAAGAAATGCAGCGAGGCAATTTCCAATTCAAGCCCTGGACATACACAAAGACAGAACCATTTCTGTCTGTGTATCTTCTCTATTTTCCTATGCAAACTTCTAATTAAGTTTTCACTCAATCAATCAAAAAAGGCAGCTCAATCCTACCCAATCCAACTTTGTTTATAGAGCACGTTTAAGAACAACAGAGTTGACCAAAGAGCTCACCTATAGAGCCACACGGTAAAAGAGAGAGAGAGAAACATAACACTCTTCAGTAGTTACTTGATTTAAATAAACCCCTGAAAAAAAAAACTTTAGACTTTGACTGAAGTGCCGCATACATCGTGTTTCACACGACCACAGGAATATTTCATTCACTTATTTCTTGCTGCAGCTGACCCCAATTGGCCAATAGGGTGCGTGTGTTGTTAACCTTGCTCATCCCAAATCCTATCCTATTCACCTCTTTATGACTGCAAGTGATACCATTATTAAAACCTTTCGTACAAATGTATTTTGTGGAAAGAAATAAGCTCAATCGTTCAATATTATCGGGTCAGAAACAGGATATCCTGTCTGCTTATTCCCAGGGACAACATTCAACATGTGTCCAGACAAGATTGGCGTGTTATGTTTATACAAGCCATTTGAAATGACTCAGAGGAAACCTCAAATCCCAGCATGGTTATGTGCTGTATATATGGTTATGTGCTGTATGTACAGTATGTATGCATGGTTAGGTAGTGCATGTGGTGGTTATTCTGGGGTGAACACGCGCACACGCACACGCGCATGCACACACACACACACACACACGCTTATATTCCCTCCTTATGTCAGTCATAATATGACTTTTACAATGCCTTATGGCATACATGGGCAACTGACGGCCCGGGGGCCACATGCGGCCCCCACCTTCGCTTAATGCGGCCCGCAGGTTAATACTGGAATACCGATATATTATTGATTTCAGCTGTTACAATTCCAAACATGACCTGCTTTAATTCCTTCAGTCTATATTAGTAGCTTAATGACTAGTATTAAAATGTTTTTTTCATGTCCAATGTATTTATTTGTATTTAAGTTCATAAAGTTAATATGAGTACATAACTAATTGTGTTTGAAATTAATTAAAAATGTTACATTTCAGGATTCCAATAAAAAAAAAAAAAAAAGAATAATTCAGGATTCCAATTCAAATGAAGCAAAAATAGCCGATCTACAAGCTCAAAACGCATCGCAGCTTGTATGAGATACTAGATTGTAGGGGTGACCCAGAATAGTCGAATAGTCGACTAATGGATCGAAACGGCACCTAGTCGAATGGCAATATCTTAGTCGAATAAAAAATTAAAAAAACATATACTTTGGTTCCTCGCAATAAAACATGCATAGCCTACTACTGGCTGCTTTCAATCAATCAATGAGGCACAGCCCTGCCTGTGTGTGTGCCTGTGCCTTGCATAGACTCACTCCACAGAACCTGCTGTAGTGTACACTCAATCAGGCTCCGTCACTTTAAACAAGTAGAGGACAAAACTAAAGTAAGATGCAGGATCTTGCTATGACCTCACTCAACCACACAACAACCACACAACGAGCAAGTAAGTTGGCTTAAGTCCCTTAGTTATGTAATGTCCATACTCCCTTTCTTATTAAACAGTCAAAAGCGACGCGAAGCGGACGCTCACGTTTTGAGCTTGCAGATCGGCAATAAACCTATGCCATCAACACGCAACAGCACTAGAGTTGTGTTTTAAGCTCTTCTTTTCTCTTTCTCCCCGACGAGTGATGGGGTCTGTTTTGTAAAATCCAATCGCTGTCTCTCTGTCAGCAGACAGCAGTGCATAGTTAGCGCAGCGTCTCGTGGATAGATGCATGCAATATGCATGGAGGATGTTACACAGATATTGGTGTCGGGCAGAGCCTACAGAAATGTGTGACCGGCAACCACATCGCCTATACAGTAGTTGCATGGCTGTTACACACAGACATCGGAGTTCGGGGCTTTAGTGAATAAACTTTACACCTGCTATAGGCCTACTTATTTTTTAGTTACTTTATTTATTTTAGAGATATTATTTCGTTGTTGTTATTGCTGTATTATTCTGATTACTATTCTTATAAATCCATGATAATAAACTTTGGCTTAAATAATGAATGAGTTATCTATTAAAACAAAAGTCAAGAAGACATGCTATTTAAATGAGTGTTTCACCTCTGTTGTTTATACGCCATTGTAAAAGAAAGGGGTAAAAAAATAATAATAATAATAATAAAAAAAACTGGATATTCGACTAATATTCGACTATCAACACAATGACTAAAATCATAGTCGACTATACAAATCCTTAGTCGGGGACAGCCCTACTAGATTGACAAAGTAGGACGTAGCAATATGCAATGTGGCCCTCTGGATTGAAGTTGGAAATATAGTGGCCCTCACCATCATCAAAGTTGCCCACCCCTGCCTTATGGGATTACAGTGGGAACTGACTGAAAACATACAGTCCGAACTGAGTACAGTTGGTGTTGGCCTTGGAGGAAACACGATGCATCTGTGATGGTGAATGGACATGACCAGAGAGAATTTTATATTTGATATAAGTCTCAATCTCACAGACATGGACACACACGCATCTCACATTGTCTGTCTGTCTGTCTGTCTGTCTGTCTGTCTGTCTGTCTGTCTGTCTGTCTGTCTGTCTGTCTGTCTGTCTGTCTGTGTCTCTCACACACACACACACACTCACACGCACACACATGCGAGCGCACACACACACACACACACACACACACACACACACACACACACACACAAGAGGGAGGGCCTTGACCTTGCTGACCTCTCACCTTTACAATGCTGGTCAGATTGCTTAGATTAAGTTTCTTTATTAGTTGATGATTGGAAGGTAAAGATTCTATTTTCTCGCTTGTCCCGTCATTATCTCATTCACTGAATCATTTGGTCATAAACTATATTTAGACTATTAAGTATTGTAGTGAGATCATTAAATTAATGGGTCTGTGGAAGAAAAACATCTTGAAAAGAGGGAGGACAAAAATTACTGATTTATACAGACGGTATGAGGGGGTAAAAGGGTGCTCGACGTTGTGTGCTAGTTGTGAATGTACCATGAATGTGATACAGAACATGGCTAAAATAGATTTAGCTACATTGTTTTAATAGAGCACATCATTAGACCACAGCTTATTGTGTAGATTTGACCCATTATAGAGTACACACCTCAAAGATAACATGATAGTCTGACATCAGTCCTAACTAAATTGATACAAACTGCCCATTTGTAAACAATTCTGTTACAGTTCTACATGAACTGATGGTAGAAAATGGTAAACGTTCTGTCAGAATCCAGAAGGACTCGACAAATAAACAACCACAACAATGAACTATCAAATGTGACATTAAAATACCCAGCAATAATCAGTGATGTCTGATGACTTTCTTTCTACACGATTAGGACTCTTTCAATCTGGAATCCCTCCTTTGGGGACTGTATAGAACAGGGGTTCCCAAACGTTTTTTGTCTCAGGGCACCCCATAAATATCCGAGGCACCCCTATATTATATAAATTTTCACTCCCAGCACCTTATATGTATAGCATACCGTCGTTGTCGGGTGGAAACCGTTCGTTTTGTATTTATCATCTAAAATATGTACTAATCTAGTGAAAACAGCAGATCTACAAGCGTTGTGTGCTTGTAGATCGGTCTTATAACTTGGAGATACAAGGTTTCTGCCCGACAGTGACGATATTTTAGTGCGAGGAAAACGTTGAGATAATAGCCATTTTGGTTAGAACTGACTGAAAATAACTTTGTACTTCAAGTTTAAAATGATACTAAATATTTTTTAAGTGTCCAAATAGATTCCAAATATTATCAAATTATCTCGCGGCACCACTGGACTGCCGTCGCGGCACCCCAGGGTGCCCCGTCACCCACTTTGAAAACCCCTGGTATAGAAAGTGGTTAAAGGTGACGATTGGACAACTCAATTGTGTGTGTGTGTGTGTGTGTGTGTGTGTGTGTGTGTGTGTGTGTGTGTGTGTGTGTGTGTGTGTGTGTGCGTGTGCGCGTGTGTGTGTGTGTCCCCTACACATCCTACCCAACAGATCCATTGCTATAATGACCTCATCCCAAGCTGTATTTTTGAAGCAGGTGGCGGGTGTTGAAGACAGACCTGTCTCCACACGCAAGATTATGAGTTCACGGCCAGACGTGGACAGGTGGAGGCAGAGGTTAGCACTCCTCCTGTGCTCAAGTACACACACACACACACACACACACACACACACACACACACACACACACACACACACACACACACACACACACACACACTCTCTTTTTCTCTCTCACACACACACATACAGACACACATAAATATTTGGCAGTCATTATTTCACAGGACAATTACCTCATGACCTCTGCCAGCCCACACACACTCTCTGCCAATTACAGACACACACACAAGAAATATTTACAGACGTGCACAAGTCAGGCCACACTGGCATGCAGTCAGCACAGGTCCAAGTGTGTGTAAATTATATGGATACGCGCTCACACGCGCACGATTGTGCATGTAAATACGCAGACAGGCACAGAAACACACTCATTTAAGATCAAGTGACACACACGCACACTCATGCATGCACGCACGCACGCACGCACGCACACCCACACACCCACACACACACTTTTCATAAAAAGAGCCTCAAGTATGTCCAATTTATTTCACCTCCAGTCTTGTTAATTCCGTTATCTGATTATTCTTTTATAAGCAATGTTGGCCTAATCCACTTGTTGGCCACAGATCTTTGTTGTATCACTGAATCATTGCACTGATAACAGTCGCACTTTCCTGGCCTGCTTTTTTCCAATTCCCCGCTATCTCAGCTTGCTCTCATTTACGGTGGAAATTGCTAAGGGAACAGAAATATACCAGATGAACCCTGGAGCACTAATGTTTTAGAGTAACGTAATGAAGGCCGCATGTCTTGTGGACAAGTTGGGACTTGGGATTTAATTCCACAAGCGTAAAATGAAACTTAACAAACAGGTCAAGAAAAACACTTGGCTTGACTATTGTGCTTTAAACACATACCGGTACATACAGTATGCATAGATTTGTTCTGAGATGGTGTAGAAGTTACAACTCCTAGCCACGGCTGGCTATACAGACAGACAGACAGACAGACAGACAGACAGACAGACAGACAGACAGACAGACAGACAGACAGATATTGTACGATAGATATAGAAGTTAGATAGATTTGACAGGAAATGGAAGTCCTTTAGCGAACCAGATACATCTCATTGCATCCTGCCATTAAAGAACCCTCATCTCACCGTGTACCTTAATATGCTGCACTTGCCATGCAGAACTGGGTGAGCGTCCCTCCCCTCCCTCCCATCCCCCCTCCTCTAGCGTTCACCTTGACCACATGCTGTTCAGATGGCAGTGCAGGAGCACCGCTGATGGTGTTCAATGTCATCCATCAGGCCGTGGCCTTCAGCGGAACAGCACTGGAGGAGCTCCCAACTAGTTACTAGTACACCCACACACTCCACAACAAATCCATCATCTAGGCTAATATGCTGTTCTCCTGGCGTTTGAACGAGGGCACATCTATGTGCTATAAAAGCCATTACACAATATTTTAACGATTAACATTTAAATTCTAGGCGTCTACTGCTGCTCTCTGATTTGCAAGGTGTTCACAACAAACAATAATGATTGCCTGTGCCAGACAAAGTGCTCTGAATTCTGATGTGATGGAAATTCCCGTGTTTCAAGAATGATTCAGAATTACTAATCATACGAGAAAAGCACAAAGATAAAATAAAAAATAGAACAACTTCAGAACAAGAGGAAGAGACATGCATGGGCTGGGGGAGCACGCTTTCTAATTACGGTAGAAGTTGGGAGCAACTCGGCTGTCCTTAAAAAGGTGGGAAGGTCATTCCTCATTTGGGGAGTCGGAGGGACTAGAGCTGAGGCCAGGTAACGCGACGGCCAGGTCACCACAGGGGAGAGAGAGTTTAGTAATGGCACAGTGCCGCACACAGGCTGGTGTTTTGGGCTGGACTATGGCCTGTTGGTACAGGGATGGAGCTCCTTTGCATGCCAGCGAAAGAACTGTGAGTTAGTGACGTGCCAACACAACCCCTGGAGGCAGAGGGATAAGAGCATTTGAGGTGACGGACTATAAACTGGGCTGTATAAACTGAGCCTCAAGAGTTCTTCAGAGGCACGCAGTCAATATATAGAGGGTTTCAGTTATCCTGAGGGGAAATGACTCGGGCCTGGAAGAGGAACTGAGAACATGATGACGGCAGATGTTTTAATGTGCACACCTACAAAATCAGGCTGTGACTACAACGTACATTGCAGTAGGGCCTCATATAACTGCTAGTTGTCTAGCAGGATCTTGTGTGGGGGGAGGGGTACCAACGCTAAGGTAATGTAGGTACAAAGACAGACATCGTCGATGCCTTGCTTTGTAGTGAAGCGAGTCACAGAGGCAATGCACAAGTGATCCTTATGCCTGGTTTCTAGTCGTACTGCAGTGCACAACGGTGCCAAAAATATCAGATCTACAAGCTCACGACGCACTGAGTGAGTTTGTAGATCTGTTATTTTCGGCCCAGGACACTGTTGTATGATGCAGTATAAATGAGGCACAAGGCAGCAAGTGTATACTGGGGAAAAGTGTCAATTTGCAGTGCCTAAGATACATAGTAAAATCTGGAATGTTTATTTGTTTAATAATGACCATTACAGGTCAAGAGGATGAAGACACAGGAAACGTGTCCTTTAATGACAGCAAAGACTGCAGTGTCAGTCAAATGAGACACCTTGAAGCCAGAACGCTCGGGATCCATCAGACTATTGTTTTGTTTTGTTTTTGACATTATTCTCACAAGACAGCAGGGAGACGGTAAACCAAGAGTGAGATATATTAGAGAGACACTTTCAAGTGTTTTGGGGAGAAGAAAAAAAAGGAGGGTGCAACCAGAAAGAAACTGAAACAAATGAATAAAGAAAACAAAATGACAATAGATTCCATAGATTTGATTCTCACTTTCTTTTTCTCCTAAAAGTCAGGCTGTCTACAATCATTCAGAAGTCTCACCTCTGCAACTGTCACATTCTATCCACGTGTGTGTGTGTGTGTGTGTGTGTGTGTGTGTGTGTGTGTGTGTGTGTGTGTGTGTGTGTGTGTGTGTGTGTGTGTGTGTGTGTGTGTGTGTGTGTGTGTGTGTGTGGTGTGTGCACATGCTTGGGTGAGTGTGTGTGTGAATGAATGAATGAATGAATTAATGAATTAATATTTTATTTCCGTGTCTGGACAACATTTGACCCATCCCATATGGGATTATCAGACACATCAAATACATACTGTACATGTAAACAAAACAGACATTCCAGTGTGAATTCCACCAACAGTCACAGGAGTACCTTACAGAAGTGAGTACCTTACAGAAGTGAGTACACCCCTCCCATCTCTGCAAACACTCAAACGTCTGCAGTGTGAGTCTGAGTCTGAGTGTACAATATGTGTACAACGTGTCGTGTACAGTAAGTAAGTGTCTGTGAGATTGAGACTTATATCAAATATAACATTCTCTCTGGTCATGTCCATTCACCATCACAGATGCACCGTTTCCTCCAAGGCCAACACCCACTGTACTCAGTTAGTACTGTATGTTTTCAGTCAGTTCCCACTGCAATCCCATAAGGCATTGTATAAGTCATGTTATGACTGATATAAGGAGGGAATATAGGCCAATGCCATCTGGCTTTAAGACCCAAGAGAACGTTAGCACAGATTGTATTACATAGGGCATGATGTTTAAATACTCAGGTTCTTCAACATTGAAACAAAGACAATGGCACGCAGACAAAGTGAAGAACAAGGAAGTGAGCAAAAGGATGTCCATGTGCTTGATAGCATCTGCAATAATATTTGTTTTCAGCTACCTCCAGTGGAGATACCAACTTGTAACACTTTCTTTCTATGAAGCCCATGTGTATGATGCACTATAAACATGTGAAATGTTACAATAAATACATGAATGACCAGCAATTAAGAGTTATGATATTTTACCTTCTATGTCAGTATAAAATGGTTATGTGAAATTATGAGTGCTTATAACTGTAATTATAGGGATACAAGCAAATTATAATACAATTATACTTCATCTTATAAGTCATTATAAAACACATATAAAACATGTGTTATACTCATTGTTACAAAGCATTATGAGTATTTGTAAGTGCTTACAACTGTACAACGTTATAAGCAGATTATAATGCACTATAAGTAGCTTTGTAACGCATTATAGACACAGGCCTCATAGAAGGTGTTACCACATCCTTTCTTTGAAAGGTATCATAAAACATTAAATATTTTGATAAATGACTCACTGACAGCTGCTCACTAAAGACAGCTTAGGAATGTCCTCGTTGTTTAAACAAACAAAAGAACTACACTATCCTTGAATGACTTGTTAAAATAGTGTAGTCCATTGATTGTGTATTACCATTCATAAAACTATTTGTGTATTACAAATTGCATTTTCTGTATGAATTGCTATTATGAGACGTTTTATTTCATTTACGTATTTATTTCATTCGCTGTCCATATGGGTATTATTAATGGCCATTATTATTGATTTAGTCCTATTTCATTCCACTGTGAAAAACTGAAAATCAATAAATACATTAAGAAAACTACAATAGCAAAAATGTAGTCTGCTTTCCAGAGATCGTCGCCGTCGGGTGGAAACCTTTTATGTCCAAAACGGTTCCTTTTTCAGTGAAAAAAGCAGATCTACAAGCTCACAACGCTACACATCGCAATGCATTACGAACTTGTAGATCTGCTATTTTCACTACTTTTGTGTGACACCTGTAAGTGTAAGTAGGTCATTAACTTACAAAAATATGTAAAAAGTTGAAATATGGAGAAGATACAAGGTTTCTGCCCGACAGCCACGATATGCATGCCTCAGCCCACAGTAGTCTTTGTGAGCCAAATATGGATATATATATACACACAGGCACAGGGGAGGTCAGGTAAGCCTACTCTGGCACTTTACATGCCGTCAAATGGGCCATTTGATATCAATGAGAATGGGGGTAGTTACCAGTGATGGAAAAAGTACTACGTCTTTACTTAAGTAAAAGTATCAATACTGCAATGTAGAAGTACTCTGTTACAAGTACTGTATTAGGGTGCCCTCAGACCAAAATACCTATGAGAGTGGAATCCGCGTTCCGCCAATGCATTTCAATGAGAAGGGAGCGTTTTTTGCAGAAATCCTCTGCTGGCATGAAACCGCTTCACTCTCATTGAAATGCATTGGCGGAACGCGGATTCCACTCTCATAGGTATTTTGGTGTGAGGCCCCCTTAAAAGTCTGGGATTCAAAATGTACTTAAGTAAAAGTAGGCCTACTAGTTATGAAGAATATCCTGTCTAAATTGTGTAAATGTCTATTTTCAAATTGCCAAGTTTAAATAGGGTTGACGTACTGGTAAATGTATGTTTTTTGTGATAATAATCAAAATCTACAAAGTAACTAATAACTAAAGGTTTTCAAATAATTGTAGTGGAGTAAAAGTACAGTATTTTCCTCTGAGATGTAGTGGAGTAGAAGTAGAAGTAAAAGTACTGACAATTGGAAATGCTCCAAGGTGCCCTCAGACCAAAATACCTATGAGAGTGGAATCCACGTTCTGCCAATGCATTTCAATGAGAATGAAGCGGTTTCATGCCAGTAGAGGATTTCTGCAAAAACCGCTCCACTCTCATTGAAATGCATTGGCAGAACACGGATTCCACTCTCATAGGTATTTTGGTGTGAGGGCACCCTAAAGTACAAATACCTCAAAATTCTACTTAAGTACAGTACTTAAGTAAGTACTTAGTTACTTTCCATCATTGGTAGTTACCATGACTACTATGGCGGGAAAGACACATCTCTATCATATCTGTATAGTAAGGGTGCATCGCATTGCACAAGTATTGTGGTCTGAGTTAAAGCCATACTGTGTAAGTTGCCCAACTAGTGGTCATTAGCCCTATAGCAAACCGCGGTCGCGTCCGCGTCTTTCGTCCGTTTTTCGTACCTTCAGACCCCCGCGTCTGCCTCCACCTCGCTGAGATCTATCTTTTAAGGGGTCCCTTGTTCCTGTGCGTTCAGTAATTCCAGAGATACGGACTCCTTCACCCTGCCTGGTAGGCGAAATTACCTAGAGAAGGGATGGTACAAACGGGCGACAACAAATATGGCTGCCATAGCGACCCCACTTCAAGATGCGCTGTGATTGGCCGGCAGTTGTATAACCCTCGCTGTGATTGGCCGGTAGTGTGATGACGCAATTTTGGCGCGAGATCCGGTCCACGGCAAGGATCTCAGTTTACATATAGAGAAGGCTTTACAGGCTGAAATTCACGGCGCGGATCTTCTAAAACTTTTGTGATTTAATAGTTAGGAGAATTTTAAGATTTGTTTTATAAAAAAAGTTACATAGTACAACTTTAAGTCAAACATATATATAAAGTAGTATATGACTTTCCTAGCCTTTCACATAACACTCAACACTGTATGACTTCAATCAACTGTCTGCATCAGAGATCAAACTCTTGCTCACTCCGTCTCGAGACACAAGCTTCAAACTTAAAAACAGACACAGCTGGTATGGCTTAGATCTACTAAATCTTTCATCAACTAACAAAGATTAATCATTGCAATGGATTTTTTAATTATTTCTGTAGATCCATGGAGTTGTTCACTTTTGTTCAAATCGTGTTCACTTTTTGCCACTATGAACAGTGAGGACAGTGTATATGCAGTGATCAGAATGTTACTGAATTAATCCATAATAATGAGCAATTCATTATTAAATTGAGGCCTAGAATTATTGAATGCTTTAACCAGTGAAAAATAGCAGATATACATGCTCACAGCGCAGCACCGAGTGCCGCGCTGTGAGCTTGTAGATCTGCTATTTTTGAAAAAGTCGTGAAAATGTGTACAAATCTTTGAATATATGTATTTTCAAAGCGAACATTTGTAACTCAAATTTTGCTTCTGGGGGGGGGGGGGTCCCTGGAACTAAATATGTTGAGATGGGGGTCCGTGGCCAAATAAATATCAGTTTGGGGGTCCTTCACATGAAAAGGTTTGAGAACCACTGACATGGTAGTCTCTCAAGAACAGACTAACTGAGCTCCAGTTAAGTGAAAAGGACCTTTTCTTTGACGATGGCTGGCCAGATTGCTGACATAGAAACATAGGTTTTTCAAAAAGTCTTAGAAGGATTCAAAAGACACTTATAGAATCGGGTCAAAATTCTAATTATCATGATTTTTCAAAAATAGCCGATCTACAAGCTCGCAGCGCGGCACCGACGAGCTTGTATATCTGCTATTTTTCAATAGTTAAAGCATAAAATAATGATACACAATAATGTGTACCCGTTAATCAATGATATAACATTATTTGCATTGTTGTTGTAGTTGTAGTACCTGCACCTGCGGCATTGAAGAATCCTGTCAGTTTGGAAATCTGTTTTCTTTAACAATGAAAAACAATTGAAATTGCCATTGTTCCTTGTCTTTTGCATTCTTTAGTTTACATTTTAAAGGGTGGTGGTGTAACACAAATCATAACCAATCAATCAGTACAGATCAAGTGCTTGAAAAGTATGTAATGCATTGGCTTACAAATGAACATGAGATAATACAATAATAACAAGCTGGCCAATAATAATTTCACATTTCGCAATTCCACAAGTCCACTGCTGCAGCAGAAAACCGAAGCAAGCAGCCCGCTAGAGTTACAGTATGTTATACATCACTGTTGAAGCCTCCTTTTCAACTTCAGGGCCCCTTAAGTCTGCACCAGTGGTGTGCGTTACTGTACGTTGAGTTACTGTAAATGCCTCAGCAAAGAAAACCCAGATCCAGTTGAAGCTGGGGCTTAATTGCCCATTAAAATCGCACACACTATGGTGCAATATCCATCATTTCCATATCCATCAATCTGACTATCACAGATGAGGCTTACATATTGTACATTAAATACCAGTTAGTAGTACACAGCAAGATCACCCTCAAACACACAAGCCAAGTCATAACGGGACTGAGGCATTATGTCAGGGGTTGGCAACCTTAGGCACGGGTGCCAACATTGGCACAGGGGAGGGTAATCACCGGCACACTGACAGAAGTGAGAGAGAGAGTTTATTTTATTTTAAAAACAAATCTTTTTTTAAACGTGGTCAATTAAATGAAGTAAGCTAATTACATCTTGCACAACATTCTACATCCATTAAAACTCTGAACTCTGACTGCTGAGGGAGTCGGGGAGATTATTGCTCTGGGTCTAATGATCATTATAACAATGTCCTGCCAATCAAAATATGTCAAAATATGTTTCATTAAAATGTATGTTGACATGGCACACTGACACTCTAGAAAATAAAAAACATAGCACTTCATTTCAAAAAGGTTGCTGACCCCTGCATTATGTAATCCAATGTAAGAAAACAGCCTACTAACCAATAGAATTCCTTTGTTTACTTCCTGAATCTCAAGCCAATCAAAACATCCCGGCTTTCCAAAAAATGTCCCCACCTCTTTTCCCTTGTGTTGAGGGAAGCCGTGCTATTCATAAGATAAGAATACCAACAGTAAAGACTGCATGCCACATTTTCTAACCTCCAACGGGTTTCGGCGAATGATGCCATTTTCTCTTCACTTTAATATACTCCAATGCCATTATATTTAAAGAGGGGTATTTTTAGGGCCACATATTTTTACGAGGCACACACATAAAACATCTTGCCTACTTGTTACATTTATAGAAAACAAAAATCCAACTGTGGATATTCTTTCCTAGTGTCCCTATCCATGTTATACCGAAACCCCTACTCTTCCTTGTCACAAAGTTTGGACACCCCTGTTATAAGCCCCCCCACCCCTACACGCCAATACAATGTCAGCATGCCCCTTTGTCCTCTCAAGTTCTATTCAGGTCCCTTCTCAACCTTTGGCTCTCCCATAACGCCCCACATCTTCACCAGCCAGCTGCACTCGACTCTCTGTGAGGAGGGGAGGAGAGAGCATGAGGAGGGAACCAGTTCAACTCTCTGTGAGGAGGGGAGGAGAGAGCATGAGGGGGGGGGGACCAGTTCAACAGTCCGGGTTTGGGAACTCTGATCTGCGTTTGTGTGCGTGCGTGCGTGTGTGCGTGCGTGCGCGCGTGCATGCGTGCGTGCGCGCGTGCATGCGTGTGTGTGTGTGCGCGTGCGCGTGTGCGTGCGTGTGCTCCCAATAAATCATCCCAAAGCATCACCTCTAGTTGTTTTCGGGTGGAAACCTTGTATGTCCGAAACCTTCCCTTTTTTGTTAATCGTCTATTTTCACTACTTTTGTGCGACACTTTCGCATGATGAAGTTGGGCTTTCATTTACCAAAAAAAACATCCACATATGAAACTTGGAGTTACGAGGTTTCTGCCTGACAGTGATGCTCTCTAACTGTCACATTTTCCTAAACCCTGCCATTTTATTTTCTCCCACGCTTTATCTGACAAGTTGAACACGCTTCCTCATCCTCCAGTGGACTCTATGGTGTTAGCTATTGCAACATGAGAGAAAGGGACAGTTTCATGGCCAAGTACATTACAGTACTCATTACAGTACTCATCCTAAGAGCAGTGGACTGCTATTGGGGAGCAGTTAATAGTTACTTCAAAACACTTCAACATTACACAAAAGAATTAGTAAGGTAACAATAATTACAAATATGATACATTAAACATAACACCTACATCACTGCCATGGATACATGGCACCTCACAAAATGCATAAACGTATTGTCTTTGTTACGCACTCATGCTAATGTGAAAGAGATGCCACTTCATGTTAATTAACACTATGCTCTTTCACATCCAAAGTGCAGTTGTCAGGTCTTAATAGTAATTACTCCAGACAGAGCACATGGCAACAGCAGGTGTAATTGTGAGGTTTTGCAGGGGATAGTAAAGAAGCCATTATTATCATAATTGTATGCAAAAGTAGTGCTCGCATGCATCTGTTATCTTGTAAGATATTTCTTCTCTAGAGTCCACCCACACTGACAGAGGCAATATTTGTACATGTCACACAGGTCATACTAAATGAATGGTGATAACAATTGATAACAATGGAGATAACAATAAATTAAATTTGCATAAATCAGATTTCATCTTGAGATTGTCCAGTTGTTGCCGCAATTATTCATCCCATTAGATATGGATCTAGTAATAGTGAACTGCAATCCTTGTTGGCAAACATTTTTCCCCAAAATAATATTTAAACAAGTCCATATTCGCATTTCCATCCACCATACACCACGACTATGACCGCAACAACAGATCCCAGAGAACCATGGCAATGCCATCCTAGGATATGGGACCCAAGATCCTTCCTGTATACCGGTATGCCAATGGTCAATGCTCATGTGCAAGTTCAGATCAACCCACTGATAAAATGGATGAGGATGGACGGCCTGACAGAGCTCACTATAAGTGAGCAGTTTTTTAATTTAACTCCTAAAATGTACACTTACAGGCAAGGATTATACAATATACAGTAGGGCTGCGAATCTTTGGGTATCCCACAGTTCGATTCAGAATCAATTCTTGGGGTCTCGATTCGATTTATTTTCGATTCTTTCAAATCCAAACGATTCGATTCAGAAACGATTATTTTCCAATTTAAAAACGATTCTCGATTTATTCTCGATCTACTCCGGTCTGCTGGCATGAAAGCAGAGTACATTTACATAGCTTTTATAATTGTAAAGGTTTTATCGACTTATTGCAGCAATTATGTAAACACACAAAGGTAAATCCAAGACAACATGTCTGATTTATTCATGCTTGCACAAATTCTTTTAACTTAACTGTACAAACACAACATAATATCTAATAAAAAAAAATGTAATAAAAAGAATCATTTAAAAAATCTTTAAAAAAAATAATAATTAAAAAGTAAAACCATAAAATAAAATAAAAATCATAACATCTAATAAATAATATCTAATACATTTTTGGGGGGATAAATGAGAATCGATTGATTTTTTCCTGCATATACAGTAGGATATCAATGGACTGACTTTCAACTACTGAATGGCTGTGATGCACAGGTCAATTTGTAACCTGTGGGTCGCATTGGTAACTAAGGAAGAAATTCTGGCAGATTGGGGTCAGGGGGAAAATCTCCGGAATAATTCTGGGTGGTTTACAATTATTATTACACATACCTCATGTCCTTGACTACTAGCACAGTTACCATATTTTATCTGGTTTAAATCTGAATTCATGGACGCAGGTTTATGATATTTTCACCCTGTCAAATGATTACGGGAAGGTGGAAGTGCATCACTATTTAAAATTTGCAGGTATTTTCAAGGTATAATTCAAATTATAATGAAAACACTATGTTGCCATCTGATAATAAGCAGCTTGAAGCAGTGGCTACACATTGTTTAAATTGGGTGCCTCAAAATCTAGGGGTATGTTTGGAAATACGCTCTGAGAGTGCTAGAGTGCTCTCTGCTCAGGATTTCAATGATAAAATACTGAATTTATCATTTACATATACCGGTATCTCACAACCACCATTAATTTATGCATATAGCATGTGTCAGATAACAGCTCCAGCTGTGTTCTCCCACATCAATTAAAATGTTGCAATTTGGATCAGCTGCATAGTGCACACATCACAGCTTTACTACTTTCATTATGTTCAATCTGCTGTGTATAGGAAAACAAAACAAACGTGAAATACTGTATGTTTTGCAGACCTGTCTAATGCACACATCTCTTATTTATCAATTCACAAAAGCCCAGCATTGCTATTTGCTACAGTACATTCAATCACGTTTCAAGCTGCAATATTTCTGTTTACAACACACTGCAACTATGATTAAGAAGAATCTTTAAATAGTTGATCCTACAGTAACCATTGGAAATCAACCACCCACCACCCACATCCTGCTTGACACAATGTCACACCATTAAGATGATGAGAACTAACAGCAAGTTCTTTTTGTAAGCAGGTAGCCTACTGTGATGTTTTGTTGTGTTGCCTTTATTTGGAAAATATGAATGTAGTGCTAGTCGGCTTGCCTTCTGGCCTGATGGCACCAGTTATAGCAGCAACTACATCCTCCAGTCTGTGCAAAGAAAATAACACTTTTAAACTCTTTAATGAGTCATACAGGCCATGACAAGTTAGTTCATGGACAGGCTGCACTCGCCCCTGTTTACTTGACCCATGATCTGGCTATGATGAGGACTAACAGGTCATCTCGAAGGCAGCTGTTTTAAAATAACTGTAATGTTGGGCACTACTAAAAATGTATAAATAGTTATTTAGTTTTTTCAAGTTAATACGAATTTAAAATAAATAAATAGATACGTATTAAGAGTCATCTGTGATTTGTTTTTGTTTGTTTTTAATGGAATTCCCCCCTGCTCATGCAGTATTCCCTCTCCCAGTTACAGCTAGTGTAAAAATCACACCCAATGTGAAGTGAGCGGTGGTCGTGCTTGCATAACGTCTTCAGACTAGGATATAAGTCTAGGATGTACAGGCTACAGACACACACACCCACACACACATTGTTATGGCAAAACGCTGAGGAGTACAGGCTACAGACACACACACACATTGCTATGACAAAACACTGAGGAGTACAGGCTACAGGCTACAGACACACACACACATTGCTATTGCAAAACGCTGAGGAGTACAGGCTACAGACACACACACACACACAGTCACTCTATGGAGCGGTTTACCACCGCTCAAAAATGTAATCGCGATCTCGGGATGCACATGGAAACAGCGTAGCTCCAATGTGGATCTCGTACTTTACGTGGCCAGCCTACGACGTTAGTCATCTCTCAGGCCACTCTCAGTGTCAGCACTCCATGTGTAGACCAATGTATCATGACATTATATTGGCCAAAAGGGGATCTGGCACCTGAAGCACCTTATAGACAAATTGCCACTTTGGTGAAAAAGACCTGCTCTACTGAGCACATTTTCTAGTTGTAGAGTGGATTTCAAAATGTTACTCTCAACTCTTAACCTTTAGGGTACTGCAGCGTTTAGCCCCCACTTACATATCAGAGCCGTTAACATACCCATATGAGCCACAACACAGTCTGGGGTCCTCTCTGGCGCAGCCTCTTTAGTTGTTCCAAGGACTCAGGCTTATTACAAAGTGGTGACCGGGCAATTGCAGTCAGGGCTCTGAGGCTTTGGAATAGCCTGCCAGCAGAGCTCAGGAGAGCCAATTCGCTATAATCTATTAAAGCACTTTTTATATCACACCTGTACATGAGAGCTGTTTTTGTAACCGTTTATATTTTTAATGATTTAGGCTGTGTGTCCTCCCCCCCCACCATTCTGCCAGTAATATCTTTGTTTTACATATTTTATGATATATTATCTTTTTATTTCCTACCTCGGGTCTTTTACGATACATGGTATAATTTGATTAGACTTTATATAGCTTTAGTGTACTTTCACATTTATTTTATTTTGTGACTATAATACCTTAACCACGTGCTTAACACAGCTTTACAAAGAGCATTTACACAGTCAAAGGAGTTCTTAAACATTGCGTGCCCCGTTTGACATTCAGGATATCTTTAATAGGTCAATGAAAAGTGAACTTGTTCACATTGTTTCATCCACCTATCATAGTTCTCTCCTCTAAACGGTTACAAGCCAGTGTATAATAGCGATGGGACGATATGAAAATATGATATCACGATTATTGTGACAAAATAAATCGCGATTTACGATATTATCGCGATAATCAAAATCCATTATCCTGGGGCGAAACATTTGCCAAAAAATAGCCGATCTACAAGCTCACACACAAGGTTGTGAGCTTGTATATCGGCTATTTTTTGGCAAAGAAATTTGATAGAGGGTGAAAAAAGACTGTATCAAGTACGTATATTATAAGTACCCTTACCAAGAGGGTTTAAACGGTACCGGATATGCAGCTTGGCAAATAAAAGGTGAATTGATCCCAGTGCATGACGGAGGACGATATCACGATAAATTAAATCTCCACGATGCGATTATCGTGAGAGTTTTTTATCACCATAAACGATAATATTGTGTATCGCTACCCATCCCTAGTGTATAAGTCAATCCCTGTCCTCTTGTTTCTAACACACCCTCGCTTGCAGGCAGAGTCAATAAACTGGGGTTCTCTGCACATGTGCAGCAAGATAATGCAAATGTTTCTATAAATAGGGATAATACTGCTGACAGTGGCACTCTTTCAGGTGAGATATCTCAGGGTAAGACACACATACTCTAATATATACCGTAGATACACATACACACATTCACACATACTGTAGTACAAACGCAGAGCAAAACTGCTGTGAGTGAGTGGATGGATTAATTTATGAATTAGTGAGTGAAAACAGCAGCTTCACTGCAGCGATTGTCGTGAAGCAGTATAATGCCTCATTCACACTACAGATATATAGTTGAACGTTTTGCTTGGTAATTCAATGTAATCTCAATGGAAACCAGCTTTAAAGGCTGGGCATGTCGGCTGTCCTTGGAATCCAGCCTTTAAAGCTGGTTTCCATTGAGATTACACCAAGCAAAACGTTCAACTATATATCTGTAGTGTGAATGAGGCATTAGAACTGAAACACAACATCGCTCAGATAAAAGATCAAAACAACACAATACTACACGATCGAATGGATGTTGCTCTACATGAAACGATGCTAGATCACAGCACTGTTCATATCTAAAATGCACAAGTTTGACACTACATTGCAATATACAGTGAAAACCTGTGTTAACGGTGTGCATCCAGTACTTGAGTAAAAGTATCAACACTGCAATGTATGTTACAAGAATCCATAATTCCGAATTTACTTGAGTGAAAGTGCAATGGTATTGGCATGAAAATGTACTTAAAGGAGTAGTTCAGTACTAATTATGCAGAATGTGCCATTTCATGTTTTCAAAAAAATCTTTTGAAAATAGCGGCTTAATAGCCGCAAGCTCACAATGCATTGTGAGATTAGCTATTTTCAAATGGCCAAAATATACAGTATATAGGGCTGAAGTAGATAATGTATAAATAATGTTTTTGAAATAATAATCTACTGTAAAATGACTAAGTAACTAGTAAATAAAGTAAAAGCCTCTGAGATGTAGTGGAAGTAGAAGTAAAAGTATTGGAAATTGGAATTACTCAAATACTTAGTTATTTATTGCACAACTCAAATTCATGTTTAATTTATACTGTACAACGCTGCGTGCCTGTGCCGGTTTCGTGTGCCAAAATGTGAAATCTACAAGCTCACAAACAATACAACTCGCCTGTAGACTAATTGTCAGGGCACGACACCGGCACGCAACTACACAAGTATTATTATTTCAGGCTTTAAAAACACTGGAGAAAAACTAAAAAAAAAAATATTTTGATGCTCAGCAGGCCCAACAATACAAATAACAAATAAAATTCCAATAATTCTTGACACTTCCAGAGTTAAATTAATAACACCATGACTGGACTCCCCACTGAACTCGTTTAGACATTCCACCTAGGGATGGGACGATATGCGATATTATCGTTTATAGTCATAAAAAACACTCACGATAATCGTATCGTGGAGATTTAATTTATCGTGATATCGTCCTCTGTCATGCACTGGGATCAATTCACATTTTATTTGCCGTGCTGCATATCCGGTACCACTTAAAACCTCAATAATTGGTAAAAGGTACTTATAATATACGTACATGATACAGTCTTTTTTCACTTTATCAAATGTCTTTGCCAAAACATATATATAGCATACATATAGCAGATCTACAAGCTCAAAACGCGTCACGTTGTGACGCGTTTTGAGCTTGTAGATCGGCTATTTTTTGGCAAATGTTCCGCCCCAGGATAATGGATTTTGATTATCGTGATGATATCATAAATCGCGATTTCATTTGTCACAATAATCCTGATATGAAATTTTCATATCGTCCCATCCCTAATCCCACCATAAAACAAAACTAGACTACACACACACACCTCACATTACTCAGTTCTACACCTGGGGAACAGAAGCCCCAACAAGCCATCCCTAGTCTACGGACTTAAATAATCAATCTCATACAAAAAAACGATTACGTAAATGATATCCTCTATTGTAAAACACATCACTGTTCTGCATGTACAGATTAGCACAGGGGTGGGCAACTTTGATGATGGAGGGGGCCACTATATTTTCACATTCACTCCAGAGGGCCACAACGCATACAGTCAAAAATAGCAACAAAAAAAAATGCCGATCTACAAGCTCAAAAGCGTTTTGAGCTTGTAGATCGGCTATTTTTTAATTGGAATCCTGAATTGGAATCCTGATCAAATGCAATTGATATTAAATTAAAAAAAGACTAGTGCTAATTCATTAAGCTACTAATATAGACTGAAGTAATTAAAGTGAGTCATGTTTATAACAGCTGAAATCAATGATATAACAGTATGCCAATATTGACCAGCGGGCCGCACCAACTGAAGGTGGGGGCCGCATGTGGCCCCCGGGCCTCCAGTTGCCCATGTATGGATTAGCAGAAATCCAGACAATGCAGAATCCCATTCATCTCTCTCTCTCTCTCTCTCTCTCTCTCTCTCTCTCTCTCTCTCTCTCTCTCTCTCTCTCTCTCTCTCTCTGTCTCGCTTACCTTCCAGCTCGTGATGAATGACATCGGAGAGGTTGGGCTCCTCGCCCCACCAGAAGATCCAGAGCTCCTTGGCGTCGGGCTTGACCTTGCGGCGCCACACGCACAGCAGGTTGGCCTGGATGCAGCGCATGAAGCTACGCAGCACCGGGTCGTCCTGGGCCGGTGCCGAGATCACCGGCCCGTACTCTCCCCCGCCGCGGAAGCTGTAGCATCGCCACTTAATGCCCGTCAACTCCGCCTGGAAGAGAGAGAGAGAGAGAAGAGGAGAAGATGATTAGGATAATCCACATTATGATCTGAGCCTTTTTTTACAGCCTGCAGGATTACCCAGAAGAAGGCGATGCCTTAACCCATTTAGGCCTAGAATTATTGAATGCTTTAACCAGTGAAAAATAGCAGATATACAAGCTCACAGCGCGGCACCGAGTGCCGCGCTGCGAGCTTGTAGATCTGCTATTTTTGAAAAAAGTCGTGAAAATGTGTGCAAATCTTTGAAAATATGTATTTCAAAGCGAACGTTTGTAACTCAAATTTTGCTTCTGGGTGGTCCCTGGAACTAGATATTTTGAGATGGGGGTCCGTGGCCAAATAAATATCATTTTGGGGGTCCTTCACATGAAAAAGTTTGAGAACCACTGACATAATAGTCTCTCAAGAACAGACTAACTGAGCTCCAGTTAAGTGAAAAGGACCTTTTCTTTGACGATGGCTATAGCCAGATTGCTGACATAGAAACATAGGTTTTTCAAAAAAATCTTAAAAGGATTCAAAAGACACAGAGCGGGGTCAAAATTCAAATCAAAAATAGCAGATCTACAAGCTCGCAGCGCGGCACGCGGTGCCACGCTGTGAGCTTGTAAATCTGCTGTTTTTCAATAGTTAAAGCCTAAAATAATGATACACATTACACAATAATGTGCCGTTCTAAATGGGTTGAAAGTATTTCTTACTTGCATTATTCGCGGAGATTATGCCTTTCGAATACTACTTCCCTTTTTAAATTATATTTGTGAGTTTCCATTTTGCCAAGTTATCCTTGTATAAAGAATTGATTGAGTTCAGTGATCCATTCAGTTCACAGAATTGTTTAGTCATCTTATTTCCAAAGTTGTTCTTCAGACACAAAAAATATCCACTCAGCTGAGCTTAATGCTGGCAAGATATCTCTATTTTTGCATGATTTGTCAGATGATATGATTTCTTTGAATTGCATTTCAGTGTGTTAGAATGAGACAATACTATCGTTTCTTTCATCATGCCTTAGAATTATGACATTGGCATAATAGTGTCACAACCGGGCCCGTAGAGCCATGACAAATTGGGGAGGACGCAGTAAAGTAGTGCATAAATAACAATAACTTAAATAAGCAAATTAAACATTCAGAGAGTATGGGGTGTAGGAGCAATGGTGTCAGCAATGTATGGATGTGTGATCAATGTAGTGGGGGGTGTTGTAGAGTGTGTCAATATAACTAAAACCAAACTGAGGAGAACCAAAAGGATGCTGTCATCTGAGGGAGAGACAGGGTTAGAATGGCCAGCACTCACTCTTTTGTTTTACAATTGGCATGAAGGGTTGTGGCAGGTTCTCCGACAATAACCTTATACAGGTCATTCAAGCGCTTTAGTTTACACACAAGCTCAAGCAGCGCAGTTCTTATAAACAACAGCATGGGAGAACCCTTTAAAATAGCTATTGGTGTCCGTCAAGGATTCCACTTGCCCCTTGGGCCAGTGAAATGAATCCCACCAAAAAAGAAAAGCCCCCTAACTCTAACACCTAAGTTCACATTATTTTGCTGAGGTACTGGTGTTTTCTAATGATTTTGATAAATAATTACTACATAGTGTTCTGTGAGCACATCATTATGAGGGTTAATTCTTTTTTTATTTTTTAAATATATTTATTCATGTCAGACAGGTTTAACAGTTATGCAATTTAAGTCAGTGGACTTAGGAATGGACTGACTGGCTGCAGCTTCTAAACCCTGCTTTGCACAGCAGAAGATCGAGAGTGCTGGAGATCCCTGTCTGCCCAGGCTCGACACGGCGACTCGCTCACTTTAGCAGGCTCGGTGGTGTCTCACGTGGCTCAAGTCCGCTTGAGACGGCGCATCCGCCAATGAGGCATTGAACGCAGGGAGGGCGGCGCATGCCAGAATGCCGCTACAACTCACTATTACGCCACCATGACACCACGCCCCCAAGGCCATGGGGGGAGTGAGTGAATCCACTCTCATAGGTACTTTGGTGTGACCGTACCATTACAAGTACAAAAAGTTACAAGTACTCATTATGCAGAATGTCCCATTTCACAAGATTTCAAATGTATAAAAGAAAATCGAAATTAGCAGTTCTACAAGCTCACATTGCGTTGCGATGCGACGCGTTGTGAGCTTTTAAATCGGCTATTTTCAAATGGCCGAAATGTATATAGAGCTGAAGTGGATAATGTATATTTTGTAATAGTAACTAGTAACTAAAGTTTTCAAATAATTGTAGTGGAGTAAAAGTACAAGTATCAGAAATTGGAAATACTCAAGTAAAGTAAAAAATACCTGGAAATTATACAATACTTGTACAATAAATGTACTTAGTTATACTTTACACCACTACCTAATTGAAGCCCTTTCTTCAGCCCAGCCTACAGGAGCTGTGACACAGACAAAGGGGAATACACAATACACCAGGGTTCCACAATAGGCGGCCCGCGGGCCATTTGCGGCCCGCGGGGGGCTACTGTCAGGCCCCCACCAACCCCAGTAATAATGGTGGTATAAGAGCAGCAACAACACTAGTATATCGTCATTGTCGGGTGGAAAACACGTATCTCAAAATGTGTAGTTCTTTCGCAAGGTAAAGCCCTGCTTCATCAAACAAGGCCGTCGCACAAAAGTAGTGAAAACAGCAGATCTACAAGCACACAACGTGTGCTTGTAGATCGGCTGTTTTCACTAGTTTAAATCATTTTTAAAATGATAAAATGCAAAACGAACGGTTTTGGTCATACAAGATTTTCACCCGACAACGACGATATCCGAACTGTCACTGGAGTAGCGGGAACGCCACCGTCGCCCCCTGCAATGTTGTGGCCCTCGGCTTGTTACCCTAGACATAATTCGGCCCTTGGGGAAAACTAATTGGGGAACCCTGTAATACACAGACCCACAACACAGGCCCAGTAGGCCAGACCAAAGGTGCTGTGACAATTATTACTCCAAGCATAGAAATGTATATTCCATGTGAAAAGGCACAGAAGAAGATGCTCACTACTTAGCATTTCTGTTAAAATGCACTTTCATATGAAACACTAGAGCCATAATTTGATTTCATCCTTATTATCAGAGTCACCTATTGACCATGGCAACGATGCACCCTGCAGTATTTGCGGTGTAGTCTTAGATATTGTGTTTCACATGAAACAGAACTAAACACAATGCTAATTCAATCAATAACTGCACAGAGGTTGTTCAATTATGTTATCCTTTCACCAGCTTCCTGTTTACATGGCAAGGAGCTGTGTGTGAATAGAACGTGATCACATTTACCGTCTCTCCACCATGTTGCTATTAACCCTGTTTAAAAGCCACAATCCGTAATAATGTCCTCTCCTGACTGAGAGACTGCAGCTGTAACACCCGGGATTCAAACATTCAAAAATCTATCTCTCACCCAAGAGGAAATCCCTGCTTGGCTAGGAGAAAAATTGGGCTTATGAGCTTTGGGCTGTACTACTTGTCAACCAGTAGGTGTCCTACCTGGAAAAAGGGTCTACATTTCTCAATGGAACTACTGCAGTAGTGCTAGATACGTTGTACATACTCTACCACAGTGTTTCTCAAATGCTTGTTCATCGTTAAATAATTAACTACAATTGAATTAGGAGGAGAAAAAACATGTACTTGTTATGTTTAATGAAGACACATGGAGGAACTTGATATGAGCCTGAGTTGTTAACCCAAGTGACATGGTACCACGTACCAGGCAACTGGGATGTGTTTTAAAGTTGTTTGGAAGTTATTGCAATGAACACTTGACTGAAATGTTATGACCACAGTGTTGAAAACAAGAAACGGAGGCAACGTTTGAAACTCTTTCACTCCATTTCTTATTTTATATTCTTGAATTGGGGGTTATCATAGCATCATCTACCACTATTTATTTATATTTTAATTTAAGTTTTATAAGCAAAATGTTGTTGTCGGGTAAAGGGGGTACTTGGATTCAGAGATCATGGAAAGGGGGTACTCAAGCCAAAAAAGATTGAGAAACACTGCTCTACCATACACATTGCTTAAAATAACATGTCATTCATTCGGATACGTCCAGGATTGCAGCTTTAACCGCTGCTTTCACTGGATTCTGCTATGTATGGTAGAGAGACAGGAACAAATTGGCAAGTGGGAGCCAGACATAAAAGATGACCATGAGTAAAATACAGGGGCTAAACTAAAGAGAGAGACGGGACAGAAATATAGACATGGCCAGCCATAGTGAGAGAGAGACAGGGAGATGTAGAAGAGAGAAATAAGGAAGAGAAACGATGCCAGGGTCAATGGGCTGGAGCCCAGCCCAGCAACTGACATCTTCTCCATTTCATCTAATGGAATGAAAGGCGTTCATGTTGCCTATCAGGGTCTGTGTGGGGCTGGGTCGTGGGAGTGGGGGTGGGCTTTGGAGCAGGGACGTGCTGGCCATTGGGAAAAGCGGGACAACTCCCGAACGGCCGGTTCATTCCCGGCCGGTCCAGGCCGGCCATTAGGGGGAAAAAAATCATTCCATTTTGGGGGCTGGGCGGCCAACAAAGTAAATCGTCACTGTCGGGCAGAAATCTTGTATTTCCAAGTTTCAAATGTATACATTTTTTCGCAAAGCCCTGCTTCGTCATACAAGGCCGTCGCACAAAAGTAGTGAAAACAGCAGATCTACAAGCACACAGTGCGAGGCGTTGTGTGCTTGTAGATCGGCTGTTTTCACTAGTTTAAATCATTTTTAAAATGATAAATACAAAACAAACGGTTTTGGACATACAAGGTTTCCACCCGACAACGACGAAATACAAATCATGTACAGTAATTGGCCCACTGGCTTGTCACTTGTCATGATCTGAAATGGCAAATCTTTGAGTAGCAGCAGCAGCAGCGCTATAGAGAGATCTCTCTCTATAGCGCGCAATGAGGGCCTCTCCAACTCTTTTTCCCGGGCTGAATCAGGGGCCCAGCATGTCCCTGCTTTGGAGACACATTGCCACCATGCAACCTTGTCAAACAGGACATTTGTTCAATCTATCGATGGGCTAGTAAATAGGGCAATGCTCTCTTCCACCAACGCAGGAGGAGTAATATAAACAGATACGAATTCACACCAAGGACAAGCAGATAGATTTCCCAGACAACCTGCCATCTGGTTGAACAGAATGTTTAAGTCGTGTACAGTTAAAGTTCATTTCTATCAATAGCCTGTCAACAAGTAAGAGGAGCAGTTGCTAATGGTCTGATGTAATGAAATATGCACAATTATGGCAAAACAGCAGGCCATATACTTCGCATGTACTGTATGATTTCCTGTGCCTGTGGGTGCTGCATAGAGACAACATGGACAAGCTGATATGGAATGATATAATTTAGTTGTGTACCATATATCATAGTCTGCAGTTTGTGTGATTCAATCAGTCAGGTGGATGCTTAGAATAATTAGATTTCACTTTTGATTTTGAATAATCATATGATTATTAGTGTGGTTGCCCAACAGGGCAACACACTATAGTTCTAGGGAAACTTTATCCTATACTAACTAGGGTAACCAAAAGTTTGACGGCTTTCTTCGCCCACAGTTTTTGCGCCACACACTCGCGCCATATGTCAAATCGACCGGCTTCATCGGGAATCGTGTGCTTGCATTTTGCTAAGAGAAAAGTTGTATAGTTTAATTGATATTAATTTATTAGTGAATTAATTTTCCCCATTGACTTATAATGGGAATCGCAAAAACTCACATTCAATTATTTTTCTCTCGCAAACCATAGGGGCTACAGTTTCAGAACTTGGAGAGGAGGTTCAAAATGCATACAAGGATTAACTGAAAAATAATTACATCATTTGGCCTCATGGTGGCGCTATAACAGCTCACTTTACGTTTTGGCTTATAACTCTTGAACCGTAGGTCGGAAAATTAAAATTATTTTTCCCTGGTTTCCTTGGGTCATGACGCATCTCCCCATATAGGCCACGCCCATTTGCGTCAGGATAGATTTTCCGCCATTTTTAATTTTCTTCAAAACACACTTTTTGCTCCTTTCCTACATATTTTCTCCAAATGTAAAAAAAATCGGTACACAAGATCTCTGGACCCGTGCGATGAATATATTCAAGCGATATTTCGATAGTCCTTACCGTTCGCCCGTAACAGGCTTCCAAAGCTAGCGGGAGGGGCCCGTTTTGCAAAAAATAGCCATAAATCACAAACAAAACATCCAGTCAACACCAAATTTAAACCACAAATCGCGGGTGGTATACTCAACGAATCCCCAAAAGCATTTCCACTTCGACCCATAGGGGGCGCCACAACCGCACAAAACGTAAGCGTTTTGTGCCAAAACGCTTTTTTTCAGGGGGAACGACCCTCTCAAAACGAAACACAAACAATATCGGGAGCGACGTAACAACGCAATCGCCTGGCGAAACTCGTGGGAGGAGCCTATTTCTTAAAAACAAGAAACCGTATCCTTACATCAAGAACGCAGGATCCCAACGGCACCTTTTCGAATCGCGCGCGTCGCACGGCCCCGACGGTATCCGTCCAGAAGTCCTCTCCCTCGGGCCCCGGGGTTTTCCTCGGGGTCCCGGAGGCGCATCCCCGCCGCTCGCGCCGGGGCGGGTCGGGCAACCACACTCGCAATTTCACAAATTGCAAATTTTCTAGTTAGTATGATATTTTTCTCCTCCAATAACATTTAGAGAGAGAAAAAAAGAGAAAGCGTGAGAGTTTTTTGGAGCTGTGTGAAGCACAGGCTCCCTATACGTGGCCGTGTGGGTCTGTGTGTGTGTGTGTGTCTGTATGTAGCCTGAACTTCCTAAACTTCGGCACGCTACTAGTCCCACAGTTTTGCCACCACACACTCGCGCCATATGTCAAATCGACCGGCTTACTCGGGAATAGTGGGCTAGTAACTTGCTAAGAGAAAGGTTCAATAGTTTAATTGATATTAATTTATTAGTGAATTAATTTTCCCCATTGACTTATAATGGCAATCGCAAAAACTCACATTCAATTATTTGTCTCTCGCAAACCATAGGGGCTAGAGTTTCAAGACTTGGAGAGGAGGTTCATAATGGTTTCAAGGATTAAATAAAAAATAATTGTGTCATTTGGCCGCATGGTGGCGCCATAACACCCCACTTTACGTTTTGGCCTGTAACTCTTGAACCGTAGGTCGGAAAATTAAAAATATTTGTTCCCTGGATTCCTTGGGTCATGACGCATCTCCCCATATAGGCCACGCCCATTTGCGCCATGATAGATTTTCCGCCATCTTGAATTTTCTCCAAAACACACTTTTTGCTCCTTTTCCTACATATTTTCTTCAAATGTCACAAACATCGGTACACATGATCCTCACACACACACACACACACACACACACACACACACACACACACACACACACACACACACAGCTCCACTTCACACGGGTGTGATTTTTTTGTATATTCACAACATGGGGAGTCAGATTCTTTTGCACATAAAAACTGACGATCAAAGTTTAAAATGAGCACACACTTCTCTATGACCTCTTGCAAACCTACTCCAAAATTGCAGTCTGATGAGTGGCTGCGACGGTGCCTCGTTTTCTTTAGATCAAATCCAGTGTGTTCTGTTCTTTTTCTTTTTTTTTTATGTGTGAAAAACATCTGACCAATAAAACATTGCATCAGACTCTGTGTGGAAGGGCCTCAAGGAGGAGCAGAGCAGCACCCAAAAGTATTGTTGAATACGTTTATGATTTGGCAGGCTGAAGGGAGACCTCTCTTGGAGTGCCGCACTCCCATGTTCACCCAGCTGTGAGGGCCACACTTGGCACTCTGGACTTGGCCCCATGCCACACACTACACCAACGTGGAGATAATAATACTGTCTGTCCCATTGGAGCTGGGTGGGAAAACAAGGTTAGGCGTGGACAGGCATCAGGGGCACCTTGTAGAAAAATAGATGTGTCTTTTGTGGTGAAGAAATGGAAGTTCCGTGGGCTTGATGAGGGAATGTGCTTAGCTCTGTGTGTCTGTGTGTGTCTGTGTGTGTCTGTGTGTATCTGTGCGTGCGTGCGTGCGTGCATGCATGCGTGCGTGCGTGCGTGCGTGTGTGTGTGAGTGGGGCATGTCCAAGCCAGGACCCAAACTCCTGCCAACATGTGACCATGCGACTGAGGGGGAGGATGTAGCCTCCTGCAGCTGCTACACATTAAAATCCTGGCGTTCATTTAACTCCTAAGAGTGTACAAATGGAACCAACTCCATTCAGTCAGAGTTAAATTAACACCAAGTATTTTACCGCATATGAGTGTGTATCTGTGTGTATCTGCGAGCGTATGCTCTGTGTTCCAAGAGCTGTGTCCTCGGCATTTATGAACGTACGCAAGCGTGTGTGCATGTGTGAGTAGTACGCATGCATAAAACGTAGTGAACGCATGCGCATATACAATGCAGCACCATATAATGCAAGTCCGTGTATGTGTGTATCTGTGATTATGTACGTACTGTACATGGCCCGTTGGAACGGACCCAGGGAAAATGCACTCTGTAATTACAAGCGCATCCCTCCTGTAATGATAGTGTGCGTAATGGGAGATATAAACATTGGCACATCGATAAGCCTGACTCTAAAATTAGCCATGACGAGGTCAAGGATGCGATTTCTCCCAAAGCAAAGGGGAAGACATCTGTTTGTGCTGCCCAGTCACTCCGTGTCAATGTCACAACCGCCACCAAGGGTCTCTTTTGTTGCTGAATCAGCGGTGGATAGGAGGAGAGAGACATTTTGCCCCATACAGGCACATTTGTCTTGTACATTACAAAGGAAAAGGAGGAACAGGGGACCTGAAAAATGTATGGTGCCTGGGGGAAAGGGAATTGCTTTTACAGCTTCACCCAGCTGATGACTGCTCGGCTGGCTCTCGTGAACGCACAAATGGGAGCTGTTGGCAGTACTCTTTGACAAGTACATCAGACATCAAACCGGCAACCATTCGATTCCCAAGCGGCATCTCTACAAACTCAGCCACCTCCGCCACGTAAATATACTGTATGCTAAAACAGTTCTGGTTAAGTCATTTGCACAATGGAATGTTCTACTGTAGCTAGTTAGCTAGTAGTATGTACCCCTAAATTAGCCTATATGTTGCTTAGCAACATTTTTGTCAAAAGAGTGCTGAAGGAATTATATTTGCTGGCAGAGCTGAATAAATTAAAAAGTAATGAATAAAACTGTCTCCCGTTGATAAATAGTTAGTTGTAGAACTGTTGCATAAAAGAAATATCACACTC
>NC_137822.1:16463939-16718939 GCF_963921795.1 Nannobrachium achirus
ATTGTCGTCTCAGGAAGAAGGACAGACCTTTCAGGAAGAATGATATGTGACGTAGCACCGTTCGCGGCTGAGGCAGAAAAGCGGGGCAAAGAATGTAAAAGAATGCATAAAGAGACAATAAATAGCGACGGTCCAAAAGCGAGAGGTATGATTGTGCTGTTGGTTAAATGGTTTTGGGAATTGGGCCGTGGGTCTGTGCTAACATAGCTGCAGTGTAGCAGCGGGATACAGTACACGGGGCGTGATTAACTTCTCAGGGAGTGGCTAACTTCTAAATTGTATATAAGGATTGTTTGGATATTCCTGGAATGGAATATGGGTCTGCAACAGTACAGTACAATGGATAATTATTATTATATTTTTTATGGTTGAGGGGAGTGATAATATGACTGAATTCACCGCAAGGATATAATCTCACACTTATTAGCTGCGTAATGGCAAGGCTGGCATCATTTTCATCCAATTCCTATTACCTCTCTACAAGAAGTTGCATCTCTTTGCCCAAGTTTAGCTCGTTTGCAAACTTGCAGAACTGTGAGGAGAATATGCGGTCATTGGAGCCACCTAAGGCCATGGTGTACACACTAGACTACTGTCACCGAAAGCTACAACCTAGCAAGCATTTATTTTAATAAATAAAACCATTTCCATGGTAACTGCAAGCTCCACCAATCGGAGAGCTGTTATGATTTAGGATTGTTTTCTTTAAAGAGGGTAAATGTAGGCCTATGGCTACAGTGAGACCTCATACTGGGCACCTTTTTTTGTTTAAATATAAATGTTTCTTTATATTTTTAACAGCTTGCAAAGCTGGTCAATATAAAGACAGCCGATGACGTCAGAATCCCCTGCAAATTGCAGGAGATTTTATGACGACAGAATTATGAGATATTATATACTATCATACCATTTATTATAATACTAGTAAGAGCCTCAGGGCGACAGGGCGACCTCGCCCTAAAAGGCGAAGTTGCGCCATGTCTTGGCCATCTGGCCAGTGATGTATATCGGACTAGCATGGAGACCCCTGGTACCCATATATGGAGATCCATGTACTGTATGGAGATCTGCTATGAGAGCAAAAACAGTCCTGTTAGATATGGGCTTAATATTGATGACATCAGGGATCTACATGTATGGGCATAAAGGGGATTCTGTTACTGTGGTTCCCCTGACATCACAGTGAAGTCAGAGTGTGATATCAGAGCGGCAAACCCATTATGTTAGAGTGGTTCCCCTGACATCACAGTGACGTCATAGCATGATGTCAGAGCGGCTAACCCATAGACTGTATCCCTGCTCTGAGGATATGACATCACTGTGACATCACATGTAATGTCACAGTGATGCTTCAGGGGAACCACAGTGTCAGGCATTAGAGACAGAGATACGGACAAGCTGTGACCGTTCACATACTAAACTGCAACCTACAGTCCAAATAAATGGTAAGACAGAATTAAGTCCCCAGGGGATCCCACAAGGCCACTAAACTGCTCCACAAGGCTAGTCCACAAGGCCGCAAGCTGGTATAAAAGGACTGTGTCATTTCTTGTTGCGTCCGTAAGGTCGCAGTTTAGTATCAAAACCTCCACCGGCCGTCCGGCCGTCCGGCCGTCCGTCCGTCCGTCCGTCCGTCGGTCACACGTCACACGTCACACCTTTGCCCTGCTCATATCTCCGCATCAGTATGACATCACACTGCTGACATCAGTATGACATCGGCAGCCATAGTTACACCTGGAATGTTGAATCTCCATATATGGAGATAACCTACGCATCACACAAAGTCTGACCTCACCAGCCCATACTTGGGCATGGACGACTTATATCTCCATATACGGAGATGGCCATATATGGAGATACGATGACATCACAGAGTCCACAGCTGATGATGTGGCGTGATGTCATACAATACACAAACAAGCCCTATATAAAGGGGCAATTCTCACCAGGGAAGAGAGCATTCCCCACTAGCTGAGTATCTTAAGATGGTTGGATGTGATGATAAGCGATAAGCTTAGTTGATCCTGGCGATAAGGTCTGAGTCGAGGAATGCTCTCTTCCCTGGTGAGAATTGCCCCTTTATATAGGGCTTGTTTGTGTATTGTATGACATCACGCCACATCATCAGCTGTGGACTCTGTGATGTCATTGTATCTCCATATATGGCCATCTCCGTATATGGAGATATAAGTTGTCCATGCCCAAGTATGGGCTGGTGAGGTCAGACTTTGTGTGATGCGTAGGTTATCTCCATATATGGAGATTCAACATTCCAGGTGTAACTATGGCTGCCCGTATGACGTGAGAGGTGGAGGTTGTGATATTTGTGGAGATAAGCGACCAACGGTCGCTTATCTCCCGATTAGGGAGTCTTACTGGTATCTTATTGCGACCGTCAGGTCGCAGTTTAGTATCAAAACCTCCACCGGCCGTCCGTCCGTCCGTCTGTCCGTCGGTCACACGTCACACGTCACACCTTTGCCCTGCTCATATCTCCGCATCAGTATGACATCACACTGCTGACATCAGTATGACATCACACCGTACACAAATGACCCTTATATAAGACCGGCATTATCTACCGACAGATTAGTAACAAGATGTCAAAATCGTTGAAGGTTGAATCTCCAGATATGGAGATAACCAACACATCCCTCCATATATGGAGATAACCGACGAATCTCACTAAGTCTGACCTCACAAGCCCCATATTTGGACACGATGGAGGTTTTGAAGTTATATGTTGTTCGTGTCCAAATATGGGGCTTGTGAGGTCAGACTTAGTGAGATTCGTCGGTTATCTCCATATATGGAGGGAGAACCAGCTTATGAGCCGATGAGTTGTGTCAGAGTCGAGATCCTGCTTAGATTAGATTAGATTAGATTAGAGTTTATTTGTCATTGTAACAATACAGTACAGGTACAGGCACAGTTTCATTGTCAACGATCAACTCATTTCCAAAGTACAGTACACATACAAGCACATTCACAGTACAACGAAATGTATTGCATCTAATCTGTCGGTAGATAATGCCGGTCTTATATAAGGGTCATTTGTGTACGGTGTGATGTCATACTGATGTCAGCAGTGTGATGTCATACTGATGTCAGCAGCTATGTCTCTATATATGGAGTTATATGTTGTTCGTGTCCAAATATGGGGCTTGTGAGGTCAGACTTAGTGAGATTCGTCGGTTATCTCCATATATGGAGGGATGTGTTGGTTATCTCCATATCTGGAGATTCAACCTTCAACGATTTTGACATCTTGTTACTAATGGTCTTATATAAGGGTCATTTGTGTACGGTGTGATGTCATACTGATGTCAGCAGTGTGTTGTCATACTGATGCGGAGATATTGGCCTATTTGTGGAGATAAGCGACCAACGGTCGCTTATCTCCCGATTAGGGAGTCTTACTGGTTGCGACCGTAGGTCGCTGTCCGTCCGTCCGTCCGTCCGTCCGTCCGTCCGTCCGTCAGTGAGTCACACGTCACACTTTTGCCCTGCTCATATCTCCACAACGTTGCCCCCATCCATGCCACATTTTGCACACACACTCCTTACCTGCCAAACTACAACCTCCAAGGACCCCCGGAGCTCCAGGGACCCCCAGGTCTCTGGGGGACCCCCAGGTGTAAAAAATTACCAAATGTGCAAAAATGACCAAATGACCACCCCAACGGGGCTGCTCACCGGGAATTCCTGGGGGCCACCCACTCCTGGTGCTCCAGAACGGATGCAAAAGTGGTGGCGCCCCCAGTGGAGGACCCCCTCCACTGCAGCTCACATAAAATGCCGTAACTCGGGCTAGGAGCGTCCGGGAGAGCCGGGGCCGGTACCTATTCGTCCGCCAAGGCAACGTGGAGACCCCACCCCTCATTTCTCACATGGCCCTCTTCTAGCGCCACCTTCAGGCCGATTTTTAAAACACATTTTTGGACACTGCTCCTACAGTTTTTGCCCTAAAATCACGCAAATCGCTACACAGTATGTCTACACTCATCCTATCAACATGAATCTGTCCCATATAGCGCCACCTACAGGCCGATTTTTCAAAACACATTTTTGGACACTGCTCCTACAGATTTTGCCCTAAAATCACGAAAATCACTACACAGCATGTCTACACTCATGTCATCAACATGGATCAGGAAGATTTTGGAAAAACACATTTTTGCCCTATTTGTGGAGATAAGCGACCGTAGGGAGTCTTACTGGTTAGTGTGGTTGCTATAGGCAACACAGGTATTGTTCTCATGCTTTGCCAGCAAAGTGAACCTGCTTTTTGTTAACCTTTGCACAAGAAGATTAAGGGTAAATGGAGGTCTGATACTTTACAGAACATTATTTCATACTATTTTCCACAGCATTATTTTATATATAACCATAATTATGCCACATGTCATGTGGCATATGATGTTACAAGGCTTGTAACATCATTTTTCAATCTCATATTTCGTGCTATTAATGCATTGGAGCTTACATTATAGCCTACCTAAATCCTCTATGCAGTATATCAAAGGGATTTTTTTACTTCTGGATTCTGGAAACTCACTGTGTAGATCAGTGGTTCCCAGACTTTTCAGGTCGTGAACCAAAAGAGATGTTTGACCGGGACCCAAACTAGTGAAAACACCAGATCTTCAAGCTCACAAAGCATCACTTCGCGCTGCATTGTGAGCTTGTAGATCGACATTTTTTTTGTTAAACATTTTGTTTTCTAATTTATGGCATTTCTTAGATTTTAATTTATTTATTAATTCAATTATTTAGAAAAATATTTGCTTTTTATTTTTTTTCATGGAAAAGCTTTTTGGGTAATGTTTTTTGAAAATGTTTTGAAATAGCCTAATAATAATTATGTAGGAAACAAAACATGATTTTGAAGCGTTCGACGCCACGCCGGTAGATAGAGCTCTTGGATTATTCTTTAGGTCGGCATTTTGTTCCGTTCCGTGATGATGTGATGAAGGAAGGGGGAAAGAGATCACTGCTCTCTCTGTCTCGAATCCCTTTTTATCAACCGGGGGTCGGAAGCTTTTATTACTCACGTTTTATCATTTATACAGAAAGCAACTGGATGATATTACACCCGCCTGGCCAACAACACTAACACTGCTCCTCGGCTTGAAAGGACCGGCTTGTGTTGGAGAGAATGATGTTTGCACCCTCCCAGCAGCAGCAGCAGCAGCAGCAGCACAGACAGCACATATTATGTTGTTTAGTGTGAGAAGGAAGGAGAAGGAGGAGGAGGATCATTGTTGTTGTTATATTCATTTCCTCGGAGGAAGGAGGACGGAGAGGGAGCTCCTGCAGTCCCCTTGGAACCATTAAGGTTTTTATCATTCCTCACAACCCCGAGGTAAACAAAATAACGAGCCCACACGCACACACACACAAACGGGCGACATTATAATGAACTGCTGTACACAACAACAACAACACATCTGTAATGCTTGTTTTAGCCGTGAAGTGATACCTAATAGTAGTGGTTCTTCTTGCTGAATACACGGAAGGCACTGAAACCCTGAGGCACAACAACGTCAACTAAAACCAGTGGTTTTTCAACCTTCTTTTTTTTCTCTTCTTCCCCACGCCAGGGTCCATTGTGCTGCATTTGAGCCACGGACCACCATTTGATGAGATTTAGCCACTCCAAAACTTACGAATATTTTGTTATCGTTGGATAGGGTTTTTGTCCCCACAATTCCATGCTGTATTGATGTTGTGCCATAGCAGAGATAACAGGCAAACGTTCGAACATAACAACAATTTAACTCTTGAGAGCGTAAAATGAAACCAAATGGACCAGCAATGGTTTCATTTTTACACTCTCAAAGAGTTACAGATGGTCCATTTGGTTGGGGACAGCCAGGCTGGAACCCCCCCTCAAGGGCCACTGGTGGTCCCCGGACCAATGGTTGAGAACCACTTAACTAAAACTATCAGATGTTGTTCTGGTGGAGCTTCTTCTAGCATATTGTGTGTCACTGCTTCCATGTAGCAGACAGAGTTGGGTCGGTGGTGGTTGCTGCTTCTTCCTCGGGCGAGTCCGAGGTCCACTTTCCCAGCTATATAGAAGCAACGTCGATGGAGGAAGGCAAGGCCAGTGTGAAACCACAACATCAGAGGATCTACGGCGACATGTAGGGGATACAATCCACTGAATGAACACAACAAGTGACAAAAAACGAAAGGACCCCCTTTCTCTTGTGTGCGACCCACCACCACCACAGACAGCTAGCAGCAGGGCTTAATAACGCAGGATGCCATGCCCCTGCTGCTCTCTCTGGCTAAAAGCAAGTTTTGAATAAAAGCTGCTTGGCTAGTTAGCCTAGCGAGCGATGCTCGCAGATTGTAAGCTAGCAGTTCACATCATTCATCTCAACAATTAACTCGACGCGATGTGTGATGGTTGATGAAAAGCACAGTTATCTCAACTCAACACGCATCTTTAGAAAAAGCTTATTGATGATGATAATACTAACCAGCGAGGGACTGATTCAGACAGGCAACGTATGCACCAGTTGGCTATAATATGATTCTCATCGGTTTATTATTATGATTATTATTATTTAAAGGGCTCCGTTTGATATGCATTGGTCACGGACAACATTTTTTTTATCTCTTGGAACCCAAACAACACTGTAAATTGTAAAAGTCCCCAGTGTTAATTTAACTTGAGACTGAGAGTGTGTTAACTGTTAAATGGAACCAAATTGGTTCTATTTGTACACACTCAGACTCAGAGGGTTACAGACCAGGGTCCATTTGGTTCCTAACTATAAAATAACTTGGCTACTAGGGACCAGTGACCCATGACGTTGAGAACCAGAGAGAGCTCCAGTGTCCTTGTTTATTTAATAAAACAAAGCCAGGATTTGTGAAATATGTTATGATGACTTGGCTTGCCCATATAGTTAGTGGTTCTCAAACTTTTTCATGTCAAGGACCCCCAATATGTAATATGTATTTGGCCTCCGGCATAGATTTGTGTTAAAACTCTGAAAAAGTATTAAAAAGCTGTTTGAAAATAGCACAAGCTTACAGTGAGCTTGTAGATCGTCTAAACTGTTCATGATTTTGCTGGGGAACCCCTTTGAAGCCCCACAAGGACCCCTGTGGGTCCCCAGGCCCCACTTTGAGAACGAGTGCCAATTGAGTGGTTCATAATCATAATACACTGTATCAACTCTATCCACGTGATCGTGACCCAAATCCTAAGTGCTGTAACCCGTTGGTTCTCAAAGTGGGGTATGAGAGCCCCCAGGCGTCCTTGAGGGAGTACCAGGGGTCCACAGCTAAATTAGTTAAAATAAAGTTGCAATAATTTTAACCACTTCAACCATATTTTATACTCTGCTATTCAAAGATAGCTGATATACAAGCTCCGAAGCTCATAGGGCGGCACAAGTTATTTTTTAATAATCGTGAAAATGTGTGCGTATATATATTATATATATTTTAAAAGCAGCCTTTTTACCTCTTTACTCCTGGAGGTCCCTGGCAGAAAATATATTTCAGATGTGGGTCCACAGCCAAATACATATCAGTTTGGGGGTCCTTGGCCTTGACATGAAAAAGTTTGAGAACCACTTCTGTAACCTATTCATTCAAATGTGTCACCATGACTTCACAGTGTGATAAATGAATGCATGATCTGTGAATCGTCTAAATGTTCTTAGATTAAGAGTAGGCTATGTTAATAATGCTAAGCTATGTTGGCAGGTACAAGGAGGTTGTCGTATATCTTTTCTAAAATATATATTTTTTTTTCTTACAGTCTTTTGGAGATGTAAGAAAAAGTGAGAAGTTTGCAACACCGAGCAACCTGTGCATCGACACAACCCCTCCTCACCTCCATCGTCAGCATGAATGGGGATATGCCTCATGTTCCTATTACTACTCTTGCTGGGATTGCTAGCCTGACGGACTGTAAGTACAACTTGACGCAACCTGCTTCACCTGGTGACATTGTATACAGTGTACTCTACACAAACACTGTAAATTAGTTTTTCCTTTTTTAAGAATTGTGAGATGTTTTTGGTTAAGATTTTGACACCCTGCTGCGATATGATAAACACTAATGCTTAATTTATAGCAGATCTACAACACGTTGCGATGCGACACACTGTATATCAGTATATCAGCTATTTTTGACACTTATACACAATGGAGTACAAACACGGTCTGTGTCTCAGAGGCGAGGAGCTCATTCGGCTGATGATTCTTGCAGGTGGGATTTATGGCTCTTTGAAGTGAGCCGGATCTCTGCGATCCGTTCCTTTTCAAAGAGCCGTTCAAAATACTACATGTAAAAAGTACAAACATTCTTTACTACAATGTACAAAATACACACGTAGAAGTGTAATTAAAATGTACTTGAGTAAAAGCACATAAGTATTGGTATCAAAATGCACTGAGTAGTTCACCCCCCAAAATGACTTTTTTTCTATTGATGGAGACTTGAGTTCAATAATGTGTTGTATTTGTCGCATTCCTAAGACAAAAATATGATTATAGTAAATTTAGCCCCATATTGAGTAGAAAGTACTCAATATGCAGAACGTCACATTTCACAGGTTTTCAAATTAATAACATTTGGAAAAATCATTTGAAAATAGCAGATCTACAAGCTCACAATGTGTCGCAACGTGACATGTAGATCGGCTAATATTTTCAAATGGCGGAAATGTATATGGCCAAAATGTAGGCCTATATAGGGTTGAAGTGATTTGTAATTATAATCAAAATCTAGAAAGTAACGAAATAACAAAGTAACTAAAATGAGACAGTATTTTGAACGGCTCTTTGAAAAGGAACGGATCGCAGAGATCCGGCTCACTTCAAAGAGCCATAAATCCCACCTGCAAGAATCATCAGCGGAATGAGCTCCTCGCGTCTCAGAGGAGGGCTGTGGACAGTTCAGAAACCCACCTACCAGTGACATCATTGATGGGGAATCCAAGCGAATAGAAACTGCAGGCTTTCTATAACTGGAAAGTTGGCTTGCTATAATGGAAGCCATTGTTCTCGCGTTAATACAACATTTAATTAGAAATTTGAAAAACGAAAAAGCTGTCTAAGGCAGGGGTTTTCAAAGTGGGTGACGGGGCACCCTGGGGTGCCGTGACGGCAGTCCAGGGGTGCCCTGAGATAATTTGGTAATATTTGGAATTCATTTGGACACTTGAAAAAGTACGTTATTTTCAGTCAGTTCTAACCAAAATGGCTATTATCTCAACGTTTTCCTCGCAACATAATCACTAAAATATCGTCACAAACCAAGTTTCAAATGTGTATGTCTTTTGGTAAAGCAAACCCCCGCTTCATTCATCATACAAGACTGTCGTACAAAAGTAGTGAAATCAGCCGATCTACAAGCACACAACGCCTCGCGATGCGAAGCGATCGCGAGGCGTTGTGTGCTTGTAGATCGTCTGTTTTCACTAGTTTAGTACATTTTATAGATGATGAATACAAAACGCATGGTTTTGGGCATACAAGGTTTCCACCCGACAACGACGATATGCTATAAATATAAGGTCCTGGGAGTGAAAATTATAATGTAGTGGTGCCTCGGATTCAAATAATATTTATGGGGTGCCCTGAGACCAAAAAGGGGAACCTAAGGTATGTTCGCACCAAAGTTTAATTCTACTTATGAGGGTGGATTCTGCCAAAATGCTTTTCAATTAAGAACGTATTTGCAGAAATCTGCTAATGGCAAGAAACCAGCTCCATTCCCATTGAAAAGCATTGGCAGAATCTGTCCTCATAGGTAGAATTAAACTTCGGTGTGACCAGATGATGACCCTAATGATGATATCACTGGTAGGGGGGTTTCTGAACTGTCCACAGCCCTCCTTTGAGACACAGACTGAGTAGAAAAAGATTGTACCATATGATCATGAGCGTTAGTGAGGACCAATTATATATTGAATGCTGTTATCATAGATTTGCTTTTGTTGTTAGGATATTCGAAACATTTGTGGGTTATTACTGTGAGGTTACTTTACCGGCAGTACCTTTTTGGTAGGTATTCTTTGATAAGGATCTTCCACTACCTGTATTATGAGGGAATAATAATGCATTTAGGTTGAATTATGCCTAATTGCATATCACAGATGAATTTGTTTCATGCACAACCTATTTCTGGTTTATTAGCTTACTAGTTTATTGGGTGATTGATGTGTAAACTATGTGTGACTGTGTAGTGTACTATATAGAGGCATATTTCACAGCTACAATGTACCTAAGAAGGTGGAAACAACTACATTTATCTCAGGATAAGGTTAGGTTTAGGTAATGGACAGAAGAAAAAAACAGGAAAGGCTTGAAGGTCAAGGCAAAGCATTATCACCCGACCAGGAGATATTCTGTCCTTCTGGAAGCCTCCACAAGCTTGTTGCAGCTTAAACATAACCACATTAGAATGTGGTTATGTTTTACGCTGCAGAACAAAGTTGCAGTGAAAGCATCTCCTTCTAAAAACAGTGGTTCCAAAAACAGTTGTCAAATATCTGAATATACTCAGGATTTTGGTCAACTTGCTGAAATAACTTTTACCACTGAATGCACATTTGTGTCTGAATATTCTCTGAATTTCACACTGCCCGTGAGCATACAGAATATTCAGGGGGCTCTCTCCATTCCGACATGTCGCCACTCCGATAGTGACTTCTTATTGTCGGAGTGGCAACACTTCCATAGAGGTTAAGGTTAGGGCTAGGGTAAGAGATAGCGTTAGTGTCTGTCGGAAAGGAGACATGTCGGAATGGAGAGATGCACCCAGTATATTCATCATTTTCCTATGCTACCCATGTACAATCACCTAGCCCAGACTCTCTAACATGTGGTTCACCATCCCCTTAGTGTTGAACCAGCTGCCCTTGCCCTCTCCTCTCCCCGCTACAACTGCTAAGAGTCTGCTGTACAATGGGAGGATCACTGAAGAGGTCAGCTGCCTGCTGGCATGCCGGGACGAGAACCTGGTGTCCCAGCTGGCACACAGCCTTAACCAGGTCTCCACCGAACATATGTGAGTACTTCACAGGCTGTAATAACAATTGAATAGACAATTATTGTCTGTTGGGTACCACGTAATAATACATAGTGACTACATTGTATTCAGGAGAATAGTTATGTGTTGTATTTTCCCTATTTATTTGGATATACTTTACATCTTACTGAAAAGCAAAAGAGACATGATACGCCATCATTTACCATTCCAAATGGAGCGAGTGTCACGCCGCCTTAACTTTTGTGTGGAATGATATATAACAAATGAGTTGTAATTAATGAGTTTTGAAGTGGTGAAGGTAATATTTTCCTGACAGTTTGGCTTCAAGTATTCCTGCCTGTGAAGCAGAGTTGTGAGTCTTGCTTTCACACTTGGTAGAACTGATGCTGCAAATCTCATTTAGAAGTAGTGATAAACAAGGGGAAGCATGCTGTAGCTGTTGTCAAACTTAAGTTGAATTAAATTGTGCTGGATAATCCACCGTGGTATGAAGCATGGGTATGAGTCTATGAGGTGGTCTGCAGATTTTAAAGACCAAAGGAGATGCAAAGGTGTTTCAGCAGATCTGGGAGCTTTTTGGAGGGGTGGGGTGCAGTGTCTGAGCATGAGATTTTGATTTTGACATGCTTTAGCGAGGACGGGAATAGAAACAACACATCCAACCGATGCATAGTTGTAAAGCAGTGCAAGAACTAGGGATGTGCAAGACTGAGAATCTGTGACAGCATCACTTTCTCAATCATCCCATTTATAAAATATGTATGTACATTTTAATTTCACCTCTCCTTTGCATTGCAGAGAACTGAAGGACAACCTGGGAAGTGAAGACGTGGAGGGGGATATGCCAGTGCTACTGCGGATGGTGCTGGCTAGGAACCCAAACATGTTCAGGGAGAAAAGTATGCATACTCCAATATACAGTATAGGAAGGACGGAGACATGGAGAAATAGGCTCAGTGCAGAACTATAGTCCAGTGAATGATCCTCAATGGGCTTACTCCGGTCTGGACCCGAACCGAACCACAACTGACATAATCTGAGAATTTTTGATTATTATAAAAATATATTTTCAATATCTGGACTTTGTGGTCCAGATTTGTATTAAAACATTTACCATTACAGCAGTTGAGGATTTATACGTCCTGGGTTCTCATCTCTTACATCAGAAGTTTATTTATTCTTCATAAATTGACGATTTCTGAGCTTGTAGATCGGCTATTTTCTAAATATGTTTGAGATGGGGCTCAAGTTGTTAAGCAGGCGTCCTTTCTTTATGTTTTAGGTATAATGCAGCAGCCAATGATGCCACAGTACAAAATGCCTCAGAATCCAGTGCATGGAAGCCCAGGAACAAACTACCAGCAATCTACTGTTTCACATAGTCCAACTAGGTATGGCAATTTTGTTTTCAGTGGTCGAAATAGTGAAGCTTCTACCAAGACTCTTCTGTGCAATATAAATCCTTAATTTCTGTAATGCTTACCTTCCTTCTTTACAGTGGCTTTGCATCTCCACAGTCTGTGTCAGGAACACGGTTCATTCCCCAGCAGAATAGCCCAGTACCCAGTCCATACACCCCTCAAAGTCCAGCAAACTATATGCAGTACAGTAACCCACCCAGTTATTCACAAAACCAACAAATCCAGGAAGGTGAGTAGTACAAAGGAAATATTTGATGACCAATCTGTCTGCAAATCTGTGAAACTATTTAAATTATTAAGTAAGTAGGTTATTTTTGTCTCCATTCTGTGGCTAATCTCTGGATCCATAAAGTGGTTATTCTCTAACATAAGCACTTGTCACACTTGAGAAATTGGGAGATTCTCATTAGGCAATGTAGAGAAAGGTTCAACTTTGCTACTGCTCCAGTGTGGCGAGAGACAACCAGAAGTGCGCTCTGTGCTCTAGTCTATAATGGGTGTGGTGGACTGGGTGTTCACCCGTTTTGCAGTGATAGAAATTGTTGCCGCCACTGGTGTGAATTTGTTGTAAAAGAAAGATGTCTACAAATAGGCTTGTTTCTGTTCTAATCATGGAACATTTGTAAGAATATGAAGTAAGTACATAGAGCTGATGGTAAGTGTGACACTCCACCACAGCAATCCATCTCCCAGGGGTATAGTGCATTGTAAAGGGGTTGGATGTCCTCATTGCTTTGCTGATACCGACAATAAGCATCTCCAACCTACTAACTTAACTTACCCACCCATAGCTGAGAAGGAAAAAAAAAGTCAGTACAACAATTAAGTTCATGACTTAGAAATGTTATTTCATTTTGTATGATTTTCAGTTTCAAGCCCATTGGTTTCTGGTGGTGTTTTGAATGGCCATAACACAAGCTCGGATGCTAATGAAGATTATGTGAACATCGTCCACAGAATGGGAAATGAGGTAATTTTAAGAAAGTTATGTTGAGTTGAACTTCGCCATTAATCGTTGTGCCCATTTTGTTACCAATTGGCACTAAAATGTCACGTCTTATGCTCACCAGGAAAATGAGCCTTCCATGAGACCACCATCATTCCCCATCAGATCGCCACCGTCTGTTAGCTCTCCTGCTGGGACTGAAGCGACTTCAAAACGTATGCTAACACCTCAGTGCTATAAAATACTAATTCATCATTTGAATTATAATTTTTTAAACCAATAAACTAATGCTCACTCCTCTGATATTTATGTTTCAGCAGGGTCAAGGCTTCCTCGTATTCTGCAGTCCCCTCCCCCATATACACCACCACACGACACAGCTCCTGAACTCCTCCTGGAAGCTGACCACAAAAAGAAGCAGAAGATGCTGGCCAAAGAGGAATACAAGCAGACGGACAAAGATGTCATGCCTGATATTGTCACCTCTCCGTCTAAAGGCTCTACCAAGTTAAATGTGAAACTTGGTCGAGTCAGTTCCTCAGAGATGGATCAGTCAACAGAGCTCCCTGATGGGGCTGATGAAGTCTCTGACCAGGATGCTGTTTTAGCTTCCAGCGACCAATGCTCAAGGATAGCCCAGGGCCCCTTTATCAGGTTATGTGCCGGGGAACAGGTTGGATGTCAGCAGGTACCAGTTCTCCAAAAGAAGGCCGGAGCTGCCAATGGGGCAGTATACGTTGATGGTGAGATGGAGGTGCTTGCTGAGATTGAGAGGGTAGAACGTGAATCAGCCAGCGACAGAGAACGATGTTCTAAGGAAGTTCAGGATAAAGGTGAATGTCTGTGTGTGCGCCTTTGACCTGTGCTGTCTAGCTTTTTTTGCCATAGGTTCGATCTGTTAGTTTTTGCAGAGAAACTAAGTTACAGTGTTCTTCATTACAGACAAGCCACTGAAGAAACGGAAGCAAGATTCATATCCTCAGGAACCTGGAGCTGGGGGCACAGCTGGGGCCAATGGAGGGCCTAGTGTAGGAGGCGGAAGTGCTGGCAGCAAGCTGACACCCAAGGAAGCTAGTGCTGCAATTAATGGTGCTAGCCGGCCCGCTTTGATGGTCAGCATTGATCTGCAGCAAGGCAGAGGTGAAAGACCAATAGAGGTACAATGCATGCCTAAAGAACACCTGGGGCCTGGAAAAGGCCCTGAAGCCTCTGCGGACCTACAGTGCAAGTCAAAAAAAGGCAGAGAGACTCTTAAGGCCGTAGACGGTCGACCTGACATCATAAAACAGCATGCTGAAATCCATAGGAAGGCTGGCACAGGTGGCCAACCAGAGATCCACAAAAACAAGCATGAAAAGAGACGGGACTCGAAGCACCGACATGATAGAAAACCTGAAAACAGCAAGGGACACCCAGATGGCAAAGCATCCGATGCACAACAGCAGAAACACGAAGAGCAGTCAGGTACTCGCCACAGAGAGGATAGAAAACCTGAAAACAGCAAGGGACACCCAGATGGCAAAGCATCCGATGCACAACAGCAGAAACACGAAGAGCAGTCAGGTACTCGCCACAGAGAGGATAGAAAACCTGAAAACAGCAAGGGACACCCAGATGGCAAAGCATCCGATGCACAACAGCAGAAACACGAAGAGCAGTCAGGTATTCGCCACAGAGAGGATAGAAAACCTGAAAACGGCAAGGGACACCCAGATGGCCAAAGACCTGATGCACAACGACAGAAACACAATAAACTGTCTCGTACTAGCCACAGAGAGGAATCTGAAAACAGCAAGGGATGTCCTGATGGCCCTAGACCCGATGCACAACGCCAGAAACACGAAAAGCTGTCTAGCACCCGCCCCAGCGTAGAACCTGAAAACAGCAAGGGATGCCCAGACGGCCAAAAACCCGATGCACAACAGCAGAAACACGAAAAACTGTCTAGCACTCGCCCCAGCGAAGAACCTGAAAACGCCAAGGGATGCCCTGATGGCCAAAGACCCGATGCACAACGACAGAAACACAATAAACCGTCTCGTAATCGCCACAGAGAGGAATCTGAAAACAGCAAGGGGTGTCCTGATGGCCCTAGACCCGATGCACAACGCCAGAAACACGAAAAGCTGTCTAGCACCCGCCCCAGCGAAGAACCTGAAAACAGCAAGGGATGTCCTGATGGCCCTAGACCCGATACACAACGGCAGAAGCATGAAAAAATGTCTAGCGCTCGCCCCAGAGAGGAACCTGAAAACAGCAAGGGGTGTCCTGATGGCCCAAGACCCGATACACAGCGGCAGAAACACGAAAAATATTCTAGTGGTCGCCCCAGCGAGGAACCTGAAAAAGGCAAGGGATGCCCAGACGGCCAAAAACCTGATGCACAGCGGCAGAAACACGAAAAACTTTCTAGCGCTCGCCCCAGTGAGGAACCTGAAAACGGAAAGGGATGCCCAGATGGCCAAAGACCCGATACACAACGGCAGAAGAATGAAAAACTGTCTAGTACTCCCCACAAAGATGATAGAAAACCTGAAAAAATCAAGGGATGCCCAGATGCCCAAACGCCTGATGCACAACGGCAGAAGAATGAAAAACTGTCTAGCACTCGCCCAAGTGAGGAACCTGAAAACAGCAAGGGATGCGCTGATGGCCCTAGACCCGATACACAACGGCAGAAGAATGAAAAACTGTCTAGTACTCCCCACAAAGATGATAGAAAACCTGAAAAAATCAAGGGATGCCCAGATGCCCAAACGCCTGATAGAAAACCTGAAAAAATCAAGGGATGCCCAGATGCCCAAACGCCTGATGCACAACGACAGAAACACAAAGAGCGCCACAGAAAGGACAAGCACAGAGACAGGGAACTGTCCCGCAGCCATCACTCTGAGAACTCCAAATCCTCCAGCAAGGCAGAGTGTGACTCCAGAAATGGTAATGAAAAAGACAGGGACAGAAAACACAGGACAGAGTCTGGCAAACACTGTAACAAGCAATCTCTCGAGCAGCAGAGAAAACCTGACAGCCCTAGAGTGAAGCAGAATGGTGGAGGACCAGCGGATCCCAGTGGCCATCAAAGGACCGACTCTTCTGGCCTACAGTCCCACAGAGGGAAGGAGGAACGGCGGGCTGGGGATGGCAGCAGGAGTAGCAGTGATGGAAACAAACAGAAGTCTACTGAGGGCAAACCTGGGGAATTTCCCGCCTACCTTCTAGGGGGCAAGACAGGGACTTTTAAGAACTTTGTGATCCCCAAACTAAAGCGTGATGAGAGGGGTGAGGATCTCCAAAAAAAGGTGACGGCGATCTGGGGCGAGCCCATTGTCGAGCTAGAGAGAGTTTCTTTGGCAGAGACCATGAAAAAAGCTGCTAAGCCTGTGGTGATGCTTAAGAAACTCACCCCAGATGAGTTAAAGGACCTTGTTAAGGAGAAGGAAAGAAGGAAAGCGCAAAGGTCCTCCTTTGGAAAGTCAGGTAAAGGTAAGAATAATCTCTCTAGGCTGCAGTAGGGGAGGAAATAGTTGCCCTGCTGCATAACAACCATTGAATTTATTGAATATCATAGATAACGCAGAGCAATGACTTAAAAAATAAAGTGAGCGAAGTGCCACAAATTGTATTTAGGTATGTCTAAATTACAGTCAAATTAGCTGGTACTTGTGTTACTTGTGTTAAAACGTTATGTATTTGGTAAGCATAACAGATTCCTTTCCAATAGGCTATTTGCCAGACCAGAAGACCTCAGTCCTTGTTTTCTCTCCTAATGATAATATAACATCTTACTGTACCCTATCTGCTTCCAGAGGATGAATCCACCATGAATGAGAGGGTGAAAATGAAACGCAAACGCAGCCCAGCCAAGTATGCAGAGTCAGAGTCAGATGAAGATCATGATGAGAGTGAGAAAGTCATTTTACCCAGCTATCATGTATAAATAGTAATTTATGCTTCAACAACTGTGTGGCATCATGTGACAGGGGTCATGTACCTGCTGGTCTTGGTCAGGTTTGATTGGAACGGCTGAAATGAAGGCAAACAATAAATACAAAATTGGACTTCTTTTTGTATCATTACAGTAGTACGGAAGAAGCAGAAGCGAGTGCGGGACGACGCATGGGAGCATCAGGAGAAGAGACACTCCGGAGGCCAGCGTGGAGTCGGGGCAGCCCACGCTGGTCGCCATGAGTCCAAGAGCCGCCGCCGGCTCTTGGACAGCTCAGGAGAGTCGGATGAGGACTCAAACATGAGCGATGGTAAGTCTGTGTACTGACTAGGGCTGTAAGCGAACAATCGGAGATTCGAACCTCCGTTCGTTATGTTGGCAATCGAAGTTCTAAATTAATGGGTTCAGTCTTTTTTTTTTTTTTTTACACAAAAAATATATTATCAGAATGTGATAGGCCTATTCAGAATATCACTGTAGTAGGGATAGCCAAATAGGTTACCGGTAAACACTAATGGTTAATGGTGACCGTTAATAAGTAGTTTTAAAATGTGCCAGAACAGCTTGGAGCGATCAAGGACCGTCCTCCGCTCCAATTCCGCTCCTGTTGGGGCCACGAACCACATGCATGCTGGCTGACAGAGTGAGAGCAGGGCAGACTTTGTTTGTGCTCCGAACAGCGAACACCCATCCACCCATCCAAAGATGAAATAGCCTTTCTCCTAAGCACGAAGCAACCCCCCAAAGGATCCATAATGCAATTTCTGGGTTTTGTTACATCGAGACCAGTTCAGCCCGTCCGTGGCGCATTCCAACACGGTCACCATTACATCCTACATGCAACTCCGCCATACATTGACAGAAATGAGCCTGTTCTCGTCAGGAAACAAACAGTGCAACATTTTCTCAGATTGGATTTTCCAAAACAGATCACATCACCCGTCGAATTGAGCTTAAACACAACTTCAAGCATCAACGCGTTTTTAATGGGTAAAATGGCGCATTTTGAACACATTTCCTAAACTGTTGTAGCTGGTTAAAGGTACAGTACGTTCGATGGTCCCATGGTTCGATGGTCCGATTGTTCGGTTTTTATTAAATTAATGAAAAATCGATTGTTCGATGGTCCGTTTGGAAAACCCCCCTTGAAGTTTGAATTCTTAAAACGGGTAGATTACAGCCTTAGTACTGACACACTTACATTCCAAAGCCAAGCTATATTCACTGACATGAACTTAAAAAAAAAACTAAGCAGAAAGGTTGTGATTGACTAGTCCATTCCAATTAACATGAAAAGTTATTGGAGCTGTGTAGAGGGTATGCACGTGACATCATCATACCCGGGAGTTATGCGGGAACACTACTGAGTGGGGGAAAACTACTTTCTGGCCTTGACAGCCCATACATCCAACATGAAAGTCCTATCTGAGTGCATTAAACTACATTAGATGTATATTTGCTTACACTATAGGACAAATTTCAACTTTCATTAAGGGAAATATCTCAATTTTACTTAACGAAAATTGCCGATCTACAAGCTCACAATGGCTCGCGCTGCGAGGCGTTGTGAGCTTGTAGATCGGATATTTTTGGCTAAAGTTCTCAGAATATGGATGCTAGGGTTCAAGTGGTTAGTATAAAAAAAGGAGAATAAAAGTTTCTATCACACAAAGATTTAGAGGACCCCCTGTAGTAACTCTGAGGACCCCTTAGGGGTCCCGGACCCCCTGTTGAAGACCGCTGGTCTACACAAACACAATCGGCCTATGCTTGGGGGAGGGAAGGCAGGCAGGGAGAATGATAATAGTAATTTGTTGAATTGCCATAAATGTCAGATTATGGGATTGAGGAGTGTTAACAAGTTGATTCATTATTTACTACTATATTACTTGCATTAAATATTTTTATGAACATAATTATCAAATGATATATTATTATGATATACAATGCAATGGAAAATACTGTGTTGCACACTGTGGTAATTGTTGTCTTCATTCCTGTCTCCATGTCTAGTTGCCACAAAGATGAGGAAAAAGGAGAAACATAAAAAGAAGGCTTCTATGTCCAAGCAGACACCAGAGGGTAATATCACATCAAGATCTTATTTTTTTATATAAAAAAAAAAATATATATATATATAAAAAATATATAGATTAAATACATTTGTATAATTGACTCTATGTGTGTGTTTACTCAACAGAGCTACTGGATTCCTCCACATTTAAGAGATTCATGTCAAGTGTGGACAGCATTTTGGAGAACCTGGAAGATGTGGACTTGACTGCAACAGGTAATATCACACATTGTGCAATTCTTGTACACTTTTAAATCACTTTGAACCTGTTTTGGACATGTCATTATAGCTAAAAGTTAAGTAAAAAATACAAACAAGAAGATCTACCAGCTCACAGATCGCCTACAGTAGATCGTCTATTTCCGCTATTTTAGAAAACATCAGCCTTAAGTTTTTAACACCTGACATGATGGTTGCTGCCTTGTCTGAGCACCTAAAATGCTTCTTTGTCCTTGTTCAGATGATGACGACGATGGCATTCCGGAGGAGCTGTTGCTAGGCAAGCAGCAGTTGAGAGAGCTAAGCAGCGATGCTGCTAAAATGAAGGCCATGGGGATGACTTCCAAGGTAAGCGGAACATGACTAGTGTGCACTGTGGGATCTGTTAGAAGAATGGAGGCATCATCCATCATGTTTCATCTACAGGTGTCAACTTCAAAGTTGGTAAAGATTCTGGGCATTCTGGAGAAGAACATTGAGGACGGTGCCAAACTGTCCACATTAATGAACCATGTAAGTTATCTCCTGTTAGTTTTAGTTGGCGCTGTGAAGCAATTGTGAAACTGCTGTGTGTGTGTGTGTGTGTGTGTGTGTGTGTGTGTGTGTGTGTGTGTGTGTGTGTGTGTGTGTGTGTGTGTGTGTGTGTGTGTGTGTGTGTGTGTGTGTGTGTGTGTGTGTGTGTGTGTGTGTGTGTGTGTGTGTGTGTGTGTGTGTGTGTTTGTTAGGGCTTCAACATTCCTCAAAATATTACATTCGAATATTGGTCTTAGAAATTGGCCCGAATATCGAATATATTCGAATATTAAAAAAAAAAAATAAAAAAAAAAGAAAGAAACGTTTTTTCTTTTTTTTTATATTATCATTAATATTGCCCATGGTCTTCAGTTTCAAAGAGATTTATTTATAAAGCTGATGAAAATTGTTTTACACAAAAAAGTAAATGCAATTAAGCTATAAAACTATTAAAAGCAAAAAAGTTAAGTAAATAGCCACTGTAAGTTATCTGTTACCATTATCTAAATAGATGGGTATGTTGCCAAATCTTGTGAGAGGAATAAGCAACCAGGTCTATGAAAACAAGCCCAAAATAAGTGAATATAGGCCACATGATTACTTTAAACCTATACATTGGCTATTTGAAAACAGCTGGTCTGATCTACAAGCTCACAATCACAACCACCATTATTTACAAGCAACTTTACAACAAAAAAGAAACAAGCCCAACATGGCTTATAAATATCAGACTTGGCAACACTGAGTCCAGTCATTATATGAAAAAACCTAAAACAAATTGCAATAGTAGCAAACTCAACTGGGTAGGTAGGTCGTTTTCAAAACTTTCCCCTGATGGGATTCCTTGGGACTTTTTTTCTCTCACTAAGGACATATTGAGGATACAAAATCAGTTGAGTTTGCTACTATTGCAATTTGTTTTAGGTTTAGCCTAATTTTGGACTAATTACTGGACTACTCCTCCACTCGCAGTCAGTCAGAGACAGCCGCTGTCTAGCTAGGCTTAGTAGGCTAGAGGCTATGTTGCATGCATGCTGGTGTGGTGTAAGATCAATGAGGAGAAATCTACAAGCTAAGCTGTGGTCACCCTGCTATCTGCAACAGTTTGTAACTCACAGAGTCACAGCCAGAGGGTGAAGCTATCAAGCTGAAGCTAACGTTAGCAGCTTCTCATAACAACGTGTGATGAGACCTCTAGAGAGCGGCCGGAGTTATGTTTCGTAGTACCACCGTGGATGGCCGGAGTTATGTTTCGGTAGTACTACAGTGGATGGCCGGAGTTATGTTTCGTAGTACCACCGTGGATGGCCGGAGTTATGTGTCGTAGTACCACCGTGGATGGCCGGATTTCTTTCTTTTTTTTTTAAATATAATTCGAATATTAATTTTTATGATCGAATATGCATTTTTTCCCCATATTCGACGAATATCCGATATTCAAATATTAATGTTGAAGCCCTTGTGTGTGTGTGTGTGTGTGTGTGTGTGTGTGTGTGTGTGTGTGTGTGTGTGTGTGTGTGTGTGTGTGTGTGTGTGTGTGTGTGTGTGTGTGTGTGTGTGTGTTCTCACCCGCCCCCCAGTGTTTTTTTTTTATTTATTTTTTTATAAATGTTTACAAGGTTTCCCTTCCGACAGTGACAGTATATTAGATATCTGACATATGGTGCAGTTTAGTGGTCAGGAACACTGACCACGTGGACAGGGTTATCTGGCGCTGAAAGCAAACACATGGCTTGACTATGCACAGTTCTAGTTTGCCCATGTTGTCTATGAAGTCAGTCTTTGTTTTTGAGTGACTTCCTCTGTCCTGTAGGGTAACGATGCAATGGACGAAGAGCGTCTGTGGCGAGACCTCATCATGGAGCGTGTGACCAAGTCTGCTGATGCCTGTCTGACTGCTCTGCATGTCATGACATCTCCACGCATGCCCCAGGCCGTTTACTTGGAGGACGTGATTGAGAGGGTGGTGCAGTTCACCAAGTTCCACCTGCAGAACACGCTCTACCCTCAGTATGATGCTGCCTACAGAGTGGATCCTCATGGAGGTAAGCACTTTGTTCCGTCCCTCCAGGGGTTTATGCACTTGCAAACCACTTAAACTCAATGCACTTCCTTGTACGTCAAAAAGCGGAAATGGCAGATTTTAGCAGCTTGTAGATGGGCTATTTTAGCCAAATGTTCACCTATCTTTGTCAAATGTTGACTTATTAATACATGCCCAGAATAGGGCCTCTAGGGCTCATGTGGTTAAATACACTTATTGCGACCGTAGGGAGCATTTACTATCAAAACCTCCACGGGCTGTCCGTCTGTCTGTCTGTCACACGTCACACTTTTGCCCTGCTCATATCTCCACAACTGTTGCCCCCATCCATGCCAAATTTTGCACACACACTCCTTACCTGCCAAACTACAACCTCCAAGGACCCCCGGAGATCCAGGGACCCTGGGGGACCCCCAGGTGTAAAAAATGACCAAATGTGCAAAAATGACCAAATGACCACCCCAACGGGGCTGCTCACGGGGAATTCCTGGGGACCACCCACTCCTGGTGCTCCAGAATGGATGCAAAAGTGGTGACGCCCCCAGTGGAGGACCCCCTCCACTGCAGCTCACATAAAATGCCGTAACTCGGGCTGGGAGCGTCCGGGAGAGCCATTTTTAAAACAGATTTTTGGCCACTGCTCCTACAGTTTTTGCCCTAAAATCACGCAAATCGCTACACAGTATGTCTACACTCATCCCATCAACATGAATCTGCCCCATATAGCGCCACCTTGAGGCCGATTTTTAAAAACACATTTTTGGACACTGCTCCTACAGATTTTGCCCTAAAATCACGAAAATCACTACACGGTATGTCTACACTCATGTCATCAACATGGATCAGGAAGATTTTGGAACAACACATTTTTGCCCTATTTGTGGAGATAACCGACCTACGGTCGCTTATCTCCCGATTATGGAGTCTTACTGGTATGTGTAATGTGTATGAGTGCAATAGAAAGAAAGGCGCTACCAAGGGACATAGATTTACTGGCTTTCTCAAAATAACTGAGTAATTATTCTTAAATTTGTCTCTTTTGTCCATTTGTTCGTTTCCCGCACACTTGAGTCCTGGCCAAAGCCATGTAACGTAAATGTGAATGAGCTTTTATCTGTTTGACTCTGAACTTGCCATGATAATAAGGCATTTAAAAAAAAAATCTTCCCCTTTTCTATTGATTTTCCCCCTACCAAAGTTTACTGTGTATTCAGGCAGCGATCCTCTCTTCCTTTTTTTTTGTAATCCATTTTTATTTATAATCCATTTGTTACTCTCCAAGGTGTAAGCAGCAAGGCCAAGCGGGCAAAGAGTTCCACACAAAAACAGAAGGTGATCGTCACGCTGTACAACAGAGTGTGTGACATTGTCAGCAACATCTCGGAGCTCTTGGAAATCCAGCTGTTAACGGACACCAGCATCCTCCAGGTGAGATTGTTACCTTGGTCGGAGGACACTCACAGGGTTGTGACCCCTCTATGAGCACTTGGAATGCTGATTGACATTTCTGTGCTCCCTCATTTCAGGTGTCTTCCATGGGCATCACGCCATTCTTTGTTGAGAGTGTCAGTGAGCTACAGTTGTGTGCCATCAATGTTGTAACAGCGGTAAGTTGGTCTACTACGGCAAGATCACACCAGGCATTGTTGTGCCTTCTGTGTTCATTCTTTATGCATATCTCCTTCTCTGGGGTTCCAAACAGTGTGGACCACAGGCGTCCAAGTTGGGGCTGTCACGATTATGACATATTACATGACGATTAACTGTCGCTCAAATAATTGCGATTAACGATTTAATTGTGTATCTGTCGTTGACAATTACATTTCTGTTTGGCTTTTAGGCTTTGAAGTTGCACATGGCAATCATGACACATAACTGAAATATACAAAGAAATTACTGACATATTTGACAATTTTATACTTAAAAAAGAACATTGATAGTGGAAATAGCCGATCTAACAGTAGTTAGTTTGTAACTACTGTATATTAACATTTCTCAACATGGAAACGATTATGACGATTATGCAAAATAATTGCGATTACCTCAAATAATTGCGATTAGACGATTATGTAATAATTTTGACAGCCCTAGTCCAAGTATCAGAGAATGTTGCAACTGTAATCTAATCTCATGCTCCAACAATTCTGGTTAGATCAACAAACCGTGTTGAACAAAAGTGGTATACACTTTGTAAAACATTTTTTTAATAGATCTAAGAAAAACTAAATCTGATTTTTATAAAATGACATAAACTAGACCTTACCCGTTCAAAGATATGTGCTCATGCTAATGGCCAATGTCATGTGAAAATTGGGATCAGTTGCTGAAGAGATAAAGGTGGAAATGCATTTTGTGACTGACTGACCTACTACTGACTGACCACTGACTGACCTCTCTCTAAAATTATAGTATGGATTGCATGTTTATTCCCCAATGGAATCGTTTTCATCATGTGACCTGTAGAAGATCCCTTTGGGGATCAACATATGGTAATATGTTTGTCTAAATGAAACTGTTGGAGCATTTGACAACAGTCACTCTTTATTTATTATGTTTATTTTATTTGACATGAACATCACAATCACATTGGACAAACCAGATGTTAAGAGTTATTGCATGCGTGCCAATCCTCACCCTAATTTGAGTCATTTTAATAGCGTTGCTTGATGTACCAGTATTGCAGTATCCGTCATATTTGATACGTTTACATACCGCCGTATGTAAGGGATAACATCTCGCTCAGTGGTCTTTATCGAGTGATGGGAGCCCGATAGGTTGATATGCCAGTGTTGCACTGGCCGTCCATAGAGCGCAACGTCGCCTTGACGCAAACAAGGAGGTGTTAATCAAATAGAATCCATATTTGGTTACTGCATTGTCTATTTCTCGCTTCAAATGTTTTCAAAAACATAAGATTCATGCTGTGCAGCCTCAGTGCAGCAGGTGTTCTGATTAGGCATCGGTCTGTTATCAAGCTGATTGGTCTGTTATCCAGAGATATCAGACCGCTGATTTCAGCGATTGACCAATCAGAATCAAGCATTCAAACAAGCCGTGCAATAAAGCTTCATAATGTTTACTTTTTGATGTTTGTTCTTCTGCTCTTCCTAGGTGTTCACTCGCTATGAGAAACACAGGCAGCTGATCTTAGAGGAGATCTTCACGTCTATGGCCAGACTATCTACTAACAAACGCAGCCTCAGGAACTACAGGTAATTACGAAAGCACATTGTTAGCTGAAAACACCTAAATTGTCCATGTTTTAGACTAGTGTTAAGTTTATTATTTAGTTTTAATCGTAGTCTTTTGAATAAAATGTAATTTTAGTCACCTGAAATGTTTTTGTTTTAGTTTAGTTTTAATTGATTTTAATTTTAATTTTAGTGGGCCGTGATGCGGTCGTAATGCCTGATTTCTACCGATCTACAAGCTCACAACGTGTCGCGCTGCAACGTGATGTGAGCTTGTTTTGGATACCACTAGTCCCTCCCTTATATTTTAGTCTTGTTTTTATTTGCTGACGAAACTGTCAATATATTTAGTCATAGTTTAAGTCGTCATTACTTAGTTTTTGTCAGGGAAAAAAGGTAGGGGGCGAACATTTTTGTTTTAATCTCCAAAATGAACACGCTTTCGGACACACTGCTGTTCCAGCTGTACTGATTGTACTGATTCTGATGTTTCCGTAGGCTAAATAGCAGCGACAGTGATGGAGAAGCCTTTTATATCCAGATGGTCACAGCTCTGGTTCTGCAACTCATCCAGTGCGTGGTGCACCTTCCATCTGAAAAGGACTTACAGAATGAGCATGACAAGAAGAAGGTATGTCACATCATTTTATGACAGAATGTATGGCCTTTATGTTGGGTCATTGGAAAACAAGGGAAAGTGTGGGTAGTTTGCTATTGTTACAGGGATAGTCATTGGTAATAATGACTATGTGAATTCTTGGATATGAATTGTTCAGTGATTAATTTTCAACAGAAAAAGTCTGATTAGAGTTTGGACAAAAAGGTATGAGGCCCAAAGCTGCTGCTTAATAATAAACACATTTCAGTCTCACTGTTGCAAATTGTGGATAATGTCTGTGTACTGTACAGTATGTGACAGACAGAGCACAATGAGGTAAAATATCCAATGAGAGGAAATTAATCAGGCTTAATAAAGCCATTACTGATCAAAATTAAAACATGCCCTCACAAGATCCCTAGTTTCACATTGGAATGGAGATGCTTTGCGGAGTACAAAAAAACTAATTGTCTGGTGAGAAGCTGTGCTATTTACTGCTTAAGTAAATCTGGTTCACGTTCTTTCAGGTTAGTCCACAAAGTTATTAAAATTTTAATATTGCGGACCTACCAAACTAAACATTTGAATTGCTCAACCAGAAGTCCTCAACATCAGTTAAATGAATGTGAAATACACAATGTCCAACATTAGCATTATTTGAACAACTGACCTATTTAGCAGAACCTTTCTTGTAAACACTACATTTTATCTTCTAAGGTGGATCAAGATGTCATAATCACAAGCTCGTATGAAACGGCCATGAGGACAGCTCAGAACTTCCTGTCAGTCTTTCTCAAGAAGTAAGGCTTTGGGGTTAACTTGGTGGCTTGGCCTATAAGAACACCGACAGTTGCATGTCATCTGTCCTCTCTACCTCGCTTTCTTGTCTCTACTGTCCTATCCAGAACAAATCAATAACTAAACAAATACGGCATTGCTCTACTTTGCTTTTCTAGCCATTTCTTCTTTAATTATAGTGTAGAGAGACCGTATTCCAAGGGCAGAGAGGCAGACAAAACATAAAGCACGGGTCTCCAGACAGAATCAAACCAGGGTTGTGATTATGTGGTCGACACACTAACCGTTCAGATACCGATCCACACCACCTCTTTAATGATCTTGATTCTATCCTTTGTCGTTAGCAAAGTTAGCATTTACTTTTCTTGAAACTCATTGTTTAGTTTTGCCATTTGTGTAGTTGACTGCTGGCTGGGTCACTAGGAATTCATGGGATTGTATTCAGGGGTTTTTAATGCTATCATTTTGGTAAATAAGAATGACTATGACTAAGACCGTTTTGCACATGTGAACAAAATGATGTAGAGGGTAGGTGTATAGAGCAAAAGACACTACATGTTGAAGAGTGAAGGACACACACACACACACACACACACACACACACACACACGCATAGAACTTAAACATCAGATCAGGCATTATACAAAGGTCTGTGGGAACGGTTCGAACCCCTTCAACGTCTAAAACGAGTTGTTTTGTTAAACTTTGTTGTAAATCTGTTTACAGTGAAATATCTTTTTACCTATGGTCTTCCCTGTGTTAGGTGTGGTAGTAAACAAGGAGAGGACGACTATCGTCCCTTGTTTGAGAACTTCGTCCAGGACTTGCTCTCTTCAGTAAATAAACCTGAGTGGCCAGCAGCTGAACTGTTGCTCGGCCTACTGGGACGGTTGTTGGTAAGTCATTATCATTCATTTAACCCATTTTAGGCCTAGAATTATTGAATGCTTTAACCAGTGAAAAATAGCAGATATACAAGCTCACAGCGCTGCACCGAGTGCCGCGCTGCGAGCTTGTAGATCCGCTATTTTTTTTAAAAGTCGTGAAAATGTGTGCAAATCTTTGAATATATGTATTTTCAAAGTGAACGTTTGTAACTCAAATTTTGCTTCTGGGGGGTCCCTGGAACTAAATATTTTGAGATGCGGGTCCGTGGCCAAATAAATATCATTTTGGGGGTCCTTCACATGAAAAGGTTTGAGAACCACTGACATAGTAGTCACTCAAGAACAGACTAACTGAGCTCCATTTAAGTGAAAAGGACCTTTTCTTTGACGATGGCTGGCCAGATTGCTGACATAGAAACATAGGTTTTTCAAAAAATCTCAGAAGGATTCAAAAGACACTTATAGAATCGGGTCAAAATTCGAATTTTCACGATTTTTCAAAAATAGCAGATCTACAAGCTCGCAGCGCGGCACTCGGTGCCGCGCTGTGAGCTTGTATATCTGCTATTTCAATAGTTTCAATAGTTAAAGCATAAAATAATGATACACAAAATGTGTACCCGTTCTAAATGGGTTAAAGTGGGAACTGTTACGTTTTTTTTTGCAAGAAGACGTGTGCTTGTTGCGGATCCCAAAGTGCTTCAGCTAAAGTGCTCTTTATCACATTATAACTCCAGGTGCATCAGTTCAGTAACAAGGGGACAGAGATGGCCCTCAGGGTGGCATCACTGGACTACCTGGGCACTGTCGCGTCACGTCTGCGCAAAGACGCCACCACCAGCAAGATGGACCAAAACGCCATCGATCGCATCCTCAAAGGGGTACATCTGTTGTCAAAATCCCTTTTTAAGACCTTAGTTCAAGGGTCTTCAACAGGGGGTCCGGGGCGGGCCTCAGAGAGTTACTGCAGGGGGTCCTCCAAATCTTTCTTTATATAAACCACTTGAACCCTAGTGTCCATATTCTGAGAAATTTAGCCAAAAATAGCAGATCTACAAGCTCACAACCCCTCGTGCTGCGAGGCGTTGAGCTTGTAGATCGGCAATTTTTTTGGCAAAGGTTTGGTGTAGATGGGGAAAAAGATCCCTGCTGGGTCTACAAGCTCACAACGCCTCGCAGCGCGAGGCGTTGTGAGCTTGCAGAACGTCTATTTTTGGCAAAGAGCTTTGGTGTATTGGGGGGAAAAAGAGCAGACTAAGTACAGAGTGAAAGGTCAAGTTTATTAAGTATTGACGGTTCAAGTGGTTAAATATCTGGAAACACAAATTGACATGAATACAAAATACGCTGACGATTGTGCCGTCAAACAATGAAACGCTATGGAATCTATTAACAGGTTGTGGGGGGTCCCTGCTTCATCTCTCTCTCAACTAAGGGGTCCTTGCCCTGAAAACGTTGAAGACCTCTGCCTTAGTTTTAAGCATGTTTATGGTTCTCGGAACTGCTTTTATGACACTCCTGTTTTATTGATCCCAATTCAGACCTCGGGCAATGATGAGACACAGCAGCTTCAGATGGTTCTGTTGGACTACCTCGATGAGAACACAGAGACGGAGCCATCTCTAGTTGTAAGTATGCTGTTTTGCACACGCTGACCTGTATGTCAGGCGATCTAAAGATCTCTTGCCATATATCACTTCACTAACATTCATTTGCGTCATTCAGTTTGCCAGGAGGTTTTACATTGCCCAGTGGTTCAGGGACACCATAACTGAGAAGGAGAAAATCGTGAAGTCTCAGAACCAGAAGGACGAAGACTCGTCAGATGGTCAGTCCAAGGACGTTGAATCCACTGGTGAAATCCTGCAGAGGGCTGAGGCGCGGAAGAAGTTCCTCCGCAAACTCATCAAGGCTTCACCGTCACAATTACAAACACTGAGGTACAGTAGGCATCATTTTGTCATGGTTCACATGACACTGTGAATTGAATACTTAGATCTTCCCATAGCATGTTATTATTATTTGAATATTAATAAGCTAGTAGAAACACTTCAGTACTTGTATTTTCAATCATTTTCCTTCTTTCTTTTAGCAGTCTTAATATTTATTTATTTAGCGTAAATGTACAATTATCATTATTACTTAGCAGTTGCTTTAATGGACAATTAGAATGCCTTCATCCCTCTGTGTTATGATATTTACAGTAATCAGTCAAACCATCTGAACACCAGCCAGAATACCTTTTTGACACCTGTAATAATCAGGGTTCCTGGAAATATTTTGGAATTAGAAAAATATCTTTCCAGTACTGGAAAAGTTTTGGAATTGATCAAGGGTCCTGGAAGGTCCTGGAAAAAATAGCTATGCATTGTCTTTGGTGGTTGATTTTGTTAATACCTCTGAAATGACAAATTAAACATTGGCCAAATTGTCAAATATTAGAGTCAGAAATTGTGAAAATAGCCGATCTACATGCTCACAACGCCTCGCAACGATCATTTGCAAATGCCATTTAACCCTGGCCAGAGTGGACTTCAATCCCAATATTTCTTGGTTTGTGTCTTGGTGTTGAATGAATGTAACATATGCCTATTGATGTAGAAAGTGCTTTTCTTTTTTAAATAGAAAGTATTATAAAAAATCTGTGCAGAAATTCAAGCCTACTCATAACTTCTTAAAATCTCTGGCTGTAAGAAACCGTGTTATACAAAATTCCTCGGGGGTCACCGCCTGAAAAGGTTATGAGAACCACTGGCATACATTAACTGTCTTTGGGCATTTCACATAGGGGTAAGCGACTTGTTATTGAGCTGAATTATTGTTACATAGTCCTGGAAATTGGGTTAAATATTCTGGAAAAGTTTTGGAAATTAATTTGTAAAAAATGTGTGGGAACCCTGAATAATAGCCTGACATGTTTCTCCTCCTTTCAGGGTGAACTCTGACACGGTGGACTACGAGGACTCCTGTCTAATTGTCAGATATTTGGCCTCTATGAGGCCGTTGGCACAGAGCTCCGATATTTATTTAACACAGGTAAGAGCTGCCGTGAGGAGGGGGACATAGCAGTAGAGCAGGGGGTCTTCAACGTTTTCAGGCCAAGGACCCCTTAGCCTCGGAAACCCAGACTTTTATTTTGGCGATAAGGACCCCTTAACTGAGAGAGAGGTGAAGCAGGGACCCCCACAACCTTTTCATTGATTCCATATACTTTCATCGCTTGACAGCACAATCATTGTGTATTTTGGAGTCCTGTCAATTTGTGTTTTCAGATATTTAACTGTCACTACTTAATAAACTCGACCTTTCACGCTGTACTTGGTCTGCTCTTTTTCCCCCTCTACACCAAACCTCTTTGCCGAAAATAGCTGATCTACAAGGTCACAACGCCTCGCAGCGCGAGGCGTTGTGAGCTTATAGATCTGCTATTTTTTGGCTAAAGTTCTCAGAATATGGATGCTAGGGTTCAAGTGGTTAATATAAAAAAGGAGAAAAAAGTTTCTATCATACAAAGATTTGGAGGACCCCCTGTAGTAACTCTGAGGACCCCCTGTTGAAGACCCCTGCAGTAGTAGAGTAATATGGGTCTGGTTTCTTTGAATGGTAACACTCCATATTATCTTCCACACCCTCATAGATACTCCGAGTTTTGGGTGAGAATGCTATTGCTGTCAGGACGAAAGCCATGAAATGTCTGTCTGAGGTGGTGGCTGCGGATCCTAGTATTCTGGCCCGGGTAAGTCTGCACCCTCATCGGCTTCTCCTCAACCCTGTTGACACATTAAAACCGGGAATGCATTATTACGCCTTACTACTTTAACGACTATTTTATGCTTTAACTACTAAAAAGAATATCAGATATAGCCTACAAGCTTGTAGATCTGCTATTTATTGTAGATCTGCTATTTTTGAAAAATTGTGAACATTCATTTTGTCTCTACGTCAGTGGTTCTCAAACCTTTTCATTTCAAGAGACCCTTATAATTATATACGTATTTGGCCGCCGGCCCCATCTCAAAATAGTGTATCAGGGACCCCCCAGAAACAAATATTTGAGGTACAAAAAAAGGTAATTTTCATGAATTTTCAGAAATGGCAGATCTACAAGCTCGCAGCTGTGAGCTTGTAGATCTGCTATTTTTCAATAGTTAAATACAAAATAATTCCAGGCCTTAATTGGTTGTTAAATTGTCTCTCTGTTCTGACCTTTTTACATATCGTCGTTGTCGGGTGGAAACCTTGTATGTCCAAAGCTCGGGTACTTGGGTATAGCCAATACCTCTGCTGTGTATTATCAACCCCATAAGATTGGAATTCCCATGTGTTATGACCTAGCATGTGAGCCAGGACAAACACAGAAGACCTGGTTTTTGAACTGAAAAGGTATACAGGGTTATTACTACAATTATCCAATTCAAATACTAAAGTCAGGAGGTGTATCCACTCTCGTTTTTGCATTTATCATTTTAAAAATGATTTAAACTAGTGAAAACAGCCGATCTACAAGCACACAACGCCTCTCACCGCGAGGCGTTGTGTGCTTGTAGATCGGCTGTTTTCACTACCTTTGTGCGACAGACAGCCTTGTATGATGAAGCAAGGCTTCACTTCTTTGCGGAAAGAAACGTACACATTTGAAACCTGGAGATACGAGGTTTCTACCCCGACAGTGACGATACTCTCTGATGTGCTCTGCAGTTGGACATGCAGCGCGGCGTCCACGGCCGCCTGATGGACAACTCCACCAGTGTGAGAGAGGCAGCGGTGGAGCTGCTGGGCCGCTTCGTGCTGAGCAGACCCCAGCTCATTGAGCAGTACTATGACATGCTCATTGAAAGGATACTGGTATGTTTTTTAGTTTTTTTTTTCATTAATATTTTTATTGGAAGTTTAGGCACATTCACATCTGTAGATATAAAACCAGTAAGACTCCCTAATCGGGAGATAAGCGACCGTAGAATATGGACGCTAGGGTTCAAGTGGTTAATATAGAAATGGAGGGGAAAAAAGCTTCTATCACACAAAGATCTGTAGGCCCCCCCTGTAGTAACTCTGAGGACTGGAAATATAGTATCGGAAATATCTAAAGAAGACTGCTGTGTGCCGTGCGCATGTGCAGCTTGATGCACCAGAGATATTCCTATCCTCTCCTTGCCCAAGGAGTTCTTTACACCCTATGGTTCAGGATAGTCTTGTTTTGTTATGGCATGCGACACACACTACATATCAGGTCCAATTATGAACAATTTCATCATGAGTTCACTTCAGGAACTGGTGAAAACTGCCCTTTTAACAGAAACTATCTATCAGTTGTCAAGAGTCTTTATAACTAATTGGCACACTTCTGTGAACCCACTTGAGGTCTTTAATGGAAGTTTTTGATGTTACTATAACTAAGTTAAACGGATCAGGAAGAAGCAGGACTGCAATTCCAGGATTCCAACTTCATACTTTATTGTAGATATCATCACAGAAGAGAGAGACTTGCGTCTCCCTCCATTGCTTCCCCCATCCACCCCAAACACCCATGTCTCACACACATTTATACATGGCCAGGAGATGTACTTAAAGGTAACAACAGATGGTCACTCCTTACATGGTCTCTATTCTATAGTTACACACACACACACACACACACACACACACACACACACACACACACACACACACACACACACACACACACACACACAGTCGGCATAATTTAATAGGTTTGTGTGAGTCGGCTGTTTGTAAGGGGTTTGTCAGGGAGGAACAGGTGATGTCAACCCTGCAGAGGGTTTAAATTGCATCTTCTAATACATTTTATAAATCAATACCACAATGATTGTTCTATGAATTTTTTCACCACAGGTCTTCGAAGGCAATAGGCCATAAGTACCACACAACAGTGTGAAATGGTATTTTGTCAAAGACATTGGTCAACTCTAGCTGAAAGTTCATTTTGGGTGTTAAAAGTTCAGCTGAGGTAAAGTTTTCTTTTTTCTTTCTCCACACTGCCACTGAGTGGTGAAAAGGAAAACTGCAAGCCTCTGGAAAAAAAAACACAAAAAACTCAGAGATCACAGTTGTGTATAAATATTTATTATGGCTCTTGCAAACTGAGACGGTATCTCTCGTCTGAAATAGTTGCTCGTTAAAAAATAAATGCGACCTCATGTGTCAATCATGTTTACGCAAAGCCTCAGGAATAGGGATGATATGACAATATTGGCGTATATGATGATAAAAACACTCACGATAATCGTATCGTGGAGATTTAATTTATCGTGATATCGTCCTCCGTCATGCACTGGGATCACTTCAGCTTTTATTTGCTGAGCTGCACATCCGGTACCACTTAAACCCTCTATGATTGGTAAAAGGTACTTATAATATACGTACTTGATAGTCCTTTTTTCACTCTCTACCAAATATCTTTGCCAAAAAATAGCCGATCTACAAGCTCACAACGCTGTGAGCTTGTTAGATCTGCTATTCTTTGGCAAATGTTTCGCCCCAGGATAATGGATGTTGGGGATATTTTGATTATCGCGATAATATCGTAAACCGCAATTTCTTTGGTTGTGATATGACATTTTCATATCGTCCCATCCCTACTCTGGAACATCATTCAAGATCATTCTGGATTAGGTTATGTTCAATATAAACAATGTTCAAACACGTATTGTATGTTTATTGTGGACTGAATATACTCCCCGTCTGATTGTGGCTTTCATTTGTCTTTCAACAGGACACGGGTATTAGTGTGAGGAAGAGGGTCATTAAGATCTTGCGGGACATCTGCTTGGAGCATCCTGACTTTCACAAGGTCACAGAGATGTGTGTGAGGATGATCCGAAGGGTCAATGACGAGGAGGGAATCAAGGTGTGTGTGTGTGTGTGTGTGTGTGTGGTACACAAATACAGCTTAATAATTGTTGGATTTTAACCACATAAGCCCTATCCAGAAATCATCAAAAATAGCCGATCTACAAGCGCACAGGGTGTAGCACATTGTGAGCTTGTAGATCGTATGTTTCTGAATTTCTTTGAAAGTTTTTGACATTTCTCAACTATAACGAATCAAATTGTAAACTACAGAGCTTGCCTGAACGTTACTGCCTTTTGAAACTCTCTGTTTATAACCCTTAGCATGGGGAAATTACACAAACAACACAAGCTACAGCTGGTAGTATGCTATAAATTGTAGCAAGCTTAAGCATTTTTTTTAAGTCCATTAGTACCAGCTCAAGATGTTTTAAATGTACTTAGAACCTACCTATTGTTAGATGTTGAATATATGCACTAAAGACAAATTGATATGTTGGCACCTGCAGAAACTGGTAAATGAGACTTTCCAGAAACTCTGGTTCACTCCAACTCCCAGTCACGATGAAGATGCTATGACCAGAAAGGTCCTCAATATCACAGATGTGGTGAGTGGCAATTTCAGCTTAGCCACAATGTTAAGCTGTCACACTGGTGCACACATTAGAAAGACTTTAGACTGTGACGTGTCATGATATTAGTTGTATTATTTTTTTGTTTCAATTTGATTTAATCTCAGGTGTCGGCTTGTAAAGATTCCGGCTATGATTGGTTTGAGCAGCTTCTGGAAAATGTGAGTTTTCTTTTCTTTTCTTTTTTTTCTTTTTTTGTTATTTGTGAGCAGTATCTCATAATTACAATATTTCATAATGTGCATAATGATATTGTCTTACTCTTCCAGCTTCTAAAGTCAGAGGAAGGTGCTTCACACAAACCAGCCAAGAAAGCCTGCATTCAGTTGGTGGATAATCTTGTAGAGCACATGATCAAATATGAGGAGTCACCAACGTCAGAGGGTAGATAATATACATATATATTGATACAATTGTGCCAAGTGATCACAGTAAATTCTGATCATACTTATATTGTGGTTAATATTAATCTGAAGTGTTTGTGTGTTTCAGCCTGTGAGAGCAAAGGATTCGATTCTAGCCGTGTAGTTGCTTGCATCACTACCCTCTACCTGTTCAGCAAGATCAGAGCCCAGCTAACAGTCAAACATGCCATGACCATGCAGCCATATCTGACCACAAAGTGCAACGTAAGAACCATAACAGTTGTCTCAAGCCTTTCCACTATTCACTTAAAATTGCTTGATCCTGACAGACGATTTGCTCAGAAAGGGGCCCACAATAGGGTGCCTGGTGGCCTACTGGATCAAGCGCGTACCATATAGGCATTGCCATTTCGGCATCCATGCCTGCGGCGTCACCGGTTCGATTCCCAATCCGAACGACCTTTGCCGCGTGTCACTCCATGTCTCTCCCCCATTTCCTGTCAGTCTACTGTACCTATCCAATAAAGGCAAAAAGCCAGAAAAAAAAACAAATCTTTAAAAATATATATAATCAAACCTAGAAGGAATTTCCTGGGTCTGTTAGGATTTGGCATCATTTTGGACCTGTGAAGACCTCTCTAGCCCACTTTATGAAAACTTAAAACAAAGAAAGTTGTCTCATATGTAGTGATACTGCCATCTAGTGGCAGAAACACACACCTTAACTTTAGCAACAGCTAGTTGTCAGCACCCTGGATCAACCAGCAGCCTTTACAGATAACTGCTTTGGCTGTGTGCCAGCCATTCAGTGGGTTATTCATTTCCAACCACTGGACCGTGTAATCAAGTGTTTGTGTCCTGTCCTCAGACCCAGAATGACTTCATGGTGATATGTAATGTTGCCAAGATCCTGGAACTGGTGGTGCCTCTGATGGAGGAGCCCAGCGAGAGCTTCCTCACCACTGTAGAAGAGGACCTAATGAAGCTTATCATCAAGCATGGCATGACGGTCAGTCTCATGTGCAGCCTATGCAGGACAGTTGGCACAAATGCAATTAATGAAACAAAACTACATTCTTGGAGTACAAAAATGCTCTTATCTCATTTTAATATGATTTGGCTCTGCACTTCGACTGCTTATTTCCGTTTACACCAAAATCTCATCGCCAAAAATAGTCGATGTAAGTTCTCAAGCACAATGCGTCACAACCAACTTGATGCATTGTGAGCTTACATCGACAATTATTGGTAAATCTGCTTTATTTTATTTTTTTACTCTTATGTAAGCAACAATCTGGCATTTATAGTTGACCTCTCTTCTATGGTTTACTTTTGTTTATCCTGCTTTGTATTTTCTTAACTTGCTTTATTTGCTTTTGTGATTTGAATTCTGTAAATAATCAGCTTTTGAAATGTATGTGTGTATATATATATATATATATATCCTATTATAATTATCCTTAATTTGTTGTAATCAACAAATCATTTACATCATCAGGTTGTGCAACACTGTGTAAGCTGCCTTGGAGCTGTTGTGAACAAGGTCACTCACAACTACAAGTTTGTTTGGGCTTCTTTCAATCGTTTCTATGGTAAGTATATACTTTACATTGTATTTACAGTATATATTGACGTGTCACTGTTGGTAGAAAATTTGCATTAATGACAAGACTGATTGATGGAAGAACTTGGATTCTTATTTATCCCAACAGTTTAATGTAGAGTATCAGCGAACACTCATAATTACACCAGGAAAGAGAACCTGTTTGTGGTAATGTTTATTGGTGCCAGTCATCTAGATTTCATTGCACTGTGAGACCTTTTTAGCTAAACTGAAAATGACTTTTCTTTAGCTTAAAGTGTTAGTTCAGCTATTTTTGACATAAAGCTGTGTGAAATATTTGCCATTAAAATAGTGGTTACAAATGTATTAATTCATTACCAGAGTCCCGTGGTCAAGAGTTCTGGTCAGTTTTAGATGAATATAAAGTAGTTCCGGTAATTTGGCAGGGGCTCATGGCCCTATCATTAAAAATAGATGAATCCACAAAACTAGCGTCATGTGTATTGTTGACCTATTTCTACCAAACAGACCAACTTTCGTTCAACTTTGACCCCTCTGTCACATGGTACTATTCTTTGTGTCCAGTATCACTACGCCGCTGCAACGTATTTCCCCAAAACAAGGTGCTTTGCAGTCAGCTGATCAGAACGAATCCTCGCTCTATATGGTAGAAATAGGCCAACAATACAAATGACGCTAGTTTTGTGGATTAATCTATTTTCAATGATTGGGACACGCCAAATGGCCCCCACCACCCCATTGGAACTACTTAATATTCATCTAAAACTGACCAGAACTCTGACCACGGGACTCTGGTAATCAATTAATACATTTGTAACCACTATTTTAATGGCAAGTATTTCACACAGCTTTATGTAAAAAATAGCTGAACTAACACTTTAACTGTGTGTGTGCGTGCGTGTTATGTATTTAGGTGCTCTGACCAAGCTTAAGACCCAGCATCAGGAGGACCCAAACCACCCTTCTCTGGCTGCTAACAAACCTTCCCTGCTGCGCTCGTTGTTCACTGTCGGGGCTCTCTGCCGACACTTTGACTTTGACCTGGAGGAATTCAAGGGTACCAGCAAGGTAAGAAACAACTTGATTATTTGAACCTTAGTGTGCGCAACTAAGAGGGAGTTATACTTATCCACCGCTGCTCTTAATGTGCTTCTTAATTAGGTTGTCATCAAGGACAAAGTGTTGGAGGTTCTGCTGTACTTCACCACGCACGAAGATGAGCAGGTTCAGATTAACGCCATCATGGGTCTAGGTACACATAATCGTATATCATCTTTATTACAAGATGTGTTCACAATGTTTACACTTTATGACCTCACTATTTCTTATGTTTGAGGGCTATATAATCATTCCATATTGATATTGTTCTGCTTCATAATTCTCAGATTAAAAATAAATACAAATTAGCTAATCCATGGCATATAGGTTTGTCTTTCAGCCACCAAGGCAAACTATTAATTGTTCTCTCGCTCTCGCTCGCTCTCTCTCTCGTTGTCCCTCTCAAGGTTTCCAGTTCATCATGCATCCAGCGCTGATGTTTGAGCAGGAGGTGAAGGTCCTATACAATGACATCCTGGCAGACGTGAAGAGATCGGTTGCCCTGAAGAATCAAGTACTGAAGAACCTGCAGTCCTACCTGCAGGAGGAAGACTCTAGAATGCAGGAAGCTGACCGCGAGTGTGAGTTTAACATAAGGCTCGCTCGTTTAAGCTTGAATTCCAACAAATCCTTGTGAGTTTAACATAAGGCTTGCTGGGTTAAGCTTGAATCCCTGTCCTAAGTGGGATTGGATTGGATGACTACTAGACTAGACACTATGTAGCCAATCTCCGCTTGCCTATACGTCTGGTGATCTAAATTCAATGTATTGGCTATAATAGTGGAGAAAACGGCCACCGACAAACCTACCGCCTACTGCTCTGTGCTTTGAAATCCAGTCACATCGCCACCCCAATGTGCAGGACCACCCTGAAGGCAGAGATCACAGATCGCCAGGTCAAGTGAGAATATTTGGCGTCTGACAAGATGAATGGATTAAAAGAGCCTCCTCCAACGGGATTCTTGTCTTTGTTTTTCCAGGGAAGCAGCAAGCGAAGCAGGAGGATCTTAAAGAGATGGGGGATATTTCATCTGGGATGAGCAGCTCCATCATGCAGCTCTATCTGAAGCAGGTGCTGGAGGTGTTCTTCCATACAGATTCCAGTGTTAGGCACTACGCGCTCAGTGTCATTGCACTGACACTCAACCAGGGTCTCGTCCATCCTGTGCAGGTATGTTCTCTTTCTACGTCTCAGTCTCATCTTGTGAGACTTGATTAGCCGGAGGTCTGACGGTGACATTGCCAATCGTTTATTCCTTTCTGTGGATGGGAGCAGTCAGAATCTCTGTAGGAGTGGGTGGGAGTGTGGAACATGCCTGGGTAGAGCAAAATGTAAAAGACTCTTAAGATCAGTGGTTCTCAACCTTTTCAGGCTGTGACCCCCAAAATATTTTAACTGGGGACGTCCCCCGCCCCCACCCTGACAAGCACACTAAGAGTTGAGGCATTACATTTTGTATAACATCTACATCTCACAACACTTTTCAACGCGAGGCATTGTGAGCCATTAGATCGACTATTTTCACAATTTCTGGCTCTAATATTTGACAATTTGGCAAGTTTAATTTGTCATTTCAGAGGTATTAAAAAGTCCTTAAATTGTCACTTTGGAAATGTGCTATACACTTAAGAGTTAAGATCTGTTTATTTGACAGGGACCGTGCTCATTAATGGACATGTCAGTTTTCACTTCAATGTAAATGAGCCAGAGTTAGCCCGCCGTGGGCTAATTTTCATCTGTAGTCCCTGGACCCCCATTGGTGGTGATCAACCCCCCCAATCCAACCCTTGATGCTGAGTGCCAAGCAGGGAGGCATTGGGTCCCATTTTTATAGTCTTTGGTATGACCCGGCCGGGGAATTGAACCCCCGACCTCCCAGTCTCAGGGCGGACACTCTAACCACAAGGCCACTGAGCTGGTCAGACAGACAGACAGACAGACAGACAGACAGACAGACAGACAGACAGGATCCCCATTGGTGGTGGTGATCAACCCCCCCAATCCAACCCTTGATGCTGAGTGCCAAGCAGGGAGGCATTGGGTCCCATTTTTATAGTCTTTGGTATGACCCGGCCGGGGAATTGAACCCCCGACCTCCCAGTCTCAGGGCGGACACTCTAACCACAAGGCCACTGAGCTGAAGCACTGAACTTAAACGTCATGTTGGTTTGTTTACTGTTGAGTGAGAAAACAATGTTGCACATTAAGTTAATCATCTGGGGGTCCTGACCCACAGGTTGAGAACCACTGTTATAGAGAACCGTGGTAACATTTTGAAGCTCACCCCAGCATATTCTAATGAATATCAAATGAGAATTTTCAATGATCAATTTGTTGCTTTTTCGTCAGATCAATGTGCACAGTTATTTTATTATATATTCAAATCACTGAAGTGTCAATTGTCAAGTTTATAATTAAACAATCATGAGGTATTCATATTTGTACTGTTTGTGTCTCAGTGTGTGCCCTACTTAATTGCCATGGGGACGGACCCAGAACCCACCATGAGGAATAAGGCTGATCAGCAGCTGGTGGAGATCGACAAGAAATACACAGGCTTCATCCATGTGAGTGACTGTGTGCTGGCTGGCCTATGATGACCAAGGGAAAATAGATTGCAGATCTACAAGCTCAGAATGCATTGCCATGCAACACATCCTTAGCTTGTAGACTGGCGGTTTTTGGTAAAGAGATTTGATGTAAATGGAAACGGAGCCTTATTTGACTGGGGACAATTAAGTACAGTATGTACTCTAGGGCAGGGGTCTTCAATGTTTAGTTGAGAGAGAGATGAAGCAGGGACCCCCATAACATGTTCATAGATAAAGTTTCATTGTTTGACAGCACGATCGACAGTGTATTTTGGATTCATGTTAATGTGTGTTTTCAGACATTTTACCACTTGAACAGTCAATACTTAATAAACTTGACCTTTCACTGTACTTAGTCTGCTCTTTTCCCCCTCCAAAGCTCTTTGCAGAAAATAGCCGATCTACAAGCTCACAACGCCTCACGCTAGATCTGCTATTTTTGGCTAAAGTTCTCTGAATATGGACGCTAGGGTGCAAGTGGTTAATATAAGAAAGGGGGAAAAACTAGTTCCTATCACACAAAGATTTGGAGGACCCACTGTAGAAGACCCCTGCTCTAGGGTTTAAGTGGTTGATGTTGTCTTCTCTGTCTCTACATAGATGAAGGCTGTAGCAGGGATGAAGATGTCTTACCAGGTTCAGCAGGCCATCGCCACATCTAAAGGTACTAAACTGGTGCGAGGTTACTGTCAGGATGAGTCCAGCAGCTCTGCTCTCTGCTCCCATCTCTTCTCCATGGTCCGAGGGAACCGACAATACAGACGGGCTCTCCTTCTCTCGCTGCTCAACCTGTTTGATGACAGCTCTGTAAGTTCAGCAGTCTCTTAGACTATTTAAACCATTTAGGCCTATGTCTGATTTGAATAAAGCCATATAGACCTAAGTCCGATTTGAAAATGACCCACTGTTTTTTCTGGAAAACATATTACTCAGCCTCTGTTGCAGTTAGAAACAAAATTCCCAAACTATTTGATAGCTTACACCTTTGGCTTTCATAGAAAAAGAAAAAAAAAAACAGAAAAACTTAAAATATCTTTTCAAAGATTACTGTACTACATACTTTACATACTGTAATACATGTGTACCTGTCCAGAATGGGCCATCCACACCGACACAAATAATTATAAATATGTTGTTTTTAAATATTATTCCAGCTCAAGTAGGTGGCAGACACACAACTATAATGGCAACAGTGAGTGGTTTTTCGCTGGGATCACTTTCAGAGTGATTTGATGAACAATTGTATGAAAGGTTCTATTAACAAAGCATAGACCTGATGATGACCAGTCAGATTCAATAAATAGATGCTATACACTCTTATTTCCTGCAGAAGACAGATGTGAATATGCTGCTCTTCATAGCAGACAACCTGGCCTACTTCCCTTACCAGAGCCAGGACGAGCCACTGTTCATCATGCACCACATGGACATCACCCTGTCTGTCTCTGGTAGCAACCTGCTCCAGTCTTTCAAGGAGGTGAGACACATGTCATGTGACAGACATTTCTAACATCACTCCATTAATACAGTTATTTGTTCCTTTTTATTTAAATTTATTTTCTTCTAGTACAGTGATTCTCAACCTTTTCAGGCCGCAACCCCCAAAATAATGATATTTTAACTGGGGACCCACCATCCTGACGAGCACTAAGAGTTGAGGCATTACATTTGTATAACATGGTTCTATTGTAAAAAATAGCAGATCTACATGCTCACAACACCTCGCTTTAGCAACGCCTCTCTTTAGCAATAGTTTGTTTGACTGACTTTGCGCTCTGTGCTGCAGTCCTTGCGCAAAGGCCTCACACAGAAGCTGAAGAAGAAGAAGAAGGAGCAGAAGAAGCAGACTCGGCAGAGGAAATACTGCTCTGAGGATGAGGATGAGCAGAACAGCAGCAGGTCCAACAGCAGCGATGAGGACGACCAGGTCGCCCGGCAGCTGAAGAAGTCCTCGAAGCCTCTGGTTTCAGACTCTGATTCGGCCCCGGACTCTGATTCTGACATAGAGGACATGGACACGGTGATGGATCGTCTGCCAGACAACCCAGGGCCCCTGTTGGACTTTTCCAACGCCTCCCAGGGCATCCTGCTGCTCCTGGTGCTGAAACAGCACCTGAAGAGCCTCTATGGGTTCTCAGACAGGTAAGCCAGAGCCGTGGTTAAACGTGGGGGCCGCCAATGTGGTCAGTTGGAAAGGAGCGGAAATGCAAATACCGTACATTGGACATTAAAAAATACAATGCAATGGACTGTAATAATTGTTTTTGGAATTCGAACGGCTGAAATCAATAATAAACCAGTATTCAGAGCCCCACGGGCCGGCCGCATTAAGTGAAGGTGGGGGACACCAGGCTGCCAGTTGCCCATGTATGCCCGGCCTGGAGTATGACAGAAGGGTAAAATAGCTGCCGTGTGAATTTGAGCGATTGTTCACGAAACTGATGCAAACGTAATCTCTCCTTTCTCCGTAGCAAAATCCTGAAGTATTCACCGACAGAGGCTGCCAAGGTGTACGACAAGGCTGTGAATAGGAAATCTAATGTGCACTTCAACCCTCGGCAGACACTCGACTTCCTGAACAGTGACCTGGCCAACTCGGATATCAGCTATGAGACCAAGAGGAATATTGTGAAACAGTACCTGGATGTAAGCATGCAATGTCACAACAACACAAACCTAAAGCTTTTACTTTTGTTTGGATTCTATCCAGATTCCAGAGGCAGGTCAAAATTATACACAGCCAGCCACATATCTTCAGTTATTTTTGCTTGTTATTTGGTTGTTTCTCTGCACCTCAACTAGAATCCTATTCCGATTCACCTCCCTGCTGCCGTGAAACTCCCTGCTAGATTTATATACAGGCAAAGCACTCTCTTTCTGGAGTAGGGATGTCACTAACGGTTAATTGCGACCGTCAGGGAGCAGTTTACTATGAAAACCTCCACCGGCCGTCCGTCCGTCCGTCCGTCCGTCACACGTCACACGTGACCATCAACAAACGTCACACCTTTGTTGATGTTTAAATCGAAGAGTCTTGGTCAAATACTTCTGTTGGTTTCTGCACTGATCATTTATACAATTCAGCTGTGTTTGCTCGTGTCATCATGATGAGGTCATAAATCAGCCATGCCCAAATATAGATTTTACGGGTTTACATGCTTACTCAGTTATTCGTTATGTGAAAGTCCTATGACGTCTATGATATCTGACATCATCATACATACATTCCCTTTTATGCCCATAAATGGAGATCCCCTCTGTAGAACCAGCCACTGACATCACTGTAATGTCAGGGGAACCAAATCCCTTTTATGCCCATATATGGAGATCCCTGTGATGCCAGGGGAACCAAATCCCTTTTATGCCCATATATGGAGATATGGAGATCCCCGTGTTGCCAGGGTAACCAAATCCATTTTATGCCCATATATGGAGATCCCTGTGATGCCAGGGGAACCAAATCCCTTTTACGCCCATATATGGAGATCCCTTATGTCATCAATATTAAGCCCATATCTTTGAATATCTTTGGGTACCAGATGTCTCCATATATGGTTAAATGGTCCGATATACATCACTGGCCAGAAGACCAAGAAATGGTGCAACCTCGCCCTTTGCTTTTCTCCCTTAGGCATCTTACTGGTAGGTAGTTTAATGAGGAATGCAGTATGGTGGTAGGTAGGTAGTTATGGCCTTTGATGTAAGATTTTCACTTTCTAGGATAACTATATTTGCTATTCCCAGATGATGCCCTTTTAGGGTACCCCTCATGCCCATATATGGAGATCCCCAGGCTTTACTAATTAACATAAGTTTTATGCCCATATATCCAGATGTGTGATGTAAGTGTTTTATTCCAAATGTGGCACCCCACAGACATATTTCCAGAAACAAAATCCCTTTCATGCCCATATATGGAGATTTCTGATGTCATCAATCCCAGGCCCTGTAAAAAATATGGTTGCTATGGTAAACAGTTGGTTGCTAGGGTAAACAGTTGGTTGCTAGGGTAAGAAAACATGGTTGCTATGGTAAACAATTGGTTGCTAGGGTAAACAGTTGGTTGCTAGGGTAAAAAAAACATGGTTGCTGTGGTAAAAAGTTGGTTTCTAGGGTAAACAGTTGGTTGCTAAGGTAAAAAACATGGTTGCTATGGTAAACAGTTGGTTAGTAGGGTAAACCTTCAATGATTTTGACATCTTGTTACTAATCTGTCGGTAGATAATGCCGGTCTTATATAAGGGTCATTTGTGTACGGTGTGATGTCATACTGATGTCAGCAGTGTGACAGGAGATAAGCGACCAACGGTCGCTTATCTCCCGATTAGGGAGTCTTACTGGTTTAGTAACCGGTTAACCGTCAGCCATAACCGGTTAATTAACGGGTTTTAATTATTTTTATTTTTATTAATTTTTCCAACTTTTTATTTAATTTAATTTGTTCCTGCGCTGCACAAAATGCGCCCCAAAACATGATCGCCTCCCGCCCTGGGGATCAAATCCACCATGTACTCCTAACCATAAAACACTGGGGGCGAGTGTGTTTTGGGGCGATCGTTCCGGTTACCTCAGCAGCGTGCTCTCTTGTCGCGCTTTCGTTTCGCGACAGGGCACAGTGCATGCCAGACAGAGATCGAGTACCTTGGCATAATAATATCTTTGGCTATCATCTTGGAGTTGGCTGTCAAATCATCTTTTCTGCACGTGCAGCACAAGTTCGCCGAAGTTTCATTTAGCTCTGGGCCTTAGCGTTAGACCAGAGCTTGTTTGACGGTGAAGTCTGCCACTGCTCTCTGACCGGGTGTCTCGCATTAATTTGATTTGACAACACTGATGTTGACGACGAGAGTTGCACATCATTTGTGTTGTGTTTTATCGTCAATCTTGACAAAATTATCGCGCGCAATGGCGGTGCCATTTGATTTCCAAGCGAGCAGCGAGCTTCACAAGCAAGACAAGGAAGAGGAGGAAAAGAAAACACAGCAGCGCGCGACACAAAACCAGCAGTCTGTTTAACAAAATCACATCCCCATAGTCAAACACCAGTATCCAGGACAGGACAATGCGATCATATTATTATCAAAAGTAACCATTAGCATAACCGGTTATTTCTTAACGATCAGCTAACCGATTAACCGCCGACACCCCTATTCTGGAGTTAGAACTCTTAAACTCACCTTCTCTTAGTAAGTTACAAAGTGTTTGAATAAATATATGCACATATATAATCACATCTGTAGTACCCACAACCTTCCATTGTCCTAGCAGCTTCCCATGAAGAAGTGGAGTTGAAACACAGATGTGAACAGAAGTACATATATTGATTCACTTGTCCAAGTTGTCAAAAGTTGATTTGATCTACTATTGATCAGTAGTTCATCTTTTACAATGAATTTGAGATTTTTATTGTCACACTGTGTGTGCGCTTCACACCTTTGGTCAGGGAGGTATATACAACGTGGAAAATGCAATATTTCTGTAATTAAAATGGTGTTAATAAATGATGGACTGATTTAAAGAATGTGTCTTTCAAGTTTAAGTTACTGATGGAGCATTTGGACCCTGATGAAGAAGATGAGGAGGCTGAAGCGAGCGCCAACGCTAGAAACAAAGCCATTACCTCACTGCTGGGTGGTCCAACGCCCCGGAACCACAACCACCACCACCGACAGAAAGTTCCCATCGAGACGTCTGAGGAGGAGGATGATGATGATGATGAGAGCGATGATGACAGAGCCCCTACAGTAAGTAGATTACAGCACTGGTTTTCAACACCAGGTCCGGGGACCACCAGCGGCCCAAATGGACCCTATGACTCTGTACCTCATAGTGTACAATGGGTTATCTCTGGGAACCCAGTCTACATTGCCAAGAATATTTAACCAAACTACTAACCACTGCCAGGCTGCTATCTTTTGTTTTTCCTTTGCTTTTCAAGTAGTCACAGAATATTTTGTGACTACAAAGTGATCCCCCGATCGTTCACGGACACGCTTTCTGTACTTCCATGAAAGTAGAGAAAAACGCAACTTGTTTTTGCCTTGCAATCCATAGTTATGGCCAATGTAATCCGTCAATGGCAGTGAATTGAGTTAATCTAACTCTGAGTGTACTTATAGTACCAAATAGTACCAAAAGTATACAAATGGTTCCATTTGTATACTCTCAAGAATTACAGACCGTCAAGGGTCCATTTGGGCCCCTGGTGGTACCTGGACCTGACGAACCAGTGGATTACAGCTCCTTGCCTCTGTGTGGAGAGCAATAGTTTGCATGGATGCTTGTAATGACTACCAGTACTAAAACTCTGCCAATTATCTCTACAGCGTCATCCAAAAAAAGGTGGAAAGTCTCCAGAAGCATCAGGTCACATGAATGCAAAAGTGGAGGCTAGAGACGTTATCGCCATCTGCTGCTCAAAGGTCAAAGAGCGGCCACAGATCGCGAGGGTCATCAGGAAGACCAGCACTGGCTATAGTATACACTGGATGGCTGGGTCTTACTCTGGCCCGTGGGCTGAGGCAAAGAAGCGGGATGGTCGCAAAAAGGTGCCTTGGGTGGATACTATCAAGGAGTCAGACATAATCTACAAGAAAATAGTCTTGACGAGTGGACACAAGCTTACAAACGGAGTGGTACAAACTTTACGGGCGCTGTATGCAGCCAAGGAGGGAAAGTCCCATTAATCGACCCAAGTTAGTCAGAAAACATTTGCAGCCAACTTAAAGTCAAGATGGATATAATATTGGATCGAATATTTTCCAAACTAAACAAGGAGTTTCATTAAAGTTGCATTGTGGAAAACATGTCTCCTACTGATAAAGGAGGGGAGATACAATAATAACCCATTGTGTCCAAATAATCCAGCTCAACTACAGCAGTTCCTCCAGGCTCCCCATCCCTGGCCGTCTTATCAAAGCAATACTGCACAGGCACCCAACAGACTACATGTATGGCTGTTAAAGCAAGACAAATCGAACAACTCTGCTCGTACTGGCAGTTCAGGTGTCGAGGGTGGTGCTTTGAATGGAGCTTAGTGAAAATTCAGTCGAGAAGGCTTATTGCGCCACTCAATTTAGAAACACTTCTGTCACACCTCTATCCAATCTCAAATGATACCTGATAGTGTATTCACCCTAGCTCGATCTCTGTCTGGCAGGTTGTGGCTGCCGTCTTGACCTATGTTTACATGCAAACCAAAAACCAGATTGCTGTGAGGAATCTACTGAAGGTAGGAAATTGGATGCCTTTACATTAATTCATCTGAGTTCTCATCTCCCACTAAGTCACACCCACACCACAGGAGAAGAAAAATGCATATTCCAAGCTATCCAGTTGCATATGGTTAAGGCTAGGCTGTAGTTCGTTTACACCGTTTCCATGCTTCTTCAAAAAGAGGTTTTGATGTAAATAGATAGATTAAACTTTAGAAATAGGAGGACAGATGCCTTTACCTTACTGGACTCTCTGTTTAAAGAGTGAGGAAGGACAATAAATAACTAGGAAGGGGGAGCCTGGTCTTAACCTATTTAGACCTGATGCCGATTCTAAAAACGGTTTAAAAACTGATTTCTGGAAAAACGTCAACATTTTATTCAAAAGTGCAAAATGACACCAAGGCGTATAGGTGTACCAGGTCTAAATGGTTCTTTAGAAAGGATGGGGGAAAACTAAAACATTGACTGTGAAGTCTCAATAAATCAAAAACATTGCACAATGCAGCTTTAAAACAATAAGTGCAAGGACCTAACGGGGACGATATTGTGCACAATGGTCAATGATGGAATAGAATTCAGGAAGAAAAAAGGTTACGCAGGAACAAAAGACAGACACACAAATATGAAATGTTTGGGAAAACATTGTTTGGGAGTGTGTTTGCTGTTGTGCAGCAACTTGGTTGTTAGATTTTTACTCCCACTGTATCATAGTTTAACTAGAAGAAAAAAAATGTTTATACCTCTCATAAAGTTCTGTAAAATGAAACTGAATGTTGGAAATGAGTCTGTTGATGTTCTTAATAAAGTGTTCTTGGAGTTTAAACTATCACCGGATGGTTCTTCAGTTTAGCCTATAGTCCCAGCAACTTGAAACTTCATTTTTGTCCTGTTTTACTTCATTGTATTTACCTCTGCTGTATAATGGAGTTACTTTCATATAATTTATTCTGTAAAAAGCAATGCAGTATTTGTGCCTGTATACAGGGATATTTCTTTTGGTTTTGATATTCAACAGGTCACCTGGATAAGGGATCCCCAGCACTTCTGGTGGAGCAAATACAATAAACGTTTTTACTTCTGTTTGATACATGTCTTGTTTGGATTTGAGTTTCAGAATGCATAATGTAGCACATTATCACATCCCTTTGTTTTCTTTATTAGTGATCATGACCAAGATCTATATAAGATACAACAGGGACAGACTTGTAGATTGTACACTCTGTATAATGTTAACCAGATAACAAAGCCAGCTTTTTATAATGCAAGTACATTTATCATTTGCATACTGTACCCTGTAGCAAATAGGTTATCTCAGTGGCATTCTATCCTAACAGTAGAAAATGTATGATACCCCACAAAATATGTAATAGTAAGCATAATATGCAAAAACGCCCAATATACATACATTTTACAGGGATTTTTTTTTTTTTTTTTTTTTTGCTAGACACTCAACAATAGATGTTATTCATCGGTTTGCAGACCAGTACCAATTGCATGTTCACTACATAGCCTACTGGTGCACATTATTTACTCTGAATGAAAATTGCAGTGCACAACATGATGGAGCACAGTTAAATAGTCATGATGTGTGTATAGGATAAAAACACGGTACACAATATAAGGCCTACAAAATATTGTGTACATAATGAGCACAGGCTACAGCAAGTAGTACAGTGTTCAGCTGACCAGTGTCCGAATCCGACTGACCATTTGCTGCATGTATTATTGTTTTCACTCTAAATCTCTTTGCCAAAGAATAGGCGTATCACCTCCCTTTCTGAAAAAAAGCCTGGAATCCAGACTGACTCGCTATGACCATAGGCTACAACCTTTGATCCTAAACATATTTTAATATTACATTATTTGATATACTACATTTAATAAAACGCTTTGTTTAGCGATTTTCAAAATGTTCTTTTCACAGAAACAAAGGTTTCATGTTCATGATTCACTGCAATCCTGCTGGCTTGGTTCTAGGCTTAACATAATTGTTATGTATATTTTTGTAAAAGCCGATGGGGGAAATGAATGGGAGATTTTAAGTGGCACCAGTAAACCACTTCCGCTGCAATGCTCTAGGGCCTAGGGCTCTTCCTTTTAATTGTTTAATTACTATTTTATTACAATATCTATTACAATAAAGTACCTTTTTTTTGTTACCGACTTGTTAAATAAAGATTGTAATCTTGGGGGAAATCCTTGTCAGGAGAAAAAAGCTGACAAACAGCCAAAAAGAGCATGCACATCCAGAGCCATATAGGCTGGGGAAAGCCTGGTAGGCGAGGTTATGGGGCTTTTAAGCCGTGACATCATTTTGTAGGCAGAGGAGAACTCTGCCCCCAGAGCATTTTCTGTCCCTCGCTATTTCAACAGTATTCAAAGTATAATTCTAACACTTTCCTTTCAACAACAAAGAGAAGAAAAATGTGTAAATAGTAAAAAGATTCACGGAAACTGGGGGCAGAAATTCTCCTCTGCCTACAAAATGATGTCATACTTAACAGCCCCATAGTGTGTGCCAGCGGCTACGTCATTGTAGTCCTTAGCGGCCATTTCTTGGGTCAAAACACAGGTGTTTCAATTGTTTGATTGCATAGAACTAATGCTATAGTCTAATCACAGCCTACCCATGTAAGGCTGTGTTTACCCAAGAAATGGCCGCTCTTAGAACTACATTTGGCACACCTTATTCCTGGCCCTCTCTACGGAGGCTGCCATTTTCTTTTACAGAGGGCAAAACATCTTTTCACTTCCTCCCAAGTAAGGAATTGACAGGGAATTGTCTGTTGCCAGATTTTGCCAAAGAAATAAGCCCAACAGAAGCGACTAAGCTATACTACTTTACATTTACATGTGAAAATAGCAGATCAGCAAGCTCACAATGTGTCACATTGCAACATATTGGGAGCTTGTATATTTGCATTTTAAAAACCATTGAGGGGAATTTTTTTTTTGAATATTTTTTAAATATATGTGTGGCGGTCCCTGGCACCACATATTTTCAGATGGGTGTCTGTGACTGTGGACACATATGTTAATCTGGGGTCCTTGATATGAAAAGATTTGGGAACCACTGGTTTAAAAAAATATTAGAAAGTAAGCCCAATAAGCAACTATACTATTTTTTTAAAGACACTAATTGCTTATTATAAGCAGACATGGCAACCCAGGTACATACAGAGCCCAGAACCAAGCCCCCAGAACCCTGGGGGCGCCCTGAAGCAAAAAGTACATGGTGGCCAAGTTTCTGTATTGCATTTTGGCATTGTAGGTCAGCCTACTTGTACTTGCCTTTAACTTAAAGAAGTGGTGCAATAGTTTTGTACTTTTTCTGGTTTTCATCTAGGAGGGTGACAGTATTTCATTAGACCCCCTGGTGTGGTTGTTATGAGCAATTATGTATTCCCTTTGCATTTTGGATTTCTTTCTCGAGGCTGCCACTTTGTGGGTCAAAAGTTCCGATCCATAATAATATATATGCATTAGGATTAGGCTACGGATGCACATTTAATGCCATTTCTATGTCTCCAATTTATATTGTAAAAGCAATGTGAATTTAACTCTCGGAGTGTACCAATGGGTCCATTTGTTTCCTAATAGGGGTGTAACGATATAGTAACTGAATCGAAAAATCTTTTTTAATTTGCAATGATCTACTTTATTGATATGCAAAAGGAAATATAAGTATTTGTGCTTTGTATTTAGCTATTTTAAAAGGCAAAATGAAAAAAAGGGATCTAATTACTTTTCCATTCCATATAGCTACTATAGGTGTATCGATAAATGTCAGTAATCTCTTTCACAGAGATTTAATATCTTTGCTAAATAGTTACTATATCCTATTCTATTCTAATCCTGGAGCAGCTCAGACGATTTTGGCCTTTTTATTATTCATGACTCTGACGAAGATGCACTGGCATCGAAACGTTAGTCAATCCTGTTGTACTGGCACCTGAATAATAAAAAGGCCAAAATCGTCTGAGCTGCTCCAGTGTTTCTCTCTCTACTGCATACATCTGTCCCTGCTCCTGTGATGCACCAGACTAGCCGTGTAGGCTGAGGCGCGCTGTAGAACCCCTCTGTTCTCTATTCTAATCCTATTGCCATGAATGAACCAATATCGTCCGTGTATCGTGTCGATGTTCAAATATATAGTTACACTCCTAGTTCCTAAAGGACCACTTTGATAGCCGATGTTGTGTTGCTGATATTTCTTTCTTTTTATAGAAATGGTACTCCTGAATGTGACAGTCCAAGACTATCTCTATCGAGCGGTGCGGATGAGGCAGGGCCCCCGCTGCAACTTTGTTACAACCCGTACACCCAACCTGAATCCTGTTAATATCAACGTCCCCATCAATGTGAGAAGCTGGGCTGAAGTGATGAACGCCATAGACATCTTAATGCCCAGACTGCCTAACACCAGGCCACATGTCGAAGCGGTGAGGGGTATTTCATTACATGTTGGCTAACAGTATTTTAGTGATCATTCAGGGTTTTTTATGATCCGTTGGGTCATCCAAATATAAGTTACTCATTCTGTGTACCTTAATGACCAAATGAACAGAAACAACTAAAATAAAAAGTTTGTCATGACGACGTCACAGCTAAAACCATATTCTTTTTTTGGGGGCCTGTGGCTCCCCGACTTCAACCTGATCCTCAGGTAAAAATAAGATTTATCTAAATTATTATTATTAAATATTTGTTATTTGGAGGTGGAGACAGGGTTCCCACGGTCATGAAATTCCTGGAAATATTTTGAAATTAGAAAAATATTTTTTCCAGTACTGGAAAAGTTTTGGGAATGATCAAGGGTCCTGGAAGTTCCTGGAAAACATAACTATGCATTGTCTTTCGTTATTGATTTTGTTAATTCTGAAATTACAAATTAAACATTGGCCAAATTGTCAAATATTAGAGGCAGAAATTGTGAAAATAGCAGATCTACATGCTCACAACGCCTCGCGTTGCGAGGCGTGAGGGCCGGCCTGAAAAGGTTGAGAACCACTGGCATACACTACCCGTCTTTGGGCATTGCGTATAGGAGTAAGCGACTCGTTATTGAGCTGAATTATTGTTATATAGTCCTGGAAATCGGGTTAAATATTTTGGAAAAGTTTTGGAAATTAATTGGTATTCAGATGTGTGGGAACTCTGTGGAGAGGAGGGGACTAGGGTGAAAAAAGGAGGGGAGGAGAGGACTAGAGTATGTTCTCTATGGAGAATAACATTGAGTCATCTTAAAATCGTCTCATGAGCATTGCGGTCCAAAAAATAAGTCTGTAATGTCTGTCATCTCTTTCACAGAGATTTAATGTCTTTGCTAAATAGTTACTATATTGATTTTAAATCATTGAATCGAATCCTATTGCCATGAATGAAACAATATCGGCTGTGTATCGTGTCGTTCAAATATAAAGTTACACCCCTAGTTAGTTCCTAAAGGACCACTTTGATGATAGCCAATGTTGTGTTGCTGATATATTTTTCCTTTTATAGAAATGGCAACGATGGATGTCCAAGTGCTGGACTATGTCTATAGTCAGGGGCAGGCGTTAGGCAACATCGTCCATGTGTGGCGAACTCCGCCACGCCTGTACCTTAGCCTCTACCCCAACTATGGCACCAACTGGTCAATGATAATGACTCACATTGACCAAACAACGCCAAGAAGGCCTAATCTGCCTGGATGGCCTTCCGTGATCTCAGGGGTGAGTGGTATTTAATTACATCTATCATATAATTAGAGAAGTCAGTAGGCTCCCCGACTATAGCCCTTTTTTTTTTACTTAGATTGACTGGCCTATTTGTGTCTGTCTCTGTGCTCTTTTGTTAAATCGAGGCCTTCTCTGCCTTGGGCATCTAACTTAAGTTCCTGGAAAACATAACTATGCATTGTCTTTCGTTATTGATTTTGTTAATTCTGAAATGACAAATTAAACTTTGGCCAAATTGTCAAATATTAGAGGCAGAAATTGTGAAAATAGCAGATCTACATGCTCACAACGCATGTCCCTCCTGACTTGAAAGGAGGTCATGTGGCTCTAGTGAAAGAAGGCCAAGCAAGGATGAACAAGAGGCCTATGGCAATCGTTGCAATGGCCCTTCCGAGTCAAGATGGGATGGTGAAAAAAGTCAAGCTGAAAGTTGCAAGGGACAACGAAGATCTTTTCAAGACCCATCTCTCATGTGACTCTTCTGTCCCCAAAGAACTGAATTAGTACTTAGTTATTGTGTGGAGTTAATTATAACTCCAGGCGGGGAGTGTCATGGATCAGATCTCCATTTGGTTGAATGTATGTTAATGTTATGCTGTAACACTTTTACCTGGCCACTCGGTGGTGCTATCGTTCATGTTGGCTCTGGCAGACAGAGCATTTAGTAATTATTTGAGGCACCTGTTTTAGTTTGCACAAGCACACCTGTAGTCTGATTTTGTTTGAGAAGACAGTCAGTTCTGGTTTGAAGCACTATGCAGCCACTTCTATGCTTTTCTCCCATTCTTTTGGAGCATACAGAGATCATATCTGTGAGTAGCCTGTTTGTATGTGTTCTGTAGTAAACATGAGCAACCCTGTGTGAATTTGATTTGTTATATTGTGACTTTGATTAAAAAAAGGGATCTAATTACTTTTCCATTCCATATAGCTACTCTTGGTGTATCGATAAATGTCAGTAATCTCTTTCACAGAGATTTAATATCTTTGCTAATCTAATCCTATTGCCATGAATGAACCAATATCGTCCGTGTATCGTGTCGATGTTCAAATATATACCCCTAGTTCCTAAAGACCACTTTGATAGCCGATGTTGTGTTGCTGATATTTTCTTTCTTTTTATAGAAATGGTAGGCCTACTCCTGAATGTGACAGTCCAAGACCATCTCTATCAAGCGGTGCCCGCTGCGACTTTGTTACAACCCGTACGTACACCCAACCTGAATCCTGTTAATATCAACGTCCCCATCAATGTGAGAAGCTGGGCTGAATCAACCTGATCCTCAGGTAAAAATAAGATTTATCTAAATTATTATTATTAAATATTTGTTATTTGGAGGTGGAGACAGGGTTCCCACGGTCATGAAATTCCTGGAAATATTTTGAAATTAGAAAAATATTTTTCCAGTACTGGAAAAGTTTTGGGAATGATCAAGGGTCCTGGAAGTTCCTGGAAAACATAACTATGCATTGTCTTTTGTTATTGATTTTGTTCATTCTGAAATGACAAATTAAACATTGGCCAAATTGTCAAATATTAGAGGCAGAAATTGTGAAAATAGCCGATCTACTTGCTCACAACGCATGTCCCTCCTGACTTGAAAGGAGGTCATTTGGCTCTAGTGAAAGAAGGCCAAGCAAGGATGAACAAGAGGCCTATGGCAATCGTTGCAATGGCCCTTCCTTCTTGAGGCTGCCACCAAAATTGCTGATCCAAAAACAACATCACTCTATCTGGAGATAATCATGCCCTCCCCTTTTACCATTCACCCAACACACGTGGGTGTGTCTAATTCAGCTGGTTCACCACCCACCATGACAACCAGGCATACTTAATGAACTGGTGGGTGTGGCCACATAAAACCTTTTTTGAAGTGTACAGAAAGAGACTATCCTCCTAGTATAATCATGATGCATGTTCTGTCCTCAATGTGTGTGGAGGAGACACAAATAGACAGACAGCTAACAGTTGGCATGAAGAGATGGTCGGAGGCAGAGTAAAGTGTAGTTTCTTTTACTTCTCCAAACAAGAGTCAAGCCAGTTTGTAAAACTGCAAAATACAATAAAACAAAGGAAGCACCAATTAAAGAATGCTGACTGTATAAGGCATACATCCAACAAAACAAAAACAGCATGAACAAAGGCTACAAGCAGCATACATGTACCAGTGTAAATCACCCTTTTTAAATGACATGAAATGACCATAGGCCTACTGTAAATAGAATGTAAGTAGCCTGTAGGCTTCTTAATTGTTTTTAACCTATTTAAATGATACTGCACACTCAGGCAATATGAATGAATTGAACCATGAATTACAATGAAATATAATAATGAATTATGCTGCTGTCTGAATTGTTATGAAATTATGAATGATCAAACATGAGATACAATTATGAATTACTGTACCACACATGAATTGACACAATGCCAAAATGTTTCTCTAGTGGTTGCATGAAGCTAGTAATGTTGACCAACAACAGTGAAACTGTCACATATCAATGCACAAGGTGAATGGAACTAGCTTTAGCTTAGCAACAAACAATCCAGGAGGCTAGCATTATCAGCTCAGTACCACATTAGTTAAGGGGAAAGAAAGATAACCATGTGGTTACAAAATGCACAATACACCTTTGAAATGATTGCAATTATGATACTCACAGACGATACTTTCCAAGGCATACACATAAAGAGCTAAGGACTACTGTAGCTAAGCAGTGCTCTGTGTACCGCATGGTCTGAGCTTCACTTGAGAATGAAACCTAACTGCTAGGAAAACCCAATAAACCAGTGCCCACTAGAGGGCGCAAAAACACAAACAAAAGTTCAGTTCTGAATGGAACATGACACTCCTCGCCTGGTATTTGTTATCTAAATACCACTAACCAAACAATTTAACAAAACATTGCTGTGCTTGCCGTGTCATAAAGAATGGGGAGATTGGACAGTGTCTCTGAGACCGACTGTTTGACCAGGGCAAAGGGCATTGGAAGGTACTCTCGTGTTAGTCTGTTCCAATAGACATTGGCGAGACGATGTACCGGTCCCCACCACTGGCGATGGAAACCACCTCCGTCGAATGTTCCTGGAGGGGGCAAGGGGCCATACAACCTGTGTGTCGGGATTGTAGCAGGTGACATGAGAAAGGGGGTGTCCTTGGTCTCATAAGGGAGGTGTGAGGGACCATGTAATGAGTAGGGAGTTGAAGATGCCGTCCTAGCGACAGACAGACATTCCGGCTGGTCGGCAAGGTGCAAGAGGTACTTGTCCGCAGGTGGTGGGACTGTTGGGTGGAAGAGATGATCAGAAGGCTGTGTGGCGACACCAGCAGATCTTCCCTGTGTCGATGCATCCTTCTTGGAGCTTGCCCTAGAAAGGACTGATGTTGACTTATTGAGAAGGGGTGTGGGAGTTGTAGGCTGTAGTCCAAGGAATGACTCTGTGTCGTTTTGAGGGACAGGTGCAGAGTGTGGCAAGGGGCTACAGAGAGGCTGAACATGGGCTGTCCCATTTGGAGGGGTAACTGATTGAGTGGACAGTGGTACAGATGTGTTGCAGACTGTTGTGACCATTGGTTCCACGTGGCTACTGACCGGGTTGACAGGTAAGCCTGTTGTGCAGCATGCCTGGCTGGAAGCTGTGCTGGTCGATGAGGCGTCTGCCTGTTGTCCGTCCACTGTGGAGCTGAAGGTTGCAGCCGGCTTGATCATGACTTGCGCTTTGGCACTGAACGTTTCCTTGGCTTGAAGTTGAATAGAGCATGGAGTTGAGAAGGATGGACATCCGTGTTCTTGTACATTAGTGTGGAAAGAGGTAACAACTGCTGACCTGTGAGCTGAACCCGTGCTGACGTCGCCGATAACGACCCATCCCAGGTCTAATCTTTGGGCGTAGGGAGCGCTGTGAGGACCGTTGCGTTGCTCTCGGACTTTATGTACTTGGAGGATGTCCCGTCCCAGAAGGAGGAGTATCTGGGACTCTGGATCCAGGCGTGGTATTTTGTGTGCCATGGATTTTAGGTGAGCGTGATGCTGTGCGGCCTCCGGCGTTGGTATGACAGACCGGTCGTCTGGCATGCGATTGCACTCGATGAGTGTGGGGAGCATCACCCTTGTTGTTCCATCTAAGGATTCTACTGTGAACCCTGTAGCTCTTCTCCCAGACGTCTCCGTAACCCCAGAACACGTCCGGAGGGTGTATGGAGAGTCCGATCCGGTGAGTTTGAAAAGGTTGAAGAATTCTGACCTGGCCATCGACCTATTGCTCTGGTCATCCAGAATAACGTAGACCTTTTGTGCCTTTTCTGGGTGACCTGTTGGATAGACCTTTGTCAGGCAAACCTTGGAACAGGACCAGGAGCTCTGTCCTCCGCTACAGACGTTGGTGCATGCTGAGTTGACTGTTGGCGGATCGGTCTCTCCAGCACTCTCCCCGCCGTTCTCTGTAGGGCCTTCTGCGTTCCAAGGCGGTGGTCCAGGATGCAGCGCTTCGACGTGTCTGTCGCTGTTGCATTCCCTGCATTTCACCTCTGTTTTGCACTCTTTTGCTATGTGGGTGGTAGAGGCGCAACACCTAAAGCAGACACCATTCTCTCTGAGGTAGGTGATGCGCTCTTCATCTGACATAAGACGGAAACCCCGACACTTTTTCAGAGGATGGGGCTTCTTGTGTATGGGACATTCTCTGTTTATGGGCTCCAGTCTGTTTGGATCAATAGCAGAGTGGTTGTTTGCGACCTCTGCCTTGAAATTGGAGACCTGGGCTTTGACATTCCCTGGTCTATTTGGTGCTGATGAGCCCGTCATGGGCCTGTAGGAGCAGCTTGGACTCTGACTCGTAGAGGCTGTTGGGAGGATGAAGCTTGGGTCATTTCTTTTGCGTGCCTCACTGCATACAAAGTTTGTGAAATACCCAAATGGCGGAAACTGGACATGGTGCATATCCTTGTACTGTGAGCCTTGATTCATCCACTTCTCCTGTAGATTGAAAGGCAGCTTTTCGACAATAGGTTGGATCCCCCTGGCGCTGTCGAGGCAGGAAAGTCCAGTAAGGTAGCCACTATTTTTTGCAGATTGCAGCTCCTGCAATAAGTCTCCAAGTTCCCTGAGCTTTTGTGGGTCCCTTTGATTGATTTTAGGCATCTTATCCAGTCTCTCAAAGAGAGCCCTCTCAATTGTTTCAGGGGCACCATAACACTCTTCAAGGCGATCCCAGGCCATTTCCAGCCCGGCAGCAGGGTCGTGTACATAAGCAGAACGGATTCTCGTGACATGTTCAGAGGACTCACTCCCCAGCCACTTGGATAAGAGATCGAGCTCCTCGCTCGCTGATAAGTCTAGTCCTCCTGTAGCATTAATGAATGAGGACTTCCACGCCCAATAGTTTTCTGGGCGATCGCTGAACTTGATGAGCCCTGTGTTCACAAGTTCACGGCGTACCAAGTACTTAGCAATGTCACTCAGTCCAGACCTATCGTCCATAGGTCTATGATGGGTAGCGTGTGAGTTGGGGAGAGGGGTCTGAGCAGAAGAGGGATGATTTTGTGTTTGTATGAAGCTTCTAGGCTGCTGCTTAACACCTGTAGGTGAGTGATTGGTGTGTTGGGAGGCACGAGGATTAGGGATAGGGTGCTGTGTAAAGGAGAGATGTCCTGTAACCGGCTTTACATCTGGGGGAACTTTGATTGCGGTAGCCTGGTGGTGAACTGCAGGCGTTGACGAGCTCTGCCGATGAGCTCTGTCATGAGCAGATGTGAAGTCGATGTGTTGTTGCGTTGAGTCTTGTCTTGTTGATTGGGGGTCTACATTAGGATGAATGAGAGGCAGTAGTGATGGTGTGAACAGTTCGAGCTGTGGGGGCTCCTCGGGAGGTTCGGAGTCACCAGGTGGGCGCTGAGTGTGTTGTTCGACATAAGCTTGTGTACGCTGTATGACAGTTTCAGTTATGTCTTCCATGTCCATCCTACCGCCCTCTACATTTTCAGCGTCCGCAGCAGCCTCTAGAACAATAGTCTCTGCTAAGGCTTCTGCTATCTCTCGCTCACTCTGTAGTGCTGAAAACTGAGCCGCTATATGTGCCTTTCTGATTGTCATATCAGCTGTTGCTTGTGCCTCTTGTGCCTTTAATTCAATCTCTTGCTGAAGGTAGGCAGCACGCGCTTTAGCAACCTCAAGTTTAGCACGGGCCTTGGCTGCCCTCCCACTGGCTGTGGTTGAGCCCGAACTGACACTGTCTTTATCATCACCTGTTGGAGGTGGTTGTTTCATGGCTGGCTCCCCTTTAGCTGACATGGTGATTGTCTCTGGAGGGTGGTCGTGGGGGAATGATGCAGACCAGAGCAGTGCTTCAGTATCCTGTTTTCTTTCGATGTAGCGTGCCCGCTGTGAAGACGTCTTTTTACTGTTCTGTCCTCAATGTGTGTGGAGGAGACACAAATAGACAGACAGCTAACAGTTGGCATGAAGAGATGGTCGGAGGCAGAGTAAAGTGTAGTTTCTTTTACTTCTCCAAACAAGAGTCAAGCCAGTTTGTAAAACTGCAAAATACAATAAAACAAAGGAAGCACCAATTAAAGAATGCTGACTGTATAAGGCATACATCCAACAAAACAAAAACAGCATGAACAAAGGCTACAAGCAGCATACATGTACCAGTGTAAATCACCCTTTTTAAATGACATGAAATGACCATACTGTAAATAGAATGTAAGTAGCCTGTAGGCTTCTTAATTGTTTTTAACCTATTTAAATGATACTGCACACTCAGGCAATATGAATGAATTGAACCATGAATTACAATGAAATATAATAATGAATTATGCTGCTGTCTGAATTGTTATGAAATTATGAATGATCAAACATGAGATACAATTATGAATTACTGTACCACACATGAATTGACACAATGCCAAAATGTTTCTCTAGTGGTTGCATGAAGCTAGTAATGTTGACCAACAACAGTGAAACTGTCACATATCAATGCACAAGGTGAATGGAACTAGCTTTAGCTTAGCAACAAACAATCCAGGAGGCTAGCATTATCAGCTCAGTACCACATTAGTTAAGGGGAAAGAAAGATAACCATGTGGTTACAAAATGCACAATACACCTTTGAAATGATTGCAATTATGATACTCACAGACGATACTTTCCAAGGCATACACATAAAGAGCTAAGGACTACTGTAGCTAAGCAGTGCTCTGTGTACCGCATGGTCTGAGCTTCACTTGAGAATGAAACCTAACTGCTAGGAAAACCCAATAAACCAGTGCCCACTAGAGGGCGCAAAAACACAAACAAAAGTTCAGTTCTGAATGGAACATGACAATGCATGATAATCATGTTTTAGGGGGGTAAAAAATCATGGCACTTAATCTTTGAAGAAGAGAGAACATTGATTCTCAGCCATTTTAATTTCAAGGTCAAGGATTCACAGTTTGATATTCATTAGGCTACGGATGCACATTTAATGCCATTTCTATGACTCCAATTTATCTTTTTCCTTTTATAGAAATGGCTAATCTCTCAGTCACAGTGGACGACTACAGGTTCCACCTGAATAATTATCACAATGCCACATACCAGGGCTCCACCTGGACAGCAGTTCCCATCCCTGCAAACGGCTACCCCTTCGTCCAAACATGGTCCCAGCTGATGAACTGGATCGACCAGGCGGCTGGTCGCCCTCCCTGGATGGCGCAAGATCCTCTCAAGATCCAAGGGGTGAGGGGTATTTAATTCAGGGTTCCCACAGTCATGAAATTCCTGGAAATATTTTGAAATTAGAAAAATATTTTTCCAGTACTGGAAGAGTTTTGGAATTTATCATGGGTCCTGGAAGAAAATAGCTATGCGTTGTCTTTGGTTATTGATTTTGTTAATACCTCTGAAATGACAAATTAAACATGGGCCAAATTGCATGTCTAATATATAAATGCCTTAATGGTCTGGCTCCCCCTCCTCTTATGGAATTTATCCATAAGAAGAGGGACATTGGACGCATTACTAGGTCAACATCCAGGCCAGGGGAGACTGTGAAATTGATTTTAGAGGAACTACCTTTAGTAAAAACGTTCTCTCCATAAATAGTTGCCAATATTGGAACCAATTAGAGAGATCCCCAAAGTCGGTGCTTTTAAAGGGCAGTTGAAGCAATGGCTAAAATGCTCACAAACATGTTAACACCTATAAGAAATTATTTGATGCCTGTACGAATTACTCCGCCAGGTTAGTCTCTCCTATGTGGTTTTTAAACTTACTTCTGGCACTAGGCACCGTGTCGCACTAGGCAAGCGGTTGCGCCAAGCACCTTGTTTTTGTTGTGCTGTTGTTCACCCTTTACTGTTCTGTTCTTGTTTTTGTTATTTCTGTTTTGTTTCTTGTTTTATGTCCTGAGGACAACGGATGAAATGTAGCTTTAAGCTAACTCTGGCTGGTTTACACTAGGATTTTTGTATGTTGTATTGTGCAATGTATCATTATCTCTGTGTTCATGAATTGGTGCTGTCCCGTCCAAATAAACAATAAACTAAACTAAATTGTCAAATATTAGAGGCAGAAATTGAAAATAGCCGATCTACATGCTCACAACAAGGCGTTGTCAGCATGTGCCGATCTACATGCTCACAACAAGGCGTTGTCAGCATGTAGATCAAGATCTGCTATTTTCACAATAGAACCGTGTTATACAAAATTCCTCAACTCTTAGTGCTCGTCAGGTTGGGGGGTCCCCAGTTAAAATATGATTATTTTGGGGGTCACAGCCTGAAAAGGTTTAGAACTACCTGTCTTTGGGCATTGCTCATAGGAGTAAGCGACTTGTTATTGAGCTGAATTATTGTTATATAGTCCTGGAAATTGGGTTAAATATTCTGGAAAAGTTTTGGAAATGAATTGGTAAAAATCTTTGGGAACCCTGTTAATTTCATTTTAGCTAACTTTGATGACGGTGAGGAAATCAATCATGTAAAAACCTTAAATTCTTTTTTTATATACTTTTTTTTTAACTTAAGACTGGCCTATTTGTGTGTCTGTCTCTGTGCTCTTAGGCGTCTAACTTGTCTATATGCTCTTGACAGTTTCTTGTTCCAGGAACAGCAGTTCCACATCTCTATGGCGTGGACTTATTCAACCAAAATGTTGTGGCGTCCATCTATCGCCAGCTGCAAGTCCCGCCTGCTCAAGCTGCGCAAGCAGATCCGCCCGGACTTTCTGTTGCAAATCTGGTAGCAATCCCGAATCAGACGCTGCATTTCACGCTCATAAGAGCCAGTTTTCAGCAGGTAAAAGTTTTGATAAAGTCTTGGAAATTCATTGGTTAAAATGTGTCAGGGGTCTTCAACAGGGCGTCCAGGACCCCCAGGGGGTCCCCAGAGTTACTACAAGGGGTCCGCCAAATATTTGTGATAGGATAATTATTTTAAATGAACAACTTTAACCCTCACATCCCTATTCTGAGGAGAACCTTAGCTAAAAATAGCAGGTCTACAAGCTCTCAACTCCGCGAGGCGTTGAGAGCTTGTGGATAGATTTTTTGGCAAATAGGTTTAGTTTAGAGGTAAAAAAAAAGAAAAGAAAACAAAGCAGACCAAGTACATAGTGAAAGGTCAAATTAACTAAAAACACGAATCCAACATAGACTGATGACAGGGCTGTCAAACATTTATACAATATGTAGTGGGGGTCCCTGCTTCATCTCTCAGCTAAGGGGTCCTTGGCCTGAAAACGTTGAAGACCCCTGCTGTATGTTATTTGTGCAGCATGGCAAAAAGCCCAGTTTTAAATCTTTCCCTGCTTTCCTGTGTTCCAGGGGCAGTTTCCTCCACCACCACCACGTGTGAACAAGTGAGCATATTATGCTCAAGGTTTTGGCCAAAACCACCCCCTAAGTTGACCAAATATTTTGATTCACCCACATAAAATGTTACTTTTGACATCTTAATGGTTTCTAACCCAGAGACACTATTGGTGGTAAAGTTATATTATTCAATGTTAAATGGTATGACTCCCTCGCATAGAGAAAATGACTGTATGCACACTTAAAGGTAGTGTTAAAAATGCCACATTTCAGTATCTTATTATTGCCTTTGGCAGTAATTGCACGTTGCCTTTGGCAGTAAATACACATTGTGTATGGAATAGTCATAATGACCTTACAAGCTTATGCGATGAGCATTGTGACCAGTTGTTAGCTTGTAGATCGCAATGCAACTTTTTTTTTGAAGACTTTATTAGAAGTTTGCATAGGAAAAGGTACAGTTTCATGACGGTACAGTTCACTGGTACAAGGTCTACTAAAAGGAGATCCATTGAAAGCCTAAGCTTATTTCCACTGGAAACCATTGAAGTATCTCATATAACATTGAATGACAGACAAATAGAACACAGTACTATGCAGTAGATATGTAAAAAAAAAAAAAAAAAAAAGAAGACAGTAAGTCTAAACAAAACAGTATATACACAAAAAAGGGGCAGGGGAGGGTAGGGTTGGGCTAGGTTCATTTTTTACCAGTTGCGAACGGTTGCTGCCTGTAAGTGGTTTTTCAGGGCAATTTTAAAGGATGCTAGTGATCCACACTCCTTTATGGCCTTCGGTAAGGCGTTCCACATTTTGGTGGTATAGCAGAAAAAAGAGTTTGACCCTTTGTTGGTTTTGACTCTGGGTTGAAAGTGATCTGTGGCGCTGCCTCTGGTGTTGTAATTATGGACATCCTTAATGTTTATAAAGTATTTTGACAGGTACTTGGGTATCATAGTGGTGTAGTGTATCTTGTACACCAGGCCCATTGCAAGTTGCTGTACTCTGTCATCTACTCTGAGCCACCCCACTCTTAGCTGGTGAGTAGCGGTGAGATGAGTCTGATAGGGAAGTTTAAGCAGGACCCTAATTAGTTTATTTTGGGCTGTTTGGAGTTTAGTTTTCAGGGCTTGTGGGGCGTCACGATACCATACGTGGACTCCGTAGTCAAAGAGGGGCTGGATTATTGCACCAGCTATGGTCTTCAGTGTGTTGAAGTTGACCATCGGGGCGATCCTCTGTAGGAAACGAGTTTGTTGATTGATTTTATTTATTACTTTAGAAGTCATCTTTTCACTGGAAAGATTAGCTTCAAGGATGCATCCTAAGTAAGAGATTTCGTTTTTTCGTGTTATGACCTTGTCACCCACTTTGATTGTGAAGTTATCGACTTTTTTGAGGTTATGATTTGATCCAAAGAGGATGGACTCCGTTTTTCCCAGGTGAATTGATAATTTGTTGTCGTTAAGCCATGTGCAGATCTTACTTAGTTCAGAGTTAAGTGTCTTTTTGACCTGCAAGTGGTCCCTGCCTGAGACTAGGAGTCATCCGCGAACAGGAACAGGTTGCAGTCGCAAGCAGATGCCATGTCGTTCACGTATATTAGGAACAACAGAGGTCCCAGTATGCTACCTTGAGGAACACCACAGCTTACTGGGAGGGGGGGGGGACAGGGTACCGTTAATCTCCACCACCTGTTCCCTCCCCACCAGGTAAGACTGCATCCAACTCACTGCTGCGCTGTCAAGACCGATGGCTTTTAGTTTCTCAATCAGAATAGAATGATTTACGGTGTCAAATGCCTTCTGGAGGTCCATCATGACCATGCCGCTATATTTGCCGTCATCCGCTTCGCGTTTGATTTGGTCGGTCAAATAGAGAAGGCATGTGTCGGTGGAATGAGATTTTCTGAATCCAGATTGGAACTCGTAAATCAGATTATTCTCATCGAGATATCCTGCAATCTGTTCGTAGACTATTTTCTCCATGACTTTGGATATGGAGCTAAGAATGGAAACGGGACGGTAGTTTCCAGGGTCTAGTTTGCTACCTTTTTTATGCAGGGGGGTTACTTTTGCTAGTTTGAAGTCCTGTGGGACATGACCCTGTTCGATGGAAAGGTTAATTATGTGGGTAATGATTGGAGCAATGGTGGCGGCTGAATCTCTGAGAAATCTAGCTGGAATTTTATCAAGGCCAGTGCAGTGGCCTTGTGTTGAGGTAGGGCGCTCAGTTTTTTAAACACTTGTCACTGTGGCAAGTTTAAAACTGTCTTTTCTGACGCCTAGTTTATTGTAGAATTTTTTAACAAATTTTACACCATACCGCCCAGATGGGGCGACCAGTCTTTCAACCAGTGAATGGGCCATGGTGGTAAAGGTTTTGTTAAGATGGGTAGCCACTTCACATTTGTCAGAAATGAGAGCAGCATCTGTTTTGATGTTTATGCTGTGGCCTATGGTTTTAGGTTTTAAGCCTAATGTGTTGTTAAGCAACTTCCATAGGTCTCGTGGTTTGTTTTTGTATTCGTCAATTTTGTCGTCGAGGTAGTCTTTTTTGGCGGATCTAATTAGGGCGATTGTCTGGTTTCTGAGTTTCTTGCACTGAGCAGTAAGATGTTTGATTTGGGTATTGAGGTCAGGGCTGAATTTTTTTCTAAGCTTTTTGCAGCACTTACGTTTTTCATCGTACTTTTTGTCTCTGAGTTTAGCTGATTCGGAAATATCTGAGTTATACCATGGCTCTTGGCGGGCTTTAACCCTGGTGGTATTCAAGGGGGCCACGATGTCTAGAGCATCGGTCAATTTGGTTTTAAAACCACACCATGCTCCTTCGACATTTGTACACTGCAGTTCAGTGGAAAAGTCTGTATTCGCTAATGTGTGATTTAAAGCCTCACTGGAGTAGTTTTTAAGGCTTCTAGCTACAACTGTTTTATGGCCACTAGCCTTGGGTTTGTGTATTTTACGCGTACAGTAGATCATGTAATGATCGCTAAGACCGCATACAATAGCCCCGCTAGCGGTGACTTTGGATTTGTCGGTGGTTACAATGAGATCTATGAGGGTTTGGGAATGCTCCGTCACCCTAGTGGGCACAGTAACAAGCTGAGTGAGGCCATATTGATTACATAACCCATTAAAGGACTTGAACAGGGGTGCTTCTTTACGTAAAGCATCAACATTCCAGTCGCCCAAAGCGTAGTACTCAATACCGTCCACCTTAGCTAAGCTCTCTTCAAACAGCTCAAAGAAATCATTCTGGTCAGGGGGTCTATAGACAGCGCATATTAGTATATTTTTAGCATGTTCAAAAATTATCTCGACCCATACAGTTTCAAGAGAGCTGTGGTGTAGGTCTGGGCGAATGATAAAATTTAAATCATTGTGAATATACATGCAAACACCACCTCCTTTCCTGTTCCTATCATTCCTAATGACAGTGTAATTGGCTATTTCAATGCTAGCATCTGAGAATGAGTCATCGAGTTTAGTTTCTGAGAAGGTTAAAATTTGGACCTTACCATCAAAAAACATAGCTTTGATTTGTTCCAGTTTGGGCTTCAAACTGTTGACGTTGAGATGGATCATTTTCAGTCCTCTTTTCACAAAAGTTGGCCATGTTGGTAATCTCACTGGTCGACAATGGTGATGATGAGTCGACCGTGGAGAGACCATCCGCGGCTGCGAGAACGGCGGCAAGTCTGCGAGACATCTGTCGAGTTGTAATCGGGCCTGGGTTCGTCTGTATATCTCCACAGAGAAGCAGCAAAAAGTAAATACAGGACCTTCTATCCATATTACTGCCAACTGGGGGTTTGTTCTTTGTTGAGATCAGCGTACCGAAGACAGTCATTCTCCCGTAGCCAAGGTGTTTGGACTCCGAGCCACCGTGAAGATAAAAATCGTTGTGTGATTCCTCTCTGTCCTGCACATAATCCATCTTATCCAAGTTATGTGGGATCCACGGTGAACTCAAGCATGAGTCGGTAAACCACACAAGAAACGTTAGAAAAGATAAAAATATCCATCCCTTTGTCCCTGGTGAGTAGCTTACTGGCGCTCGGCGATTCCGGCGGCGGCGGCGACTTGTGGAGCGTGAAAAAAAAACACGTCCGACCTGCATGGCTGCTGAACTGAGACTGCAACGTGCACTACTATTATTAGTATATTCCCCCCTCTAATGGATAACTTAGCCAGCCAAGTTCAGGCATTGTAATATTTCTACTGGGCAGATGTAACTCATGTAAGTGCTACAGATATTGATGATATTGATTGATATATTTGTTTGTGAACAGATGTAAAATGTGGGTGTTTTCTACAAATGCTTTTTTTTTTTTTTTTACCCCATGATTCCCCAGTCCCTCCCTTTAACTGTTTGGGGGGTTTGTTTGGGGGTGGTTTTGTGAAAATGTGATTGGATATGTATGGATAAAGTTTAATTGAAAAACCTTTAGCACGTTTATTTTTATTTCTGTTATAGTCTTTCAGAAAGAATCCACCACCATTCCTGAATGCCCGGGAATATCAGGCGCATGCTGATGGCTCCCTTCGCAAATACGGAAAACTTTGAATGGGAAGCAGACTTTACCCAATGGGCCGGGGCGTGGCAGGCTGGTGGGGCAGACCTGAACGTCACCCTGATCCGCCTCAATCAACCTGATCCTCAGGTAAAAATAAGATTTATCTAAATTATTATTATTAAATATTTGTTATTTGGAGGTGGAGACAGGGTTCCCACGGTCATGAAATTCCTGGAAATATTTTGAAATTAGAAAGATATTTTTCCAGTACTGGAAAAGTTTTGGGAATGATCAAGGGTCCTGGAAGTTCCTGGAAAACATAACTATGCATTGTCTTTTGTTATTGATTTTGTTAATTCTGAAATGACAAATTAAACATTGGCCAAATTGTCAAATATCTGTTAACCATGTTTGTTTAAAAAAAAAGTTCTATGTAGGCTGAGTGCCTTGATTTTATTGATTTCTTTTTTATATTTTGGAGGCTTGGGGTGAAATCAATCTGAGTAAATGTAATCTGAGTATTTCTGACATTTTCGAGTGATCATATTTTCTTTTACTCAAAACGGCCGGTAGAGAAGGGCTCATTTTAAACATGAACGTGATCTGGAGTTAGATCAGACGTGTCAACATTAAAGAGTTTGACATACGCACATGCCATGGGCATCCAGGATGTTAACATCAACTCTACCCAACGTGGGGTTCAAACTCACAACCATCCGAATATCAGGCACAGGCACTGACCACTACACTACGGCAGTCACACATAACAGACCTGTCATTTAAAAAAAAAAAAAAAGAAAAAAAAAAGTTTCATGTAATGTACTTGATGCCTTCTTTCAAAATGATATAGCGCCCCCCTTTGGCCAATTGGGGCAAGATTGGTTTCAGTGATATTTGGACTAACCCTCTATAGTAGTTCATCATGAAATTTTACTTTGCATGTATGTTTTAGAGGCAGAAGAATAATTTGCATAAGACTTGCAATGTTGATTGAATTATTAAAAAAGCACGTTTCAATAAAAAAAAAACGATCTGACAGATCTTTAGATATTGGTCCAAAGTTCATGTAAAAAAAGTTCTGTGCACGTGACGCGAAAGTTCCGGAATAAAAGCGGGTTTAAGTGTTTTACAAACTGCTCAAAATTGCGGAAAATCTAAGGGCGGAGCTTACTTAACAAAGACACAGATGTCTTCCGCTTGAGTCAAGGCACGCGTGTAAGCAAGTTGCATGTCTTCAAACGAAACGAGGCATGACTTATGCCCCTTTAAAGTTTGAGTTTTCAAACGCTTCGCATAGCGCCCCCCTTTGGCCAATTGGAGTAAGATTGCTTTCAGTGATATTTGGACTAACCCTCTACATATTTGCCAAATGCTATGAACGTGTCACTTTGCATGTATGATTTAGAGGCAGAAGAATAATTTGCATAAAACTGCAACATTGAGTGAATTATTAAAAAATAATGTTTCGCTTTAAAGAAAATCCGGCCGCTGTGCGATGACCGTGTTGGTCCAAAGTTCATGTAAAAAAAGTTTCGCGCACGTTACGCGAAAATCCCAGGAGGAGATAGATTTTGATTGTTTTTCATATAATTCAAAATTGTGGGAGAGGTAAAGGTCAGAGGTCAAAAGTCAGAGCGTAAAAGTTGTTCGGCATGAGGAGACGCATACGTGTATACAGGTTTCATTGCTGTACCTGAAACAGGGCATGAGCTACACCAGTTCAAAGTTTGCACTTTCGAAGGCTTCCTACAGCGCCACCCTTTGGCTGATTGTTGCGAGCTTCGCGTTTTAGCCGTTTGGCATAGTCCTCTGCCATACTGCCATGAACGTGTCACTTTGCATGTATGATTTAGAGGCAGAAGAATAATTTGCATGAAACTGCATTATACAGTGAATTATTAAAAAATAATGTTTCGCTTTAAAGAAAATCCGGCCACTGTGCGATGACCGTGTTGGTCCAAAGTTCATGTAAAAAAAGTTTCGCGCACGTTACGCGAAAATCCCAGGAGGAGATAGATTTTGACTGTTTTTCATATAATTCAAAATTGTGGGAGAGGTAAAGGTCAGAGGTCAAAAGTCAGAGCGTAAAAGTTGTTCGGCATGAGGAGACGCATAAGTGTATACAGGTTTCATTGCTGTACCTGAAACAGGGCGTGAGCTACACCAGTTCAAAGTTTGCACTTTCGAAGGCTTCCTACAGCGCCACCCTTTGGCCGATTGTTGCGAGCTTCGCGTTTTAGCCGTTTGGCATAGTCCTCTGCCATACTGCCGAGTTTCGTAAAAAGCGACTGCACGGTCTAGCCGCTAGAGAAAAAGTGGCGGAAGAATAATAATGGGAAAGTCCAATATCAATGAGTGGCCATTTGCCACTTCGTGGCCTTGGCCACTAATTAGGTTCTTATGTGGCCACACCCACCAGTTCATTAAAGTATGCCTGGTTGTCATGGTGGTGGGTGCTGGGTGGTGACCCACCATTTTGGGTGAATGGTTGATTCTATGATGATTCTACCCACAAGGTGGCTGCCTCCAGGGGGAAAAAAACTAAAGGGAATACACAATTGCACAACCACACCAGGGGTCTAATGAAGTACTGTCAACCTCATAGACACATGAAAAACAGAAAAAGTACAAAACTATGGCACCGCCTCTTTAATAATAAGGGTAATAATAATAATAATAATAATAATATGTAAGAAAAACAGGAAAACAGCATCCTCCTCAGACAATCAAACAATGTGTGCATGCTTGTGTGTGACTGTGTGTGTGTGCGTGCATGAGTGAGTGAGTTCAATTCAACATTGGAGAGAAAAATATGCTCTAATATATTTGTCTATAGGATGGAATTTGTGTATTCTCCTGTGATTTTCATAGAGCTCTGTGAATAGTAACCTTTCAATCCTTGCTATGTTTCTTGGAATTATGGCCATCTATATTCTCTAGAAAGATTCTCTAGATAGTAAGAGCTGTAGGCTATAGGCCGGACCTGGGCATTGTGCGGCCCGAGGGCCGTATGCGACCCCTTGGTTCACTCTGACCGGCCCGTGTAGGCTTAATGGCAAATTACAAAATAAACACATTTTCTAATTTTACTAAAGCTGCATTGCTTTTATTTTGTTCATTTTCTGCCTTACTGATCGATATATTATTATTAAACAACAACACCTTCTTATTCCCATATGAGATACAATAATCCATCACACAGAAATAAGACAGGAGAGTGATCAGAGTGAGAATGGTATGTTTACTATGGAGAGAGAGTATTCAAGACAGGTACAGTACAGAATAATCAATGGTTCGTGCTCTCTCTGACAAATTATGTTTTGACATGAGTATAAGTATGGTCATTTCATCAGTCAATGGATGACGTTTCAACACAAGACAAAGAGTCCATATACAGGGTTCCTGGGAGGAGAGATGTCCTTGCTCGTGTCTGGATGACACTGAGCCTTATAAACCAAAACAATTCTCATTGTTTTCGGTACAGGCTCCAGGCAGTTGATAAGGTCTGATTTCAACCAGACGGAGACCTTGTGTTGTACTGTACATGACATTTTATGACACAGTCACTGTGCCTTCAACTTCAGGTGGTCATCAATATGTATTGATAAAAAGATGATATGAACCATAACAAAATACCTATCAATTCCACCGGCTGGTTAATATTGATCTTTTTATCAAATAGATCAACAAAAGAAAACAAAATAGGCACACAGTGGGATGAAAAATGGTTAGGGTTAGGGTTAGGGTTAAAACATTTCTTCAATAGTAAAAGGACTGTAATTATCGTTAGGGTTAGAGTTGACATGACATTAATGACAAAAATGTTATCATGTTTACACATAAATGAAATAACCCCTTGTAATCAGATTGATACGTCAAGATTAGTTGATCAGTCTTCCCCTGCAACCTGTCAGGACAGAATAAAAATAAAAAGGGGTCCATAAGTCCATAAGTCCTCGATATGATGAGGGCTAGAGACAGAGCAAAGTCCAGGGATCGAGTTGAGGTCGGAGATGGGTTGTAGATGGGCGGAGACGGGTCGGAGATGGGTTGTAGAAGGGCGGAGACGGGTCGAAGAGTGGAAGTGGGTTCTTTAGGTGGGTTTCAGACAGCTCCTATGGACAGAAGCTTGCGGCAGTTCACTAATATCGATACAATGGATTCTTCAGTCATAATTATAGCGGCTTAATTCTTCGACAGTGCGATTTCAGAATACTCACAGGCCCGGGAGGCTGCAATAGCCCCCCGCTGTGATGATGGCGCGTTCGCACTGCCCTCTGGCCTCTGGTGGTTCCTTGGCACCGCCTGGCGTCCATCGGGCCTAGAGGATGACAGTGCTTGGCGGCAGATCACTTGTATTTCAACAATTTACAATCATAATTTCTCCACCTAAATGTTTTTCTTCACAGTGCATTTCCGTTACCCACCGACAACCAGAGCATAGCTCTGGTCCTGCGGTTGATTGGCTCATGCACTGGTGGCCCATCGTCTGTTGGTGGTGCCCCTTTTACTCTCCGCCCTCTGTCTTTTTGTCTCCGCTGTGGTGTTGTCATGATTAGCCCTTATAGGTGTTGAGTGGCTGTAAGCCATTCTGATAGTCTGTTTGTGTTGGGCAGAAGGATTAATGCACACAACACAAACATACTCAAAACATACTAAGTTTTAAAATCAAAAGTTTCAAAATCAAAATTAAACGTGAAAATCAAAGCATAAGCATACAGTAAAATTCAAAGCATATTCCAAACAATCAAGCATACTTCCCCCTCTTGACACAAGGTGTGTCAAAAATGATGTTGTTGATGTTTGGGGCTAAATGGTTAAAATAATAAAAATAAAAATACATTTTCAAACTACAGATTTACAATCTGTTCACAGTTCTTCAATTATTCTCCAACCTTCAAAACAAATTAAAAATGACTTAAAATCAGTAAGACGCCCCAAAGAGGAATTGGCCGTCCTCCTCAGGAGTGGGATGACAAGACATTGAAGGTTGTTAATTCTTAGTGTACAGAATCAGGTCAAAACAAAGGGAATGTTGATGAAAATGAAAGATAGGAGAACAAAAACATCGAACACTTTCTCACACATAAAACCCATGGCCATGGCACACAGTCACACGCACGCTCACGCACGCAGAGGCAGAGAGGGAGTAAAGTGTCCGAGCCTCTTCTGTAACAAAGGCACCGTATAAACAGGGCCCCTTTGACATCAGAACACAGACAGAAGGTTTAAATACAAATAAAAGATAATAATAACAAAATAAATAAAATATAATTAAATGGACACCAGCCCCTAGGGAAGCAAAAACAAAATGAACGGCTCCACCGGACATGGTGCCCCTTTCTCAACAAGACAGGAGGACAGAGAAAAACGGACAAAATCAAATGTAAATAAAACATGAGGTCAAATCCGTCCAGTCCAACCAAAATAAATAAACCTGTCATAAACAAAATGAAATGAACAGTTGACATGAATTTATATAGTTACTGTAAGACATGATGTAATATCATGTCAAGTGGTCACCTCATGGGCTGGGTTGACCTTAATCAGTGGACAGAACACAACTGAGTTGTTGACATGATGGTGAATCTTGTTGTTGACAGCTCTTGCCGTCACCCCATGAGGATAAAGATTGTTTACTGAAATATGGTTTACCAGTGAAATATCAGACACTTGTTGCCCATTTTGAGAGAGAGAGATAGAGAAACAGTATGTAACAAGTCACTTGAAGTTTATAACGATCCCCACAGTTTCTCCAAATAAAATAAAACATAGGCAGAGCTAGCGCAAGCAGCAAGCGTAAAAGCAGCAAGCCTAAATGCGAGCCAGCGACTCACACATACCGTACAGTACTGCACGGCCGAACACACACATATGCACCACTGCTCATGTTCATACTGGGTTTGATTTTTTTTTTTCCTTTTCTTTCACTCAATTGACCAGGGGAGAAAAATAGGATTAAAACACACATACATACAGTACATGTATCCATGTAGACAATTTCTCATACATTTACACACATGGGTCAGTCAGTTTAGAGGTCATCATTCAGAAGGGGGCTTCTTAGTTCTCAACACCTCAGCTGGCCTGAGATGGAATTAAAAATAATAATAAGACTAAAACAAAGACATGTAAGCATAACATAACCATAACTTCTCTCAGTAATCTGGTTAAATAAGATAGCTGAAAACCAGCTGTGTCGGTCTTATGCACTGGCCAAAACTTCCTACAGAACCAGGAAACACAATGCTGGTCTGGCGGTGAAATCCTGACTTGACTTAATTCACAACAGAAGGAGTAAGAACAACTTCTGTTGGAGTGCAACTCAGGAGACTTGACTAACTTCAGGATGAATGCAAATCTTAATAAAATGAAGTTTTGTGCTGCCAACGTAAGACCCACAGTTCCGGACCAACGGCTGTGAGGTCTTCAAAAAGCGACGAAACAATAGACTAAAAACAACATTAAACAATAAAACTGCAGCTGTGTTGAGAGCTAGCTAGACTCTCAAGACAGCAGGTACAAATCTTTAAGTACTGGACACCTCTGTGGTTTACAGTCCAAAAAGGCATGAATAGCCTACAATCAAAACTGAGAAATAGATTTAGAAAGTTAAGGTGTAGAAAACCAACTTCAAAGACTTAAAAAGAATAACGCGACCGATTTAATGACCGTTTTTTTTTTAACAGGGCCACAGATAAAAAGTAATTTATAAGGCAAACCGGAACGCCGAAACAACGGAATTTGGAACACATTATTTAGGACGCAGGGGCCTCATGGACAAGGTTAAATCATGGAAACAGCAGATCAACTTAAACTTTTTTTTTTTTTTTTTTTTTTTTTCTGAGCCTTTGACTTCCTGGGCCATATTAACCTAGCGTGTGTGAGTTGTATTACCTAGGTGGTGTCCCGCTTGGCTCTGCTGTCGGCTTGCCCCTTTCCCAATTTGAGTGACCATGGTGGGGAGAAAAATATCCTGATCCCGATTGAACCGACAGCAGGTTCAATTATTAGAGGCATTCAAGCCAATTATTTCACCAGAACAGAAATGGTCAAAATACGGTCTAAGAAATAACATATTGCCTCTGACTCCCCCACTCTGCTTCGCGAGGGCAAGCGGGGGAGTGAGGAGGCGTAGAGTAAACGGAGCGAATTCGGTACCAAAACAGACTCAGCTGGCCTGAGACGGAAATTAAAAAATAAAATAAAATAAGACTGAGACGAAAACGAAGACATGTAAGCGTAAAGCATGAAGATTTCCGTCAGAACGTTCTGTTCTGGAACATAAAGGAAATCTACCAATTAAAATAACCACGCTATTTCTTATGTGATTAAGTGGCTCTAATCAGCCGTATTGGGTTATCGTACTGGCCGAAGAGACATTCCTTCAGAACAAAATATGTTTACGACGCGTGTCAAACCAAAACATAATTAGGAGTTATCTGACTCCGACGGGGAGAACAATAATTCATTATTAATTCAAAATTCAAAGACACGACACGTAAATGTTATAATTTAAAAGAATGTTATAAATCTGGTCCTACTGTATTTCCCCTATGTTGGGCTGGCACAGACAATAGCCTATGATAGGATGTGTCCGAGCAATTTATGTGTTAAAACAAGTGAAGGTAAAATAGACTGAGCGATAGGCTACTAAAACATTATTTAGCCTTGTCCGACTCCCTGAAATATCAAAAATCAAAACAATAATTCAAACTGAGAAGCGACTCATCGCGCACAGATAACTGAAGAAAACAGTATACTTATCTTAAAATATTATTCCGGTCACCAGTGGTGCATAAAGATCCGTCCTCGGACCGTGGAGCATGCAATCAGAAAACCATGTGTCCAGCGGTCCAGTGGCGGATGTCCAAGCAGGGAATGTTATAAAATAAATTGTACTGTTGTCAAAATAATAACCTTGTCTGAAAACACAGTAAACTTCCAAACTCACAGCTGGTTCTTTTATACGTGTTGTAACACCGACCCACCGGGGGAGAGAAAGTGCACCCACGGTCACTTGTCCATCCATCGGTCGGTCAAGATTACATCTGTATGCGGCGACGTAGGACCATTTTGATCGATATATTATTATTAAACAACAACACCTTCTTATTCCCATATGAGATACAATAATCCATCACACAGAAATAAGACAGGAGAGTGATCAGAGTGAGAATGGTATGTTTACTATGGAGAGAGAGTATTCAAGACAGGTACAGTACAGAATAATCAATGGTTCGTGCTCTCTCTCTGACAAATTATGTTTTGACATGAGTATAAGTATGGTCATTTCATCAGTCAATGGATGACGTTTCAACACAAGACAAAGAGTCCATATACAGGGTTCCTGGGAGGAGAGATGTCCTTGCTCGTGTCTGGATGACACTGAGCCTTATAAACCAAAACAATTCTCATTGTTTTCGGTACAGGCTCCAGGCAGTTGATAAGGTCTGATTTCAACCAGACGGAGACCTTGTGTTGTACTGTACATGCCATTTTATGACACAGTCACTGTGCCTTCAACTTCAGGTGGTCATCAATATGTATTGATAAAAAGATGATATGAACCATAACAAAATACCTATCACTTACCTTACCCATCAAAAATGGCTAAATTGGCACCAAAAAAAAGAAAGGTCGATGCCGAATGCCGGGTATTTATTTACTGAAGTCAGAGGTAAAGCCGTGTGTTTAGTTTGCAGGGGGGCACATCTTGCAGAGAGCACTGACTTTTGGCCCGGCCCTCCACAACATTTTCTGTTGTTCATGTGGCCCCATGGGAAAAATGTATTGCCCGCCCCTGCTATTGGCTATAAATGTGACATAATAGGGTTTTATTAATAAGTAGTAAAATGTGTCGCAAAATTGTTGCTAACAGATCCAGACATGAAATATGTCGTATATGGGGTGACTGGTGAAAGACACAACTTTAATACACATATTCTGTATTTATGACTTCATCATGCATTTCACATAGAATACAAGAAAACCACAGACTTTATAAATTACTACTTTATTTAAAGTCTAATTCAACATAACAGTATACTTGGAATGGGTAGATGATTAAAATGTATTCACAGCACTGTAATAATGATCAATCCATGCTATTTGTGCGTAAAGATTGCCTCTATAACCAGAGAACAGAGAAATAACAACAGCCTACAGCCTTTAAGTAATGTATGACCATAATCCATGAGGAAAGCAGCATTGAATTAATCGCTCTCAATTTGTCTCTTTTTGTCCATGTATTTATGTGTGTCTATTTTCAAAGTAGGCACTGACTGAAATGCAAAAAACAAGAAATATGACAAATACTCCTTACATAAAATTAGCATTAACTGTATAGAACTGGATATTTATAGGACATAACATTTTGGTGGAGCAAATATTGCGGAATCATATGATCATACAATAATGCCCCTGTTTAATTTAACTCTTGTTTTGTGTCACCATTCTGTTCTGTCTGTAGTTTCCCATCCATCTACATTCTTCATCTATTCTAAACTATGCATAAGTGCATTAAAAAAAATCCCCAAATTAATGGGATATATTCCCTAATGCAAGCTTTTTATTCTGTGTACATAGACTCAAATAAAAACATATTTCACTGATGTCGTGTTTACAGACAGAAATTCAATATATGTCTCTCTATAGTGCAATTCGGTCCAATGTCCAATGCCAAAACATTAATATTGCATCTGGTTACTTTGACAGCTGGCAGTGTTAGTTGTCATTTTAGCTCATTTGTAAAGAGCTGTAAATCTACCTGCGTAATAATATTTTCTCCTGTTCTGATCTGTCTGCATTTCCTTTACTGTTCTGTTCATCACCTATGGAGAACTGCTTTCTTAATGTACCTTCTTTAATACTCTGCAATATTTGTACGTACTTCCAGGTCACAACTCATCTCAAACATGAATCACGCTCCTGCCACAGTCATGGCAGAATGATATACAGGTATGATACCGTTACTACACACAACCTACAGTACCACTGTGAACCGGTTTTAAAAGAAAACAGTAGGAACCTGATTGAGCATTTATTAAAATGATATATATATATATATATATATATATATATATATATATATATATATACTGTATATATGATAGTCGGTAGGCCTATTGCCAAGCTGTCTGCTGAACTGCAGATACTATAACATGGATAACCTCAGACTTTAAGCATAAGGCACAAAATGTTAACATTGGCCTATATTACCAGAACTATTTGATTGCACAATGCATAATTGTGTTGTTAAATTAAAAATATATTATATATTAATCAACATTTTCTCCTCCATCTTTAAAAAAAATTACATTTGAAATACAAGTGTGTCATATTTGAATTCGAAAAGTAATGCAGTTTAGACTCAGCAAATATCTGTGAGTGACCTCCAATGAAATGAGTATCTTACTGAGTTAGGAGGTTCCACAACGGGTCCATAGCTGTTATCTACTTCCCACTGTTGACAGCAGACGTTAGGTGATGATGTGACATGATTTTCTTTCCATTTGTTGTGTTGCTATGGCCTTGATAAGGCTCTGGAGTGTGCCTATGTTAGAAAAGGGAAGTGGGAGGGATCCACTGGCAGCAAGTAAACCTAACCTAACCTAACGCAGTGGTGTAAAGTAACTATAAGTACATTTACTTTAGAACAGTTTTGAGGTACTTTTACTTTACTGGAGTATTTCCAATGAATGTTCAATACTTTTACTTCTACTCCACTACATTTCAGAGGCAACTATTGTACTTTGACTCCACTAGAATTATTTGAAAACTTTAGTTACTAGTTTCATAAAACATTTGGCCCTATTTTATAACTAGGCTATTTGAAAATAGCCAATCTACAAGCTCACAACGTGTTGCGATGCATTGTGAGCTTGCAGATCTGCTATTTTCAAACAATTTGTACTTTAAGTATATTTTGATACCAATACTTTCATACTTTTACTCTTGTACATTTTGAAGTATGGACTTTTACTTGCAAGGCTGCACCCACACCAAACTACCTATGAGGGTGGATTCCCCATTCCGCCAAAGCGTTTAAATGAGAATGGAGCGGGTTTCATGCCAGTAGAGGATTTTAACCGCTCCATCCTCATTGAAATGCATTGGCGGAACGGGGAATCCACCCTCATGGGTACTTTGGTGTGGCTGCTGCTTACAGCATATTTCTATATTGCAGTATTGATACTTTTACTTAAGTAAAAAATGTTAGTACTTTTTCCACCACTGCCTTAACGGCTGGTCTGCGTTGGAGACCAGGAATCTGACACCACCCACTTGGAGTGGCGTCTCATCCTGAGTGATGGTCTGCAAGACTCCAGGCTCCCAACACCTTGTTATCACCATGGCATGGACGAGTGCAGAGCGTGGCTCGCCTGGCATGTGACGATAGGAAGATGAGGGTGCCAGGGTGGGCTTATGAGGGGAGCATGAATTGGCATTGTGATTATCCCTTAATATTTATACAAAAATAGATCTCTTAAATGTGTGAAATGAAATCTTTCATAGGCCTACAGGCCCATTCCCACTGGGCCAGATAACAGATAAAAAAATCTCTTTCTGCAGATATTTTTTCATTCAAGTGGATGGTAGATACAGATAAAAAAAAATGTTTTTTATCTGTATCTACCATCCACTTGAATGGAAAAATATCTGGAGAAAGAGATTTTTTTATCTGTTATCTGGCCCAGTGGGAATGGGCCTTTAAACTTAAATGATAAATGAAGCAGGACACTATTGAACCAAATATAGACCAATGGATGTGGTAAATTGTGTTTTCTGGCACATTTACTTAGCTTTTTTTCAGGGAAACTCCCATTTTTATAGGTTCAGCATTCACAAGAGGAGGGAGGTGAAGCTATAGAGATAGAGTAAATGTGGCATGTGTATACTGGAATTGGATGATTTAGCAGTTCCTTTCAACTACAAAATTAAATTGACCTAAAGCGTTATAATCCTGTCCTGAAGGAATATCTGCAAGTGAAATACATTTTCCAACTGCATACAAGCTTTTTTTTACATGGATTAACAGTAGATAACAACATATTTTGATAGGTTCTCATTTTGTTATTACTTTTGCAAAACAGACATAATCACTAAAGATATTTTAAGTGGACTATATTACATTAGTTGGCAGTTGACAGACCTTACCTCACCCCTAATTACATTGGACATTGCCTAAGGAGCAGCTGTCCAATCATGTACTACTTTACTATCTGGTAAGATTTTATATACTGTAAATAATGATCACAACATGGAAGCGATTCTCATCCTACTACTATGAGCTATTAATAACATTAAGAAATTGCTTTATAATGCTTTAGAATGTATCATCTCAAGCAGCCGTCAGCAAAATGCAATGGAGATATACTTACTATACAAATATACAGCACAGCCGTTTCATGTCTCATTTCCTGTACAATAGAATCCTGACCCACGTTTTTTTACATGACTATACCTTGAATAGATAGACAGACAGACAGACAGACAGACAGACAGACAGACAGACAGACAGACAGACAGACAGACAGACAGACAAACAGTTTGATTTAAATTAGACTATATGCAAGTGATTAAGCACAGGATTATGGTGTTGATTCGTTTGCTATTGGAATTAGAATTTTCTTCTCAGGTGGAGCTGTTTGAAATACCAGTAATTCTCTCAGTGTTCATCAGTCCACAGTCTCTAAGTCTGCAGTATCAGTTTCACGACTATCGACAGCCACATTCTGCTACCATCATGCCCTCATACTTGTGGTTGAAAGTGACCACTCCGTTATCTTTATAAAGGAGTGTGATGGGCTCCAGTTTAGTGGGGACACAGCAGGCACGCGAAGCTCTCTTGGGACTCTTAACACTCAGCAGAGTCTGGACTATGGCATGTTTGGTAGGTGAGACCTCGGAGGTCATGGGAGGGTTGCACACACCATTGCATTCATAAGCATCATAACCCTGAGGCTGGATCACCCATGAATCCCAGCCAATATCTTTAAAATCCACCCAGAGTGAGGTCCTCTTGCATGGCTCACTCTTAACATTGCGACGGACGCGGGGAGGTGTGTCAAAGATAAGGTTGGATTGCAATTGTGTGAGAGACTGTTTGCCCATCTCCTTTTGGCTGGCATGACCATTGTTGTGATTGTCACGACCCCGGAAAGTCTGTTGGTTCTGCTCTAGATTTACAGGAAGGTCATTCTCATGTTCAATCATCTGGTCGAGTTCTCGCTCGTCCTGCTTATGGTCTCTGCTCTGATCATCCGAAAACACAATCATCACTGCATTGTGTTTCCCCTCCAAGAGTCTGTAAATATCAACGTGAACCAACTGTCCGTCTGTAATCTCTAATGGGGTCCCATCCTCTTCTGATCCACAGTTAGCAACGTGAACCTCCAATCTGTGTGCTGCACAGCCTGATCTTTGCCAGAGTTTGATCACGTGGGTCAGGTCAAATGAGATCCACTCGTTATCTCTGACACGGATGTGCTTTGTCACCAGTTCCTCCAAGTCCTTCATCTCCGCCACCTCTTCCTTATCCGTTCTTCTCCTTCTTTCTGTCCCCACCTCATTTGTCCAAAGAATACCCTCATGTATTCTGTAGATAGTAACCTTGCAGTCAAGGCCAGCATATGGTCTTTGGGTGTTCTTGAGTGTAGTGTAAAGGCGGAGCTCAGCTGTTGCTATGTGTTCGTGGCGGGGGGTGGAGAAGTTGAATAGCAAGGGGTGTATCCTCACCCCCCTGGCTGTCATACTGTAGGGGGAGGAATCTGAAATTAAAATATCAATAAGGGTGTCTCAGTTGGATCTTTATATTAGTTTGGGCAAAGCGCATATATTTTCATCAGTTTGGCTTTTTGGTGGTACACATTTGCAATTATCAGTACAAGGCATGGTCAAACTGTCTTTACAATTGATTAAAGTGCAGTTTTGTAAACTAGCAACTTATATACGGTAGAAATTTCTCCTGTATGTATATAATGTATTTAAATACATGGCTCTCATTTCTTTCTCCATAAAATGTCAGTGAAACATTCCCTTAAAATATCATTATTGACAGCTTCCTTCTGATGTTACGTGGTATCATTTCCATCAACGGTAAACTTCCTGTACAAATCAAAGTATACATTCAGACCAAAAAAAACAAGTACCTTCATTCTTGAAACTGCGTACAATGTTGGCCGAGGGAACGGCAGTGCGGTCATGGGCAAATCGCTTGTAAAGTTCCAGCATGTACTCCGGTGGTTCCTTACGGGCAGAGTGGCTCGCAGGTCGGGGCCCCTGTTCTGTGAGATTTAGTGTGGACAGGAACTGTCTCAAGAGGTCCTGCGTATCCAAGTCATCATTCTGTCCCAACAGAGTGTTGTCAAGAGCACCATCACTGGCAGAAGATGCCCTGTGATGGCTCTCAGTAGACATGATGGGACTGCTCTGACTCTGGTCAGTCGACAACAGAAGCAGGACACTCAGAGTGCAGATACGCCCGAGTCTGGAGAAAACTGAAGCAGTCATGGTTAAGCCAAGGACGCGATCCAACGATTTAAGTATCAAGTATGGAGATATGGCTGGATCCTCAGAAGAGGACACATGTAAATCGTGCCACCCTATCCAGGGTAGATTCTTTCCTTGAGGGACAACAGGTTGGCGTTGGGGGCAGAGAGAAAACAGCTTTGTCCTTGTTGATCTTGTGATTGGGTGCAGAGGGCAGGGCTGTGTTGTCCAATGTGCTGTGCTGACATGTTGGGAGCTCTCTCTAAGGCCCTGCTCGGCCCACCTCTTCTCTCTCTTTTCCAGAGACTTACACTACACTATGCTAAACCACAACCTCTCCTCATCTTTTGTCTGCTTTCATCAGCTCCTTTTACTGCATGGTACAGTGTCGTGCGACAAGTGGAAATAACTACTCTTAAAGTCAAAATTCCCCACTGAAGTCAAAGTACCAGTAAGACTCCCTAATCGGGAGATAAGCGACCGTCAGGTCGCAGCGTGATTTTAGGCCAAAATGTGTAGGAGCAGTGTCCAAAAATGTGTTTGAAAAGATCGGCCTGATGGTGGCGCTATATGGGACAGATCCATGTTGATGAGATGAGTGTAGACATACTGTGTACCGATTTGCGTGATTTTAGGGCAAAATCTGTAGGAGTAGTGTCCAAAAATGTGTTTTAAAATATCGTCCTGAAGGTGGCGCTAAATGGGACAGATCCATGTTGATGACATGATTGTAGACTAAGTGTGTACCGATTTGTGTGATTTTAAGGCAAAACTTTTAGGAGCAGTGTCCAAAAATGTGTTTTGCAAGAATCGGCCTCATGGTGGCGCTAGAAGAGGGCCGTGTGAGAATTGATGGATGGTTGTGGTTTGGCATGCAAGGAGTGTGTGTGCAAAATTTGGCATGGATCGGGGCAACGGTTGCGGAGATATGAGCAGGGCAAAAGTGTGACGTGTGACGTGTGACAGACTGACAGACTGACTGACGGACAGCTGGTCGAGGTTTTATGCGACCTGACGGTCGCAATAACATAATTATTACACGGCTTGGTTGAATGCTTGATTCTGATTGGTCAATCGCTGAAATCAACAGTGTGTTATTTCTGGATAGCATACCGCTCCGCTCTGTAAGATGCCTAATCAAAGACTCGAAGCACATGCTGCGCTGCTTGAACTTCATGCCATATCCAACATGACAGCCATGTAAACAAACACACAGTGTCATTTACACCTAAAAGTTGCTTTCAAGAATGTTTAAAAAAAATATTTGACGCGAGAAATAGACGATACATTAACATAAAATGGATAGGATTCTATTTGATCAACTTTCTTGGGTTTTCCGAGGCGACCGTGTTGCGCTGGGTGGACGCCCAGTGCAGCACTTGTGGAATACTTTCACTTCTGTAAGCAAGGAAATACTTTGTTTTTAGTTTTTAGTCAAATTATACATGTATTATTTATTAAGTAGCTGTATAATAAGCCCTTCAGGATGATAAATGCCCTTCAGGCTGATCAGCCTGTCGGGATTTTATTTCTCGTTAACGACCACTGAGCCAGACGTTATCCCTTACCTTATGGGGCTAAGAAATAAGAAAAACAATGTTGATTTGATTATATGAAATGCATTATTGTAATTTACACTATGTACTTGTACTCTGCACATTTATAGCTGTCATTGTCAATATGTTTGGACTCATACCACACAAGCTCCACAAGAGGTCAGGGTTTTCTTAATATCTACAGCTTGTCTTGAAATGGACATTACAGTATATTTGTGTTGTCATGAAAGATAAAACGAAACAAGAATTAGAAACTATGGATTTGATTTATTTCCATTTTCCATTCAATATCGCAATGCAAAAAGAGGACCACTGCAAAGCAAAATTGTGGCAATATTATGGCACTACTGAATGTAGGATAGCCTAACGATGTTAGCTAATACACTGCTTTTTGCTTACAAGGTAATAACATTCACAATTGTTAATAAATAACATGAGTATTACAATAAATATTACAATATAAATACCTTCATTTAGAATAATAACAATCTTTTATTACACATTTACAATGCCATTTGCCTCAATTTATTCATAAAACAAAACCAAGCACCTGCTGAAAAAAAACATTGCAATCTAATAAGGTAAATTGTCAATTCCAATTAGCCTGGATGTGTGTGATGAGAGGCTATTAATCCTACATCTACATTGGATATGGATATATCTTCGATTCCATTTCTTCAGTCATTCTTACATTTCTTCAGCTCAAGACTTACTGTAGGTCAGCATTCATCACAAGGACACAAACTCATAGTTTAAGAAAGTATGTATTATATAAATCCACTCATTCATATGTAGGGCTAAAAAAATTACATACATTACATTGTTTTCAGTTAGCATACTGTATACTACTTTAATATATTTAAGATGTAGATAGGGCCAGTTACAGTCCTACATGATTCACTATGACTTTCAGAAGAATATAATCATCTTGGTTAATATCTATTCAAATTACCCCCAGTTAATCTTCACATTCATGTTCGACAGCAAACACATTTCCTGCAAACAAAACAGAGCAATTTGAGACAACATTTCCATTTAATCCGTGCAAGAATGGTACAATGCATAAAATTCATATCGTCAATGTCGGGCAGAAACCTTGTATGTCCAAGTTTCAAATTTATACGTTTTTCGTAAAAAAATAAAAATAAATAAAAAAGAATATTAATTAAAAAAAACGTGTACTTTTTTTTTACTTTTTCGGAAAGTAAAGCCCTGCCTCATCATATAAGTACTGTTGCACAAAACTAGTGACAATACCAGATCTAAAAGCACACAACACCTCTCACCGCGAGGCGTTGTGTTTAGTTCAGTTATTTTCACTACCGGTACTTTAAATCATTTTAAAAATAATAGCTACAAAACGAACAGTTTTGGACACACAAGGTTTCCACCCGACAACAACGATATGCACCAATAGTGGAATGTGGATGTGTGATCTTGCCTGACCCTGCTGTTAGACCCAGGAGTCAAGAGGTGGAGGTTTGCTTTCCACCAAGCCCACTGCAGGCCTCCCCGCTCTGATGAAGTGTTTTCTCTCAGGGATAGCCTGGATAAATAACACACGCAAAAACAGGGAAGCGTTCCAGGAAAGTTCCATTTCATCGCTGTCGGGCAGAAACCTTTTATATCATGTCATCTTTTTATGTATTTTATTTTTCATAAATCAATGTCCCATTTTATACTTCATCGAATGACGGTGTCTGGCGAAAGTAGCGAAAATAGCAGATCTACAAGCACATAAACGCATTGCATTGCCATGCGCTGTGAGCTTGTAGATCTGCTATGCTGTCTATTTAAGGATGTCTGCCTATGACATGCCCAAAACAAACTCTCTCTGGGTTTTTGAGCGGTGCTAACCACTCCTACGTCTGGCATTGTGTGTATGCGCACGAAACTCCTTGTATGGAGATACAGTAACTGACGTCACGGACAGAACGGCCCATACAAGGAGATATGCACGTGCGTCGTGAGAAAAGTAGTGATCATGCAGGTCAAAACTTTAAAGGCAATTACCGGTATTATTATTATTGTTACGATTGAAACAAATCAAATACAGCTACCGTAATCTGTCAGACCAGATCAGTCTAAAAAAAGGTATATATAAAACCTTGAGAAGATTACCTACCTGGATAGGTTCTCTCTCCATCATGTGCCCTTTTCCATCCCCACTCTGTTCTAAGGTGGAGTAGCCATCTGGTAAATTAGAAAATACATACAGAGTGCAATTACAGATGGCAAACAGCAGGAACTAAGACAATGCGAGACATAGAAATTGTTGCATAAATGAATACCCTATTTATTTTTTATAATAATTCGTCATTCATTCATTCATAATTAGCAAAAATAGATGTCCGTATGGAGATAGCTGACGTCATGGACAGAACGGCATTATAATGACATGCCCGAAAATAGGGACACCAAGTTGAAAATATCGGTCAGTAGGTTTTATGAATATTGATCCAATGTAAATAAAGTATTAATTAACAAGGACTCATAATTAAATAATAACTACATTGGATCCATTAGAACACAGGCTCCTTTTTTCCATTTCAGAGATGCATTAACATCATAGTTGTCCCAGTGAGTGATGACAACATGCCACACTACTGTATCTTTACATCTGCTCACTGTGAGCAGATTTGTCTCCATAGCCTGTCTACTCTTTATTATACCCATAATATACCCCCATTCATTGCCTCATGCCATGTTTCATACTCGCACACAACCCCAACACATTGTTATCACACGCCCCAGACAGACAGAAAGATGGAGAGAGATACAGTAGGGCAGAGATTTGTGCTCTGCTGAGCACACCTTTCTAGTTTATTTTTCTTTGGAGATGAATATCTCAACCTGGTACAAGATTCATGCCACAAACAACACACTTTGCTTGAAGTGGCAGCACTCACTCAAAGTGAGATCCAAGAGAGCTAAAGGGCAATGCAAAATATGTTCTTCATGCAAAGTAGAGCACTGTTATGCTCACCCCAAAGTTCATACATCATTCATATCCTGTTTTCCAAAAAAGTGGTATGAAACATTTCATTCTTTAAAACTCTATGCAGCTACAGTAGGCACAGACCACGGCTGGATGATTCTCTTGGATTGTTCCATGTGGGAGTATGGTTCCATTTGGGATGCACTCCCATCCACCAAGTCATCAGTGTGATATCAGTGTGATGTAAAATGGATTATGTGCCCATATATGGAGATCTCTGTATCTCTCAGTCCTTGTCCCTTTTTATGGGCATATTGGTTGGATCGGCGGTTCTACTGAAATTCTTTGTTTTATACAACTATACATCATGCAAGTACAGTAACGGCAGGGATTAGTAGTTGGGATAATATAAATCCTGGTGGTTTGTGTGGCAGCATAAACTTAAATCCATATCATTGGTTTATAGTTGGTCTGTGATTCAAGACTCAATTGAGTCAACTGCTTTTGTCACAACATGATGAATATTTCAATGCTGTGATTTGCTTACCTTGGTTTTTCTCCATGAGAGGTAGGGTGATGTCATCATTGCCTTGTTTTCCACTCTTTGATTTTTTAGTTCCTCCTGTAGTTGGCTGTGGGGTTACATCATAACATCTTTAACATTATTATGCTTTGGTGTTTGTGGTTCTCAAAGTGAGGTCTGGGGACCCCCAGGTCATTGAGGGGGTTCCTGGGGGTCCCCAGCCCAGCTAACTTAGTTTATATAGTATCAATTAACCACTTTAACCCTAGAGGTTCACATCGAGAGTTCGGGCGGCCCTCACACCTACTACGTTGTACCGCCAATCCAACCGATAAGTCTATGTCATAGCAATCTGGCTAGCCATCGTCAAATAAAAGGGAAAAACAGCGTCCTCTCTGTTTTGTTCCTTTAGAGAGTCTGTTCTTGAGAGAATAATTTCATATTAATCTCTCAAGACCAGAACTTCCCACTAGCATGTAGAGCTGCTATTTCCAAAAGAATAAATGTGAACAGATTTGGAATATTTCTGAAGCACAGATCTTGTATGGGGTCCCTGGCACAAAATATTTCCAGACAGTGGTCCACGGTCAAATACATATTAATTTGGGGGTCCTTGAACCATTGTGTTAGACTGATTAACAGCAAGGGGATAGATTGGGACTTACCTTGAAGTGGCTCTTGTTCCAACCTGCCTTACAAAGACTACTCCTCAGGTCCTTGTAGGCCCATATTGTCTGAAGCACATGGGATGCTGCCTTGGTCTCACGCAAAGATTGGCTGGGAAGAAGTAGACGTGTATGAGATCATGTGCAGAAAACAATAATTCACCTCTCGCCTGTCTAAGGGAGAAGTGATAACTACCTCTCCCTTTGGCCTCCTGAAAGGTGACATTTCAGGGCTGTTTTAAAGGATGCCTGTGAACTACTGTACAAGGGAGGGAGTCAGGGCCAAGAAGTCTGTGTTAATGAATGTCTCCAATGATCAATTAGAGGTGAACAATGGAATGTTTGGCAACTGCCCCTGTCTACAGATAAGTGACAAGTCGAGATGTAAACAAAACCATGTTTGTAAAATTGGAAAGTTCCATTGTTCACCTTTTAAATTGATTGGTTTTGAAAATCTTAGTTGAAAGACACAAACCTTGTCTTGTTGATGGCTACCAATTTCTGCACAGTGTGGCCCTGTATGAGAGCCCGCGCGTTCTCTGGGCTATCAGAAATGATCTCATGGATTGTGTTCAGAATAGACACCACTGTGTCTGACTCAAGATTCTTTGCTGGGTGTTGCTGGCCACATGGCAGGTTATTGACCAGGTCCCTCATAGCATAGCTTCCTATAATGAGACAAAAGCAACATACATAATCAAGTACTTATTTAAGTAAGTGTGTGTGTGTGTGTGTGTGTGTGTGTGTGTGTGTGTGTGTGTGTGTGTGTGTGTGTGTGTGTGTGTGTGTGTGTGTGTGTGTGTGTGTGTGTGTGTGTGTGTGCGCGTGTGTTGATTAATAGTAAAGAGCTAGACCCCCATACCTATTAAGTCTTTATTCCGTCGATCTATGGCCAAGTTGCGAAGTGCAATAGCCACAGCCCGCACCACTTTGTCAGCATCAGAACGCAACAACTCCACCAACACTGGAAGACCTTTCTCCTTTCTTACTGTTGCACGGATATAGCTGGACCACTATGAGCCGAAACATAGAAGAAGAGTGTTACTCATAATATTTTTTAGATCCGTTAAAAAAAAACATAGCCGTTGACCAGAGTCCCCAAGGGCTCTATACTCGTCCCTCTACACCAAATCTCCAAACAGCCGATCTACAAGCTCACAACGCGCTGCGGCGGCCCTGTTGTGAGCTTGTACATTTTCAGCAAATCTTCCCCAAAGAATAGGGATGCTCAGGCTAAACATAACAGAACTGACAGATGTTTCATCACACCTACTGTATACCAGCTCGTATGATTTCTGGCCGGTGTGTGTACAAACAGGGAAGCTGTGTTGTTAAGCTTTAATAAAATCGTAGATGTTTTACATATAGGCATATACTCATACCATCAATAAGCATTAGTCAAAATAGAAGATAAAATATCAAAGAAGCACGCATACATTACACACACAAACGCACGTGTGTGCGCACACAAATACACATACACAATTACACATACGCAGTTACGCACACACTCAGATGTTTCTTTCCATTGCTGATGAGACAGCCACGTATTTTGTAGGATCTTATTTTGCATTACATTGATATGATTGAGACAAATGCACGCACGCACACACACAGCAGTGTAGCATCTGTTCCATCTCACTCACAGCCCAGTGTCCTGCAGCGAGGTTCTGCAGAGCCCCAGCAGCTGCTTCAAGGGTGTTGTGGTTCTGACTGCGAGTGAGGAGAGAAAGGTACAGCCTCACCACCTCTGGTTGGTACAGTAGCTCCAGTCCTTTAGAGACAAAAAAGTGTGCGTGTGTGTTTGCGTGTGTGCGTGTGTATGTGTGTGTGCGTGTGTGTACGTGCATGTGCATGTGCGTGTGTGTGAAGAGAGACACAGGGTGGTGAGATAAGCTTAAATCATCCTAACATATTGTTAGAAACAGCAGAATACTCCCACACCAGATTGAGAATTAACCAGCAGTATGCGCACACACACAGTGGCTCATAAGATACAGTATGTACCCCCAGATCAACACTGTTCTGCCTGTTATACTTGATGGATGCACAGCAAATTATATTATGTTTTTGGCTGGACCAGCGGGTAAGCCTAATAGACTCACATCGCTGGCTGACTGACTGACCGACTGACTGACTCAGGCATGTGCACACATAGTCATCAAAGGGGGCTTGAGCTCCTGCCCTTTTAGCCGTCTGTAAAAAGTGCCCTCTCCAGACCATGAATGCAGTTTTTACTGTGCTGAAAGAAATGCAAATGCCCTCTTTCCATGCCATAACTGAAGGCAGCATTCAAGAGAATTGCCTTGTCCAAATTCTCCTGAACTTGAATGCAGCATCTTATGTTGAAAGAATTGCCCTTTCTGTATAGAAATCCATGCTCTACGCCACATCTCCAGTATTAGCCCTATTCACGGCCCGCCCACTCAGCTTCAACTTCCTGGTGCTGACATCACGCTTTGAAGGGGAAACCCTACTAAAAGCCCATAGAGTTAACACAGAAATCGCAAATTTAATGCAATTTCCGAATAGTAAAGTATAAAATACGGCTAGCATGATCAAGAACACAAGATAGTAAAAGACACAAAGCATTATAATTTACTTTACCGTTCGAAATAATGATTTGTTGGCTTTAAGTCCAGCGATTTCTGTGTTAAAATAGCAGGGTTTACCCTTCAAAGCTGACGTCAGCACCAGGAAGTTGCTGAGAATAGGGCGTGAATAGGGCTTATTGACTTGATTATGCTTAGTTCAGTGTGGTATCAAGCAAGCGTCGATAATTTCACCAAAAGGCCCTTTTAGGAGTTTCAGCCCCTGCCTCTCTAACATTCTCTGCACGTCCCCCTGACTGACTGACTGACTGACTGACTGACTGACTGACTGACTGACAGATTCATCGTCCATCCAGGTTGTGGGATGTACCGGTATAGTCTATCCTTGGTTGGCCTGCCCATCGGAGATCAATCGTCCCTTCAGGCCAAGGGATGTAGTGGGTGGATTTTGAATCACGGGTGACTTTCCTCACCTATAGAGTCGGATCTGCAGACTACCTGAGATAAGAGCTCAGAGGCAGATAGAAGTGCTGCAGAAAGATGATGTATGTTTGAGGTGGTTTTAAAACCAACTGAGGTCCCTCTCAGTCGGCCTGGCACTGCCACAACAACCATGAGGTCGTGCTTTGCCCAGCAGGCAGGCAGAATTCGGCTTAACACCTGGCCGTGTAGACAGATATTAGAGTATCTCCAGATGTATTTTTTACTGGACTTTTTGTTTGCGGGTTGCTTCTCCTTTTAGATCAGCCTTTGCATTCAAAAACATACTCTGTCACTAACTGCTTGCCGGAAAAGTGCATGTACAGTACACATACAAGTAGTACAAGCACATACTTAGCAAATTGTCAAGTATAGTATATAGCAGGGGTCAGCGACCTTTTTGGACTATGTGTTTATTTTCTAGATGGTCATGGTGTGCCATGTCAATGTCAACATACATTTTAATGACACGTCATCAAACACTAACATATTTTGATTGGCAGGACATTGTTATAATGACACGTCATCAAACACTAACATATTTTGATTGGCAGGACATTGTTATAACAAGTTCAGAGTTCAGAGTTTTAATGTAGCATTATGTGCAGGATGTAATTTGCTGTAAATCAGATGACTTAATTTAAAATATATATTTGAATTTTGAAAATAAAAATCCTCTCTCTCGCACTTATGCCAGTGTGCCAGTGATCACCCTCCCCTGTGCCAATGTTGGCACCCGTGCCTAAGGTTGGCTACCCCTGGTATATAGTATATACAAATACAAACCAAAACATTTAGCTTTTTCTCTGTTGGAAAATACACAGTATATAAACAACAGATGAGTGACAGTCAGAATAGTGGTTGTATTCCATTGGATGTCCTACTCCTTTTCCTGTCACAGCAGCTCATGAATCCAAGTCGCTGTTTCCACACAGCTGTACTTCCTCTAACAGATATGGGTCTGGTGTATTTGTGTTGCGGGCCGCATGATGCACACATACTGTACTGTGTGTGTCACAATATATTTGTGTATGTGTGTGTGGGGGGGAGGGGGGTGCATGAACGTTCATTCATCATACTGACACATTGTGTTGGTTGATTCGTGCATCATAGCTAATCTCGTGTTGGTCGATTTGTGTGTCTGTCCTGAGTATACTCCGGAGGGATGATGGGCAGGGGTAACATTGTATCATTCACGGATTCAAAACATATTCGGGGAGTGTCTTGGTACTGGCAACGTGCGCAAAATGTTTGTTGATTGGTATCAATGATTTGCGAGTTTAGTTTCGGACTCATGCACACATGCACACACTCACAAACAGACAGGGGCACACATAATCTCCACCTGGCCGTTACTTTGAGGCCTGGCCTTTGCGTTATGTCAGAGATAATAAGGCTATGTGTATACTGTATGTCTTTCTGTCTACAAATCTGTCCACCAGAGGATGGTGTGCTTATATTTCATTGCTGTAATGGATCAAATACAATGACCTACAGTACAGTGGAAAATATAGGCCAGAACTCCAGTTCCCATGAGCCTGTTCACTGACCCTTTTGTACCCGTTCCCACTCCAACACACCTGCTCACATTTAAATACGGTACCGTAGACTAAATGAATCATTCTACCTGTCTACCCCTTTTCATTTATAGCCACACATTTTCCATCCTGTATTCCTCAGTTTTAATAAATGCGGATGCATCTATGCATTTTTGTTTGCAGTACATTACAGTACATTATTTGGTTGATTTTGGCCTATAGTGACATGCCCAAGATAGGGATGTCAAGTTCTTTCAATGAGAAAGGAAGGCCTCTGCTTTGTTCTGTTCTGACAGTTGTTCTGACAGCATAATTAGAGGATTGTTTGTCTAGTCCACCGCAACTCACCTTCACACATTTTGGTCATTTTGTACCACTTTCCCCCATACCAAGTACAAACACTTTAGTTGTGTTTCACTGTGCAAACTGGTAGTCAACAAAATTCAACATTGCTGCTTCAGGCCATATGACAGATTAAGAAAACGTGTATTAGTTGTTGACACGCTCTTTCAATAATGCATCACTCCTCAAGGAGTATATGTGCTGACTGCTAGGCCTAGAATTATTGAATGCTTTAACCAGTGAAAAATAGCAGATATACAAGCTCACAGCGCTGCACCGAGTGCCGCACTGCGAGCTTGTAGATCTGCTATTTTTGAAAAAGTTGTGAAAATGTGTGCAAATCTTTGAATGTATTTTCAAAGCGAACGTTTGTAACTCAAATTTTGCTTCTGGGTGGTCCCTGGAACTAAATATTTTGAGATGGTGGGTCCGTGGCCAAATAAATATCATTTTGGGGGTCCTTAACATGAAAAGGTTTGAGAACCACTGACATAGTAGTCTCTCAAGAACAGATTAACTGAGCTCCAGTTACGTGAAAAGGACCTTTTCTTTGACGATGGCTAGCCATATTGCTGACATAGAAACATAGGGTTTTTCAAAAAATCTTAGAAGGATTCAAAAGACAATTATAGAATCGGGTCAAAATTCTAATTTTCACGATTTTTCAAAAATAGCAGATCTACAAGCTCGCAGCGCTGTGAGCTTGTATATCTGCTATTTTTCAATAGTTAAAGCATAAAATAATGATACACAATAATGTGTACCCGTTCTAAAAGGGTTACATTAAATAGGCTCTGTTTTAGTCATTTGGATTGCAACATTTGCACTGTAGAGTGCATTTGCCATGGGCTGTAAAGCAGAGAGCCACATGGTGGTGCTCTGGTGCAGCAATTAGGGTAATCGGTCTGATAGGCTGTCAGGCTTTTAAAGATGGTCATATTTTCAAATATGGCCCTCTTTGGAAAAAGGCTGTGCATGAGAATTTGGGATTCAGGATTCTTTTACTGGCATATTTTAAGTCAAATGAACTAATCAAGATTATCATTACCTTTCATTGGTTCTGTACGCTTTGGTAAATCCAATGTACCATATTTTCTGTCCATAAATCCATTTTTCCAACCTGCACAAAGCATGTGCACACATGCACAGACACACACATGCATGCGCACGCACACACACACAAGCACACACACGCACGCACACGCACGCACGCACGCACGCACGCACGCACACACACACACACACACACACACACACACACACACACACGCAGGCACAAGCACACACACACACACACACACACACACACAGACACAAGCACACACACACACACACGCGCACACGCAAACACAAGCACACACACACACACACACACACACACACACACACACACACACACACACACACACACGCCAATGTTCACAATAATACACGAATATACATGAATGAATACTGTATGTCTTTGTATATTCAATACAATGCAAACAGATATAAAAACTGTGAAGACAATGTGTATTTTGAACCAATAAGCAGACTGACCTTGACTGAACCAATCCTCTGATGAATAGTTAAAGCACAAACAAAACAGAGTACAGAGCATTAAGGTTAGATTTTGCTGCAGCAGCCCACGACAGTCGATATAGGCTTCAGTAGCATATTCCTCCTCATGGATAAACTAATTGTAAGCCTGATTTATGCACACAGAAAATACCTGCTACACAAGCTACAAGCTTATTTATGTTTGGCACGTGTATATGTAGATCAGTGTTTCTCAAACTTTTACATTTCAAGGTTCCCCTTAACTCTGACAGTGTACAAATGGAACCAAATGGATCTGTTAGGGTCCATTTGGTTCCATTTGTACACTGTCAGAGTTACATACTTGTATGGGTCAATTTAGCTGACCACCCGAAAGGAACCCAGAGAGTCCCTGGAATCAACTTTGAGAAACACTGATGTAGATAATTGTTGTTGCATAGAAGCATGCGTTAACTTGTCACGTTTATCAGGCTCAAAGCTACATTCTTATATTTTGTAACTGGCCCAACCGGCACACTAAGAACGTGGCTTGGCAATCGTTGTTAAACAGATAGGATGATAATGCATCTTATACTAAATAAATGAAATGAGTAAGTACATTAAAGGGCCACTTCACCTCTGGGACAACCCTATCTTATTTTATTGTTGTTTGGGACACGATCAACACAATCCTGAGTTATTTCTTTGTGTTCAATCTGTGTTTTTAGATATTTTAGTATTTCAGCATGACTGGTGATGCATTTTGCATCATCAGTGATGCTTTTTGCATCATATGATGCAAAACGCATCACTAGTACATGCTGAAATACTAAAATATCTCAAAAAACAGATTGAACACAAGAAATAACTCAGGATTGTGTTGATCGTGTCCCAAACAACAATAAAATAAGCTTGGGTTGTCCCAGAGGTGAAGTTGCCCTTTAACTTGTTCATGTATGACTTATCATGTTCTACCCACCTTTGGTTCGTTTCCCTCCAAAACAGTCAGCCTCGTTCTTTTTCTTTTGATGCCCTCCTCCTGACTTTGGTAAATGATTGGAGAAGGGCTCTTGAAATCGCTCTGCCCCTGGTATTTCTTTGTGAACATGATAGGATAGATTTCGCAGGATGCACACACAGTTCTCTACTGACTGAAAGACATTAAGAATGACATCACATTTTGATTAAATCAAGACCACAGAAGGTTTCATAAGTACAGGATACAGGCACATCCTAATTCACTTAATGATAATCACAGAAAGTCAAACAAAACTGTTGACAGACAGTAAACATTTTGTTTTTTTGCAAACAATATGCTCCACTTGGATGCATAGGCATATGAATTGAAAACAACAGGGCTAATGGTTTTCACTTTTCAGCTGTGTTACAGTAGTTGACAACTATGAAACAAATGCACAAATGTAAACAAATATTGTGACAGAATTGTCTTTTTTAAGAAACAAGAAGATATCAGATTAACTACACAGAGGAGCAGGTTTTAATCTTATGTGTGTACTCTCTTTAGGTTATGGGATTGCATTACCACAACTACAGTATCAAACAATCATGCAATGTAATATTTGTGCTAGTGTATACCGGTAGGATAATGTGTTTTAGAATGGGACTGCTTCTCAAAAGGAAAAACAATCATTTGTTTGTTTTTGTGTGCCAAGTCAGATGATATCTATTGTATTGCTTTAATAGTTTCAATTTCCAGGATTCAGTTTCTCCTGCCTTTCTGTGCCAACATAAATTAAATATCGTGCTCCCACATCATGACATCTCATCAGTGGCTAAAATCAAGTCTCTGTGGAAATAGCAAAAAATGCTTAGCAGCGGTATTTCTCTCTATAATACCAGATTGATATATTCTCAAATTGGTCTTGGGTAGACTTTTCCTATAGATCAGTGGTTCTCAACCTGTGGGTCGGGACCCCCAGGGGGGGTCCCCAAATTATTTTTGGGGGTCCCCTGATGATTAACTTAATGTGCAACATTGTTTTCTCACAAACCAACATAAAGTGTAGGCGTATAGAGGGAATCTGCACATTTCTAAAGTGACACTTTAAGGACATTTACTAAAATGACAAATTAAACATCGTCCAAATTGTCTAATATTAGAGGCAGAAATTGTGAAAATCTCCGATCTACATGCTCACAACGCCTCGCAATGCGAGGCGTTGGCGGTGGCGGGCGTTGTGAGCATGTAGATCTGCTATTTTCACAATAGAATTGTTTTATACAAAATGTAATGCCTCAACTCTTAGAGCTCGTCAGGGTGGGGGGTCCCCTGTTAAAATATGATTATTTTGGGGGTCACGGCCTGAAAAGGTTGAGGACTACTGCTGTAGATAAGATGAATATAGTGTGTGTGTGTGTGTGTGTGTGTGTGTGTGTGTGTGTGTGTGTGTGTGTGTGTGTGTGTGTGTGTGTGTGTGTGTGTGTGTGTGTGTGTGTGTGTGTGTGTGTGTGTGTGTGTGTGTGTGTGTGTGTGTGTGTGTGTGTGCCTCAGTTACCTTGTTGTCAGTCTCCTTGTTGATCACAGCTGAGTGTAGTGCGTGAAGGAGAGCATCCACCAGACCCTCACACTGCCTCAGCCTCTGTCGAGCTTCTGCCCCATCTGAGCTCACGTTCCTGGGGAAACCAGTTCTGTTAGCAAGCTGAGAGAACAGGACCATGCAATATCGATGTATTAAAAATGTATAATGAAAACTAAAAATACTGTTCCTACAAAACGGTGTGTGCTCGCCGCTCGCATGGAACGCCATGTACGGGCATAAAGATCTACCCAATGGACACTCCAACATGAACACCATATGGGCATAAAGATCTGCCCAACGGATACTCCAACATTACTTGTGAGACTCCTACATTGAATCCCTCAGATACTGAGGATTGAAAGGGTCTCTTCCTCTCTCTACTGTGTTGAGGAGAATAACCTTACTATATAAAGAATTGGGAGAGCATACTGGTCTCGCTTTCAGCGAGCCCACAATTATTATCTGTCGAGACAGATCTTGAGCTGCTGCACAAGTAAAAACAAAAAATCACACCCAATGTGAAGTGAGCGGTGTCGGTCGTGCTTGCATAACGTCATCAGACTAGGATTTGAGTCTAGTATGTACAGGGTATGCTATACACACACGTTTTGCTATGGCAAAACGCTGAGGAAAAAGGCTACAGACACACGACGATGACATCACTAGACAAACATGATGCTATGTACACACATTTTACTATGGCAAAACGCTGAGGAAAAAGGCTACAGACACACGTACAGCCACGTATAGGAGCGGTTTACCACCGCTCAAAAATAGGTAGAAAAGGGGCACACTAGAAAGGTTTAAAAGAAGGCTAAAGGCGAAGAGTAAAAAGTACAAAGAGAATTAAAACAAGGGTCGGCCACTATAAAAAAGAATAAAGCTTAAAGCTAGGCTTGCTGATGAAAGAGGGTAAAAGCTTGCAGATAAAAGAGGGGTTTAATACAATCTGACACAAAAAAGACAGCCGTTGCAGTTCTATTGTGTGGTGTTTCTTGGTCACCTCAGACACCCAGAGGTGTTCTTAAAGACGGTGGTCCACTCAGTGTCCTGGAGTCGACAGTGTTCAGTAGGATCTCTCCTCCAGCCCGACTGCGGGATGACCACTTCATCAGTCAGCGTCTGAAGACCATGGTTGATGACGCTCATTTTCAGAGGCTCGTGAGAAGAAAGATTCCACAGCGTCCCTGTAAAGAAATGCCATTTCATTTCCAAATCTTTTTTTATGCTCCAGGGGCACTGAAGTTACCCTCATTTACAGTGACAACAAGCGAACAATAATAACACAAACAACACTAATTATACTAAAAACTGCAAAAATATCAGTAAAACTATGAAAATATAACACTAACATAACCAGACAGTAAAAAAAAAAAAATTATAAAACTACAAAAAAAAGAACATTACAGACAGATACACAATGGTGTGAGGACGTGTGTATATAAATGTGTGTGTGTGCGCTGTGCGTGCATACAGTAAAAGTGTTGATAGGTAGCCTGCTTCCAGAACTCTCAGAGTGGACTCTTTCTCTGGTCTGGAGCTGAGTACATGAATCGGGATTTATTTTCGGCTCGCCAATGAGCGCGGGGGGTGGGGGTGGGTCTAACGAATATCCAATCCGCGCAGCAGTTGAAACGATTCAAACAAAGTTCACACACACACAGGCAGGCTGAGGAAGGCACACACACACACGCTCGCGCGCTGATTTCACCAAGCTGTTAATGTTGATTACATGTTTCTGGTCGCAGTTCTGTGTGGAAGCAGTCACTGGCACAGACAGAGACACACACACAATCACACACACACTCCGCGACCGTGCATCGCGTCCACCGTGCGTCTCGATCACTGTGCGTCGCGATCTCGATCACTGTGCGTCTCACTTGCGCGCGGACGCCAAAAAGTCCCTCCCCCGTAAATCGCTCAGAATAGGCACAGTTTCAGACTACTGCGTGAGCTGAGTCTGAGATCAGGCTAGTTGATAGGTACACAGCGACATGTGTTCTGTACCTGTGACCAACTCTCTGACCTCCATGCTGCTGGACTTCCTGAGCAGTCGCACCAGGGCCGGGATGCCCTCGCAGACCTTGATGGCCACCTTGTTGTTGTGGTCCTTGCCGTAGGAGATGTTGCGCAGGGCACCGCAGGCCTTGCGGTGCACCTCGGGCTTGGGGTGGTCCAGGAGCTCCACCAGTATCGGCACCCCCATCAGCTGCCGGACCTCCTGCTTGATGCGGTCGTTCTCGTAGCACAGGTGCTGCAGGTAGGCGGCCGCGTTGGACTTGACCGGGTCCATGGGGTGGCTGAGCATGGATATCACCTCCCGCAGGTTGGGGTCTCGCCACCGGGGGTCCCGGCGAATGCTGTCCAGGCTGACCATGCTGCTGCGCTTGTGGGGGAACTGCAGGGTCTGGGCCCGGGACGCGGTCTGGTAGAACGGGTTTGAGTTGGCGTCCACCTGGGGCATGATGGCGTCTTCATAGCCACCCCTGGAGAGACAGAGAGAGGAGCGTGTGTGTCAGAGAGACAGACGGGGAAGAGAGAGAAAGTGAGGGTGGAGTGTACTGGAGATTAATGTTGACATTAGCACAAACACAAACCCTCCGTTCAAGAAAGTAGCTGTATCTCAAGATAGTAGCTGTTTCTCAAACAAGGTGTCCCCTTAACTCTTGACAGTGTACAAATGGAACCATTTAGACCCCCCCTAAAGGAACCCACAGAGTACCTGGAATCCACTTTGAGAAACACAATTCCACAGATACATGCCTCATCTATTTGAATGATTACATCAAACGTGAAATTCACGATGGCAAATATTGCGGCATGGTCATGCTGGACCTCCAGAAGGCATTTGACACCGTCGATCATTCTATTCTGATTGAAAAACTCAAAGCTATTGGTCTTGATAGCACAGCAGTGAGATGGATGCACTCTTACTTGGTGGGGAGGGAACAGATGGTGGAAGTCAACGGAACCCTGTCCCCCCCCCCTCCCAGTAAACTGTGGAGTACCTCAAGGGAGTATACTAGGACCACTGTTGTTCTTAATATACGTAAACGACATGTCATCTGCTTGTGACTGCAATCTGTTTCTGTTCGCGGATGACTCGGCTCTCCTAGTCTCAGGCAGAGACATATTGCAGGTTGAAAAGGCCCTTAACTGTGAACTTAACAAGATCTGCACCTGGCTCAATGACAACAGACTCTCAATTCACCTAGGCAAAACTGAATGTATCCTCTTTGGATCTAGTCAGAAACTTAGCCTAGAGGCTAACCTTTTTCACTGGAGGCTAACCTATCCAGTGAAAAAATGACCGCAAGGTAATCAATAAAGTCAACCAACGAATTCGCTTCTTGCAAAGGGTTGCCCCGCTGATCAATATTAAATCCCGAAAGACACTAGGAGGTGCTCTTATTGGGCCCCTCATTGATTACGGAGTCCTTGTCTGGTATCGCGACGCCCCAGCTGCCTTAAAGTTAAAGCTCCAACAGCCCAAAACAAACTAATTAGGGTTGTGCTTGGTCTCCCTCCTCAGACCCACCTTACCGATCATCACCACGAAAGCGTGGGGTGGCTCAAAGTAGCTGATAGAGTACAGCATCTTGCAATGGGCCTGGTGTACAAGATACTACACCTCCAAGATTCCCATGTACCTGACAAACTACTTCTTAAAGGTCAAGGATGTTCACGATCACAACACCAGAGGCAGCTCCACTAATCATCATCAACGTAGATTTAACACTAAACAAGGCGCTAACTCGTTCTCCTGCTACACCATCAACATGTGGAACGCCCTTCCACAAGCCCTAAAGGAGAGCAAATCCCTAGCCTCCTTCAAAATTGGTATGAAAAGTCACCTTCAGACAGCTGCTACCCGTGACTTGTAAATAGACTAAGCCCCCATGCTCCCCCCCCCCTTTTCTTTTTTTCTGCCTTTGTATTTGATGTTATGCTTTTGAAACTGATATTATCCTAGATAAAGTACTATGTTCTATCCGTCTGTCTTTCAATGTTATATGAGATACTTAAAGTATGGTTCCTGTGGAAATAAGCCTCGGCTTTCTAGGATCTCCTTTTAGTTGACCTTGTACCAGTGATTTGTACTGTCATGAAACTGTACTTTTTTCTATTGCAAACATCTAATAAATTCTTCAATCAATCAATCAATGATTTAAGACATTAAATGAAACATCTCAATTAAAGAAGAAGGCCCAGGCAATTAAACTGTATCCCATTCCCAAAGTGGGCAATTAGCCTAATTCACGGCCCGCCCACTAAGCATCCCACGGGTGCTGAAGTCACATTTTGAAGGGGTAAATCCTACCATAGCCTATGGAGTTAGCACAGAAATCGCAAATTTAATGCAATTTCCGAATAGTAAAGTATAAAATACGGCTAGCATGATCAAGAACACAAGATACTAAACGGCACAAAGCACTATAATTTACTTTACTGTTAGAAATAATGATTTGTTGGCTTTAAGTCCAGTATAGTTTCCCCTTCTAAATTGAAGTCAGCACCCGGGGAAAACTGAGAAAGGGAAGTAGGTGGGCGGGCCGTGAATAAGGCTAATATCCTTTGTGAACAGTCCTGTCACTTTACTGTATATGGGTTGAGGAAAGAGCGTCTGGCATGCAGTAACAAGTGAAACCTCCTTATTTATCGACTTTACGACAGACTGTCATCTCTGATTGATAGCACCTGCTCCTAAACTTCAGCCCATCTGTCTCTCCTGCCCACTAGGCTGGCTGCATGGATGGGACAAACTAAAGATGTCTGTTGGGCTATGGAGCATAAAGGCCCATTCCCACTGGGCCAGATAAAAGATATCTGGAGAAATATCTCCAGATATCTTTTATCTGGCCCAGTGGGAATGGGCCTTAAGCCTGATATATACTTCACCGCATGGTGGTTTCCCGCTTCGGAAATAGCCAATCTAAAAGCGCAAAGCATCTTGTATCCGTGATACGCTATGTTGGCTATTTCTGGCGCGCAACACTGCCATACAGTGGAGTATAAAGTAAGCATAATATTTATAATTATCACTGCGGGTCCTTGCAGCAAAATGTTGATAGAATATTAATGTGTATGTTATTTGGATGACTTAATTGCTACTAAAGAAAATTGCTTCAGGAGATTTTCTTTTTCATTTTTTTCTTTTTCTTTTTACAATTTACACATTGGCACACATGCTTACACGTGCAGATGCATGCATGTACACATACAGTATGCACACACAAATACACAACAAACACATACTGTACTACTACCATGTCCTGTAATTTTAGTTTCTTCTTTAGAGCTATTTAAATTTCTATCATTCCCTACGTGGTGATAAACTGGACCAAGCAAATGCAATTTGCATTTGCATGGTCTAATTGAAAGACATAATTCCTCACAGCCTTCTCATCATCTCTAAACAATGTGAGGATGGTGATTGTAAGCACTGAACATTTCTGTACGAAGATGCTTCCAGTACTCAGACGGCTTCCTACACACATCAAAAATCAATGGGCTGTAAAGTGCAAACCATTAGCCTTTGTTAAAGGTAACCCCATTATAGGGAGAGCCTATTAATATTTCAGTGACAGTGTGACACAAATTGAATGTCCTAAACTGCTTTAATGAGAAGCAAATGCTTGACCAAAACACCTACCACAGAGAAGTTAACACGGCCACTGCATTGTTTCATTAACCCGTTAAAAACTGGGAAAGCATCTGTGTAGTTTTAGCTTTCAGCGTTGGCTATTCAAGTATAGCAGATGTACAAGCTCACAGCGCGGCACAAAGTATAGCAGATGTACAAGCTCACAGTGTGTCACTTCATGCCGCGCTGCAGGCTTGTACAGGTGCTATTTTTTTAACATTTTTGAAAAATCTTGAAAGTGTGAGAATGCATTATGAGAATCGGCTGATAGCTGAAAGATCTGTTTCTCATCTTGACATCTATACTATAATTTTGCGAATGTCTGTCTGAGTGAGTGAGTGAGTGAGTGTCTGTCTGTCTGAAACAGCGTTTCTCCTCGGTGGCTGGAGCAATTGATCTGAAATCGCATCACCATCAGCATATGAACACACCTGACATAACTGTGAAGCCCGTTTGTCACTTTCACAAATCGTATGCTGTATATTAGCATTTTTATGGTGTATCTATATCTATTTAGCCTACAGTACCTTTTGTGACCACACATGTTAAGGGAGGGGCGCTGTTGTTCAGGCCATGCACAATCACACACAAACCCACACACACACACAGTTACAGATGTTGTCCAAAAATCATGCAGATCGGTACACAGTATCTCTGTAGCCGTTAAATGGAACGGGTATTTCTTACATTGATGCTCCTACATATTAGCATGCAAGCACCAGTTAAAGTTACTTTCCATCCCTCATATACTGTGTGCACAGTGCACATCCCATAACCCACACACTGCACATCATTTCGGAGCTCATATCTTTGAACGGGTAAGGGCTAGTGTAATAAAAATAAAAAAAGCAACTCTTGCCACTGTGTGCGATCCATTCTCCTATGAATACATGTTGATCTAAAAGGACACCGCACCAGTCAAGTCAGAGCGCGGTGGTAACCAAAAAGTTTATGCCATAGTTTTGTACCTTTTCTGTGTCTATGGAGTTAACATTACTCTAATAGAGCCCCAGGTGTACGTGGTTATAACATACAAATATGTCTTCCCTGTGTATTTTTGGTTAATTCCTGAAAGCTGAAAGCCTCTGAGTCAAAAGGCCCAATTGAAATACATGGATATAATCACATCACAATATCATCCCTCCCCTTTTTTACCATTCAACAACAGCTGTGGGTGTGGCTAACTTCAGCTGGGCCACCACCCACCTCACAACCAGGCATACTTAATGAGCAGGTGGGTGTGGCCACATAAAAACATAATTTTAACACTTTCTGACTGTACACTTTTTTGGGAAAAATTCTTCCAAGTACAATCCTAATACCTGATGATTATGTTGTAGGGAGGAACCCCATCGGCACTCCATCTTTAAAGATATAAGTCAAATCTCTGTCCATATGATAATTGAACTTTGGGTAATGTAAAAAGTTCTACTGGCTGTTTTACCGTGGGTAAGGGTTTGTTAATTACCTGGTGCGGGACGGTTCCCTGAGGAGCTCCAAGGTGGTGATGGGTCTGAACTGGTGGATGCCTCCCAGTGTTGCGTACGTGGCAGCCGGGTGGTCAGTCTTAACATCCTGGGCATCGATGCCTCGCTCCCCATGGTCTTCGCCTTCAGCCTGACTGCTGAGGCCCATGGGACCATAGTTGTCCCTGGGAGGAAGGGGCAGGGTGTAGTGAGACCCAGGCTGGAAGTTTCTTGAGGGCCAGTAGCTAGGGAGACCACTTCGGGACAGGCTTCCATACCCTGCACATATGTCCCCTCCAAGGCCACTAAAGCTGTCAGGAACGTTGTAGTGGCTGCTCTGGCCCTCCGTGTTCAAAGGCTGCGCCTCAACTGGCCAAGTGAGCGTAGTGACAGTGGTACTACTGGTTGATATTGTAGGTGCAAGGGACTCTGCGATTTGGCTGTTTGCTGCAGATGTGGACTGCTCGGGTGGGATTTCTGGAACAAATTGAGAGGGTGGCTGACATATGTCAGGTGTGTCAGGTGTGTCAGGTGCATCGGGTGTATCAGGTGTGTCAGGTGTTTCAGGAGTTTCAGGGGTTTCAGGCATGTCAGAGTCTTCGAGGTTGAGTGGCCCAGCGGTGTCCGGAGTATCTACCTGCTCGCACTCCTGCTCGACTGCTTTGGAGTCCTAGAATGAGTAATAAATCACAGGTACATGGCAAAAGCGTTAATTTGAGTGTAAAAATGTATCATAATGGTCCACTTCCCATTGCGCACCAGACAGACAGACAGACAGACAGACAGACAGACAGGTCGGTAGGTAGGTACTGTAGGTAGGTACGTAGGTAGTTTTTTAATTGATCCCTACCTCCCTAAAAATTGCAAAAAGAGTGGGAAGGCAACAGTAGTCCGGGGCAGAGAAGAAATGACACCAAGTCCCACCATTGCGTGCCGCATGTGTGTATACCATTTCAGCAGCTCGTATTAGACTGAGCTCCTTTAATATAATCAAAAACCCTTTTCTATTAAAAATCCTTTATTCCCATTTACTTTGTAATATAATCTGATTTGCAGAAATATTTAGTATTTAGTATAATCACAGTATGAACTTATGATATACACACCATTACATGTCTCATAATTCAATCCCTGGCCCCTCTAATATCAAAACAATTATGTAAAGCCATAAATCTCTCTGCTTCTATACAAATAAACTTGCCTTGGCTACTGCAATACTAAACTGGTAAACCATCCCAGTAGCGTGAATTCACATTCATCATGTAAGACACGTGATAATGTGAATTCACACAAGCCGTTATGGTTTACCAGGCTACTGTAATACACCCATGAATGAACAAGTCTTTAATTAATGTGGTTGCCCTCACAGGGAAACCACATCTTTACAGATACTCTTTATTTGTCACGCTACTCCTCCCACAGTTTTAGGCACACACTTGGGCCATCTATACTATAATTTTGCAAATGTCTGTCTGTCTGTCCCAGCGTTTCTCCTCGGTGGCTGGAGCAATTGATCTGAAATCGCATCACCATCAGCATATGAACACACCTGACATAACTGTGAAGGCCGTTTGTCACTTTCACAAATCGTATGCTGTATATTAGCATTTTTATGCTGTATCTACTATCTATTCTGCATCTAGCATGAGGCACATCTATTCTGCATCTAGCTTGAGGCAAAATGTTTAACCAGCTCTGTGTGTGTGTGTGTGTGTGTGTGTGTGTGTGTGTGTGTGTGTGTGTGTGTGTGTGTGTGTGTGTGTGTGTGTGTGCAGGCAGGCGGGTGTGTGTGCAGGCGGGTGGGCGGGCGGGCTGGGGGGGGGGGAACAGTATCTCTGTAGCCATTAAACGAAACGGGTTTCTTACATTGATGCTCCTACATCATGCAAGCACCAGTTAAAGTTACTTTCCATCCCTCATATACTGTGTGCACAGTGCACATCCCATAACCCACACACTGCACATCATTTTGGAGCTCATATCTTTGAACGGGTAAGGGCTAGTATGTCAAATCGACCATCTTCCTCTGGACAAGTCTATATATAGTATATAGGCCTATATTAATTTACCAGTAAGACTCCCTAATCGGGAGATAAGCGCACAAATAGGCCAAAAGTTTGTTTTACCAATTATTACACTCTATGTGAACATTTACATCAACAAATCCCAAGTACTATGCAGAACGACCCATTTCAAGTTTTTAATGTACAACAATATTTAGAAAATAGGTCTACAAGCTGACAGTCCTCGTCCCTTATATTCCCATAGGTTATATGGAGATCTCAGTGTTTGTCAGTCCTTGTTCATTTATGCCCATATATGGACATCTCTATATCTACTGTAACAGTCCTTGTCCCTTTATGCCCATATATGGAGATCTCTTAACTGTAAGTCCTTGTCCCTTTTATGCCCATATATGGATATTCCTGATGTCATCAGTATATGAACATATATGGGCTTTCTGATATGCCCATATATAGAGATCTCTTAACTGTAAGCCCTTGTCCCTTTTATGCCCATATATGGATATCCCTGATGTCATCCGTATATGCCCATATATGGGCTTTCTAATATGCCCATATATGGAGATCTCTGTATCTCCATATATGGGTATAAAAGGATACTTCAGGTCTGACATCAGGTTTGTTTATATTGGGTTGCTAGGTTTGACATCACAAACTCTATGGGCCATCTGACCTAGAAATCTATATTTGGGCATAGATGACTCATCGTGACCTCATCACACGTCGACCGCACGTGTGACGTGCGGTCGACCGCACGTGTGACCGACGGACGGCCGGTGGAGGTTTTCATACTAAACTGTGACCTTACGGTCGCAATTAGTGAATACATTTTCTCCATTGACCTGAATGGGAAAATGCAAAAATGTAACTTTTCCCAAATATGGAGATGACTTGAAAGAGTCATCTCCATCTCCATACTCTTAAATCTAATGTTATTGATGCCTCATTCACATACAGAAAAGCCAGGCTAATGGTTTGCTTGGTAATTCAATGTATTCTCTATGCAAACCAGCTTTTAAAATTTCCAAGCTGGAAAAAAAGCTTGGAATCTTTTAAAGCTGGTTTGCATAGAGAATACATTGAATTACCAAGCAAACCATTAGCTTGGCTTCTCCCAGTGTGAATGCAGCATCAAGAGTAAGACGGAAATCATTTGCAAGTGTGACTCGCGTCACAGCAACCACACTTTCCTCTAGAGTTATACTAGTAAGACACCTCAGGGAAACATGACAATTTTCTTGCTATCTGGCCAGTGATGTATATCGGACCAGTTACCCAATCTCAACAGTGCCTGTTGAGATTGGCAGAACATGCCCATATATGGGCATTCACAAATATGGGCATTCCCAGATATACCCTTAATATTGATGACATCGGGACAGGGATTTCCATATATGGGCATAGAACGGACAAGGACGTAATTAATTTGCAAGTGTGATCTGGGAATGCCAGATATGCCCTTAATATTGATGACACTTTGAGATAAGTTTGGTTTTTTTCGTCTTTTTTAGATTTGTTTTGGGGTTTTTATACCTTTATTGATAGGACAGTAAACTGACAGGAAATGGGGGAGAGTTGGGGAATGACACGTAGATCGGGAATGGATCAGGAATCAAACCGGCGGCGACACCGCCAGGCATCCATGCCTATATGGCGATGCCTAAGTGGTATGTGCCTGGACCAGTAGGCCAGCGGGCGCCCCCAAAATAAGTTTGATTTTGACACCACTGGTTCATCTTAAGCTGGGGAGGATTTAGCTTTCGCATCAGGCATCTTGACTTGCACATCATCCATTATGTTGCTATTGCTAGCTCCTTCCACCTCCTCCCATGTTTCCTCCTGATCAGACTCAGATTCTTCCTCAGTTTGAGAGTCAGTGACTGAAGACTCCCATGTTTCCTCCTGATCGGAGTCCTCCTCAGTTTGAGATTCAGTGACTGAAGAACCTCCCTTGGGCTGCTTTGCATCAGGAGGACACTCCATCTTCCCCAAATTCATCGCGTCCTCGCTGAAGGCCTGGTCAGCCCAGTGCAGATTCTCCACAAGCTCCTCTGCCGGCTGCTCCCTCACTCTATTGGGCTTCATCTGGAGTACATGGGCCCTGTTCAGTCTGCTGTAATTGGCCTGCCGTCTTGGGATATGCTGAGGTTGTTCCACATCTCTCAGCTGGGACTGTTCTACAGCCAGGGAAGGGGGATCCCTTTGATGCTGGCGCAGTGGTGCAGTGATGCCATACCGGAAAGCCCCCTGAACACAACCATACAGAAACACCAGGATGGAGAGTACAACAGCGAGGAGGACAGGAATCTGAAAGGTCACAGGTAGGTCCTTGAGGAGCGCCCTGAGAAATTCATTGATCCCCTGGCCAACATGCTTCAGAGGCTCTGTGATGAAGGTGGTTATGGTGAACGATATGGCCTTGGTAGGAGGTACCAACATGATTGGGTTGACAATGACACCTTCATAGTATCTCTTACAGGGGTCGTCTTGAAGAGTCCATGTAGTTCTGAACCACTCCCGCAGGCTGTCGCTCCAGCCAATCTCCTTCATCCCAGTGCATTTGTCACTGACACTGGACATTTTCACAATGTTGTTTTGGTGCTCAGCAAAAGCAATCTTGTAGAGGTAGAACCAGTTCCAGAAGATACTGATAAAGAAGCAGATAGCAAACATTTTCTTGAATTGGACAAACCAGGAGACCCCCGACCACAACTGAGTGCAAATGGTGGTGACTATGACCATCACGCACAGGGACACCCTTAAGACAGTGTTGAGATCCACACCAAAGGTGTCCTCAAAGTGCCACTTCCAAGGTGTGTAGTCATGCGGTTTGAGATCAATGAATATTTGGCTGATAGCATTGTCCAGCGCCCCTGTTATTCTGCTCTCCTCACCCTCAAGAAGCATCCGAATCTCCACCATAGCTTGCGGGGACAGTTTCACTTTGGCATTATAAAAGATGTCCCCAGGGTCACTGGGCACACCGATTCTGTCTATTTCCCTCAGGAGCCTGGTGAGAAATCGTTTGAACACTGGCGTGCACGTGGGCTGATCTTGAAGAAATGCAATCTTCTTGTTCTGATCTTCAACTTGTCTTTGCAACACTTCTACTTTGTGGTTACAAACTGGCAGCTCATCTTTGGAGTCCTGAGTGTATTCTCTTCTTTCTATTGGCAGACTCGGATAGTTTGATGGCTCTACGGGTTTTCTCATGGTTTTGGTGGTGGGATCATAGTTGAGCATATCATATGGGTCAATCCAGTCGTCGTGTTGTCCCATCACACCATGCAGTGACATGCTGCATACCAGCAGCACAATGATCAGTATGCTAGCACAGGAAGTCATTTTTCCCAAGCTGACCAGCTAGTTCTCAGGCAACTCAGGATCCTTTTATGTGGTGTTTCACTATGCGGAGAGTCTCTTTATAGTTTATACCCTTCCTCTGAGCTGGTCGAGTCATCCTGGTGATGTCAGAATGAGTAAGCCATAGCCATATGGAGATCCGGGTCATGTCTGATGATGTCAGTGTTTGTCTCTACTCCATATATGGAGATCTATGTGATGATCCAGTCAGCTCCATATATGGAGATTTGTGTTGTACCAACTTGGAAGGTAACAATTAAGATGATGTGAAAAGCCTTCTTAACAGTCACCATGTCACTTTGAGCCAACCATGTCCATATACTGTATAGAGGTCCAGGTCAGGTCCAAGATGTCAGTCATAGATGAGTCAGACAGGACCATGGAATTGCAGGTCGGCGATGCCCAAATATGGAGTCCATGATGTCATACTCCAGTCTCCAAGTATTCTGACTAGCAACAATGTTAACCGTAACAACCTGAACTCACCCACACATGTTGACTAACAATAACAATCATCTGACATCAAAGTGATTATATAATTTGTCATTAACAAATATGGGCTTAATATTGATGACATCAGGGATCTCCATATATGAGCACACTGTAAAAAATTAAAAGTTGGGAAAACTCAAAATTTTAAGGCAACAAACTTCAGAAAACCTTTGAGTTTAGGGCAACTTAGAATTTTAAGTTAAGCAAAAATTATAAAAGCTGAGGCAACTTAAAATGTTAAGATACACCAACTAAACCAATTTAAGCAAAACTTAAAGTTTTATGTTTGATTGTCTAACTTAAAAGTTTTCTGAAGTTTGTTGCCTTAAAATGTTGAGTTTTCTCAACTTTTATTTTTTACACAGCATAAAAGAGATTTGGTTCCCCTGGCATCAGAGGGATCTCCATATGGCAATAAAAGGGATTTGGTTCTCCTGACATCACAGTGATTATATATTGGCATTCACAAATATGGGCTTAATATTGATGACATCTGGATCTCCATATATGGGCATAAAAGGGATTTGGTTCCCCTGGCATCACAGGGATCTCCATATGGCAATAAAAGGGATTGAAATCACATTGAGAGATGGGCGCTACTCGAGGTGAGTCATATATCGAATCATATATCCTGGCTGGTGATATAACTTTAACTGACACAAAGTATTTATAAAAAGTCTAGAGTGAAATCCTGGTCGGGGCGCCTTAGCTCTGTGCTGCGAGGCGCAATATGTGGCGTGTGGCCCCAATGGGAGACAGGTTTGCAATGAGTTTTCAGGAGTGGGTCGGCGCTCACAAACCGTAGACGAACTAAGCATGTTGACGTAATTACTGCACGTACTCTCTCACCCAAAATGTACACAAAATCAAACATACAGAACTATAAATGGCCCTTGAGACAGTTGTTGGTTTGCTTGGAGAGAGAAAACATGCGTTTGTTATCTATGTAAAGGACACCGAACTCCCAGGTGTCCTACAGTAGGAATAATCTGTCCTCATTCTAGCATATTCCAGGCTTTGTAGTCTGCCAGTAAATAATGAATTGTTTTCACCTGCCAATGAATAATGAGTTATTTTGAAAATGAGTTTAGATTGGACCCTGATGAGACAAGCTGAGGTCCAGCTATTGTTGAGCAAATTGCACTCAAAACCATTCAATGGTTTTGTTTGAGTTAAAGGATTTTGACATAACTCTCTGAACAAAACCGATTGATTCCCATAAAAAACAAACAATAACAATAATCAGGTGATTTAAATTAGTTGTATGAAATACAGTATAATGACGTTTCACATTCTGCCCACATAGCGCACTCTGGCAATCAATCAGTTTAAGTAAAAATAAAAATAAATAAATAAACGTCTTGTTACCGATGGGACTTAGTACTCTTCTGTTGAAGAGCAACTTATCTTTAATGGATGTTTGATATTAAAAGCATATAATGGCTCATAAATCCTGGCGAGAAGAATAAACCCTACAAAATACATTACTGTTATCTCTTTAGACATAAAGCACAGACACTGTTGTGCATGCATCAGGAAATAGATAAGATAATAATAAGATAAGCCAATATGTGCTGTTTCCATTTGGGCTGAGAACAGACATACTATACACCCCTGGCTGTACATACAGCCAGGGGTGTATAGAATCTGAAGGTGTTTTATGATGTGTTTAATGTAGGTTTCCTAAAATAATGGTAAAGAGTTTTTATTTTTAGGGAAGGGGTTGGCCTTGTAAAACAGCCTTGTAAAACATTACAAGAGTGATAGGAAGCACATTGTCCTCTGTGAGATTCGAACTAATAATGTTGGGCTTGAAAGTCTAACCCAGGGGTCTTCAACGTTTTCAGGCCAAGGAACCCTTTGTTGAGAGAGAGAGATGAAGCAGGGACTCCCACATCCTGTTCATAGATTCCATATAGTTTCATCGTTTGGCAACACAATCATCAGTGTATTTTGGGTTCATGTCAATTTGTGTTTTCAGATATTTAACCACTTGAACCGTCAATACTTAATAAACTTGACCTTTCACTCTGTACTTAGTCTGCTCTTTTTCCCCTCTACACCAAACCTCTTTGCCAATAATAGCCGATCTACAAGCTCACAACGCTTCGCAGCACGAAGAGTTGTGAGCTTGTAGATCTGCTATTTTTGGCTACAGTTCTCAGAATATGGACACTAGAGTTCAAGTTGTTAATATAAAAAGGATTGGAAGATTTGGAGGACCCCCTGTAGTAACTCTGAGGACCCCCTAGAGGTCCCGGACCCCCTGTTGAAGACCCCTGGTCTAACCAACGCAGCATCAAGGTTACTGGTGGAACGGAAGTTAATTGAATCTGATCCTGCCCCCTTTTTTGGCAGAAAGGGGAGGGGGGTTCTGCCATTCAGCGAATCAGAAGAGAGAGAAAGGAATTCTGCGAACAGCGATATTAGCTATGCATTCAATCTGATAAAGTCGTAAACCTCTGTGTCTGTCTGCTGTGGTGTGTCTGTCTCTGTTGAGCTGTCATTGGCAGAGGTCACCATGGAGATGTTGGAGGTGGGCGTGTCCAGATCTTCATTGGTGGATGGGTGGTCCTGAGCTGCCTCTTTAGAGTCTTGGGGTAAGGGCAGAGGCAAGGAGGGCCCCTCCGAGCCATGCTCCTAAATAACACACACATGCACGTACGCACACACGCACGCACGCACACACACACACACACACACACACACACACACACACACACACACACACACACACACACACACACACACACACACACACACACACACACACACACACCTAATTAAGCACATGCACATACAGTATAATGACATAAATGATACCTGCACCTCCAAAAAAATACTTTTCACCCATGGATAAACAATTGTTAAAATCATCATCCATCATAAAGCAGAACGAAAATGGAAGGACACTCATAATGTCAATTAAAAGTATTTAGCTGAGACTATTGATACAAAAAACACCAGAGTGCTCTTTGATATTATTGGCCACACTACAGATGCCCACAATGTGAAACAGATTCCCACAATGTGATTGAGAACTCCACAGAGATATGTGAGGATTTTCTCTTTCTTTTCCAATAAAGTCATCACAAAAATAAATTGAATTATACCCTAACCTCGCGTCACCAGGCTTTCCGCTGGGGGAAAGCCTGGTCTTCGTTTACTAAACGGGTCGTTTGATCCGGTCTAGACCGGATGGCATCCTACGTCATTTTGTATTCAAAACGGACTACACTTTGGCAGGAAACACCAAACCGGAAACAGTTTCAACCCAGTTAGCGCATGCGCAAGTAGTTAGCGCATGCACAAGTAGGGGTTAAAACTGTTTCCGGTGAATACAGTTTACAAATAGTACAAGAAGAAATCAACACTAGTAGCAATGCGCGTACATGTACAGAAAACAATTTTTATAGGACTGGCACTAAATCTTATGGGAACTGCACTGCCTCCTCGACCACAAAGCACCACAGAGGGTGGTGCTTTGTCCCATCACATCCTCAGAGATGAGCTTCACTCCCTACAGGGAACACTCAAATATCAATACGAGGAACATGTTGTCATTGTCGGGCAGAAACCTTGTATCTCTAAGTTTCAAATGTGTATGTTTTTTGGTAAAGTAAAGCCCTGCTTCATTATACACGACTTTCGCACAAGACTAGTGAAAATATAGCTATCGACAAGCACACAACGCCTGGCGATGCGAGGCGTTGTGTGCTTGTAGATTGACTATTTTCAATCTTTTTCAATATAACAAAAATAGGAAGGTTTTGGACAAACAAGGTTTCCACCCGACAACGACGATGTGTAACACAGGCTGAGCAGATCATCAAGTACTGCATGGGGCAATCAAGTCATTGCCCCATGCAGCCACAAACAGTTCACAGCACTGCTGTGCGGCCAGGCAAACAATACCTGTGTATCAGAAGCCATTCCATCAGTCTTCAGAACATTGTAATAATATACTGTACCTGCTGCTTTTGTATACTATTATGCTGAGAGTTTTTCACTGCACAAGAAGCACTTTTCTGCCTCCCCATGTGCTATTTATAATTTTTTTATTTAAATCATGCAACTTATTTATATTGGACTTGTATGTTTGATTTTCCCTGTGCCCACCTGTTACTTCAACCATTTTCGACTATCTTCATATCATTGGTCCTCACTAATACCGATACTGATTATAATAATAATGTTATAATAATTTGGTTCCCACTCCTCTGGGATATTTCTGTCACCGTATATATATATACACATATATATGTGTCTTCTTTATTTACCCATCCTACAAGGAGCAGTGAGTGCTATGAGCACAGCGCTCATGGGGAGTAGTTAAGTATCCTGCTCAGAGACCCTTTCGACACATAGGATGGGGCCAGGGCACGGACCGGGGTACTTCTGTTTCCCAGATGGCCTCTATAACCACTCAGCTATGGCCACCCAAGATGGCATCATTTATGTCTGTGTACTCAGTCTTCTATGTCTTGGAGGAGGGCTGTGGACACTTCAAAAACCTGCCTGCCAGTGACATCAACAGTATTTTGGTCATTTCAAACTTTTCTTAAATTTTATTAATGGAAGAACAATGGTGGCTTATATTTCAGCATATCTTTACAGGAAGAGATAGACTGTATTTCCCATTAGCTTGAAATCCCCATCCATGATGTCATTGGTGGACAGGTTTCTGAACTGTCCAGAGCCCACCAATGAGATGCAGAGCAGTGAGTTGAATGACATTGTGCCATTCTATATTAAATCTAATGTATACCATGGCACAGGACCAATTATATGAAATATCAGGTTGAAAATGATGCTACCTCTTCCTTTAACTAAAAATGGAACATTATTATAACGTTTCTCCCGACAATTCACCCTTTGTTAGCCTTCTGGTTGGTCCCTGACTGACCAGCCAACAGGCTCTATTTGCCTTGTCCTGCCCTATTTCCGCCTTTTTTATGTTGAATTTGGTAAAACACAGTTTTTGTAGAAATACAAACATTTAAAAACATGCTAGTCACTATAGTGCCACTGCCATTTTACTGAAACCAAGTTTGAAATTAGAATTGAACACACAGAATAATAATACGAAGCAACTGAATTAAAATGGTAGAGTGTCCCACCGAGTGTCCCACCCAGACACAGCAACCAATGGGTGTGAAGAGGGGCGGGACTTGACAAAGTGTGAATTCAGTCCCTGCATGCCCGATTTGTGGTTAAGTCACGGTAGCACGCTGGGTGCTACTGTGGGTTCTTGCCAACACAACACGATTGATGAAAAACGTTTTGTAATTAAAGTTTCTCGTGCTTTATTGTCTACACACATGCACATGAACAACAACACAGAATTATATCGGTGCGCCAAGTCTATATACTGTAGCCCAGCCTTGCTGGGTCTGCTGCTTGCTATGCATTTAAATCAAAGTCCTTTATAACATTGCACCATTGAGCCAGCTCTCTCTCTCTCTCCCCTCTCTCTCTCTCTCTCTCTCTCTCTCTCTCTCTCTCTCTCTCTCTCTCTCTCTCTCTGCTGGCTTTTCTCTGGTGTGTGTGTGTGTGTGTGTGTGTGTGTGTGTGTGTGTGTGTGTGTGTGTGCGTGTGTGCGTGCGTGCGTGCGTGCGTGCGTGCGTACGTGCTAGATCTGAACCTATATTGTAGGTCCAACATGCTACAATGAATAGGTACAATAGGAAACACCTGACCATCAATTAACCACTGCTCCCTTGAGTCACTCCCATTCCCCCCCCCCCCCCCCCGGAAATGGGGGCAGCTGTCTTGGTTGGCCACAGATGGGGGGGGGGGGGGGGGGAATGGGTGCCTACTAACCATGATGAAGTTACCGTTACTGAAATGTCTGTTTCTTAAGCCTTTGCACACATTGGTATCAGGTATATACTATAGATTTGTAGTATTAACAATTGCACACAGTCATGATTTAAATATTAATTGAATACATTTTACTAAACATTTGAACTTTGTGTTCTTTGTGTTTATCCTTCTGGATTGGCCACTCAGCGGCGCTGGACAACAAGTTCCATTCTATACATCAGCTGGGGGTGAGAGAGAGAGACATACTAGAATCATACATGGGCAACTGGCGGCCCGGGGGCCACATGCGGCCCCCACTGGCCCGCAGGTAAATACCAGAATACTGATAGTATATTAAATTGATTTCAGCTGTTACAATTCCAAACATAACCTGCTTTAATTCCATCAGTCTATTTTAGTACTAGCATAGTAGTACTAAAATGTATTTTTTTTATGTCCAATTTATTTGTATTTAGGTTCATAAAGTTAACATGAGTATATAACTAAATGCGTTTGAAATGAAATCAAAATGTTACATTTCAGGATTCCAATTAAAAAATAACAAAAAATTATTCAGGATTCCAATTCAAAAGAAGCAAAAATAGCCGATCTACAAGCTCAAAACGCATCACGCTGCGTTTTGAGCTTGTAGATCTGCTATTTTTGCTTCTTTTGTATGAGATACTAGAATGACAAAGTAGGACTTGCAATATGCAATGTGGCCCCCTTGAGTGAAGGTGGAAATATAGTGGCCCTCGACATCATCAAAGATGCCCACTCCTGTACTAGATGATAGTCCTTGTATGTTTTTGCTTTGGTCCGTTCTTAATCAGCATGTCAGCTGTAGGGTGTCAAAGATTCCACTTAAGTCTTAAGTCCAGTATAGGTCACTTGCTGTCATATTATAGCTGTTTCTTTCCATTGTTATGCAGATCAGACAGCCACGCATATTATAGGATCTTATTTTGCATTGCATTGATATGATTGAGACAATATAAAGGGACCACACACACTCGCACGCGCGTGCACGCACGCACGCGCGTGCACGCACGCACGCACACACACACACACACACACACACACACACACACACACACACACACACACACACACACACACACACACACACACACACACACACACACACACACACACACACACACACACACTGGTGGCATATCTAGCATTGTGGATGATCATGAGCCCAGTAGAGATTAGGATAACCACTGATTGAAAATGGTACTGTGCTATATGTGAGGGTGGTCCAGCTTTTTGTTTTGTTTTGTAGCTATTTTCACATACCATGTTTAGGCTTATACTGGCTTTTTATTTTGTTTTGTAGCTATTTTGACATACCATGTTTAGGCATCCAAGAGCACCATTCCTAAATTAGCTGAACTTACTCGAAACTCTTCAAGAAGCAAATATGCTCTACAGTTGTGTGACAACGTATACAGTACGTTTAAAGACGTTAGTCTTAGGAGAAAATTGGCTTTTAGTTTTTTTGCCACTTTTTCTCCCCAATTTCTCGTTAATGCCAATTGATTCATCCCCACACACACTTGTATTTTATCCTACTCACTCACTTAACCGTGACTGTGAGGACCCCCCCACCGGAAGACACGGGCTGACAGGTGCCACCACAGCCCGTAGGAATACATGCAGTGACAAAGTGACACCTCCCCCTCACTGTCGGGCAGAAACCTCGTATCTCCAAGTGATCGTCGCACAAAACTAGTGAAAACAGCAGATCTACAAGCACACAACGCCTCGCGATGCGAGGCGTTGTGTGCTTGTAGATCGGCTGTTTTCACTAGTTTAGTATATTTTTTAGATGATAAATACAAAATGAACGGTTTTGAACATACAAGGTTTCCACCCGATAACGACAATATACTAGTGTTGTTGCTGCTCTTATATTACCATTATTACTGGGGTTGGTGGGGGCAAGACAGTAGCCCCCCGCGGGCCGCAAATGGCCCGCGGGCCACCTATTGGGGAACCCTGCCTTAGATGCTCAACAAAGCTGGATGCACCTCGATGGATTGGAACACAACCTCTGCGGTGGTGGGAAGCCACTTCACCACTGTGCCACTCGAGCATTGGCATGTACCGGTAGTTTTGAATGTGGTTTGACGCGCACGTCACTCTGCTGTAACCAGACTTGATTTCGCTTTTTGTTTCGATTATCTTTTCAGTGGATTTGATCGTATCCACTACTGACAGGATTGTCAGAACTAGAAGTCTTTCATATTCCATTAACTTACTGAGTTGTTAAACTGACTCCCCGCAATTGTCCGCCAGTAAATGTATTTTTAGACTTTTATCAAAACTAAATATAGAAAATACGTTATTCTTTGGGTGTTTTAAATGTATAATTTGTGCTGCAGCTGTTCTATTAACTCTAAATTCCCATTTTGAAGGCAGACGCATTAAACACTGCAGTCATTGCAATTTTTGTAATTAAGTAAGTCAGGAGCCAAAGAGCATCCGGCTCATTAGCGCAAGAGCTTGATCACACAAAATCTAGATTTTTCAACCAGGCCACATTTCCATGCAATGAAATGTGTCAGAGGGAGGCAGAGAGGACAAGTGGAACACACAGAACACATCTAGAGAATCCTAACTTGAGCACTTATGGGTATATGATTGGAACCGTAGTCATGCGGGGCTAAAGTGACTATAAAGTGGCTAAAGTTGTCTTCTTGTAGATCTGCTATTTTCACTCGTTTTCTGCGACAGCCCTGTATGATGAAGCAGGCCTTTACATTACGTAAAAACATAGAAATCTGAAAATTGGAGATACAAGGTTACATGCCTGACAGTGACGATTTGTATTATTCTTCAGGACCACACAGCTTAATTAAGGGATTGGAGAACCATTGTAAGTTGGCTAAGAAACTGTTTTGCTGTCCTGCTCAAGCTCCAGGGAAGCCCAGGGCCTTATTTGAATAACGCACAACTCATTCACACTCACTCAGAGAGTGAACAGGTACTGTACATCTGGTTGTATATCTCTCTCCATTGACAGGCTGAGGCTCTCATAGCTGTTTCATCTGCAACAACACCAAACACCCCCACTGTCATGCTGCTGCTTTAGATTTACAAAATGTGTTGCAATGTATAGATGTTGGGGCACAGCGATGCAGAAGATTGCCTGTTCTAGTCAACTCTCCTGTTATGACCAATAGTGGTGCTTTATTTTGAAAGACTCACATATGGTACAGAGAGTGAGCCATCTCAAGGACATGAAATCACACTTAATGCTGGATGCGTAATGCTCCCCGTCGTAGAGGTAAGACAGAGCTGGAAGGTAAATCCGTTTCAGTCCAAGTTCAGAATAAATTAGCAGCAATAACACCCAATATAGCCTATGTGTGTTTCGAGCAGTGTGACCGAAACGGTAACGGCTCCATATCCACATAGGATGCTAAAACATGAAGTCATGCATCTGAAGTCAGAATACATTATTCACTAATCTGTCACAACAGACCGCAAACCCCCCCCCCCTCCCCCCACATCACCAGGGTATTGAATCGATACAGTAGGTGTCAATCTAGAGAAGATACTGTGCATTGCAACTGAAAATTCGAATTCACTGCCCATTTCAGACATTTGGGCTTAAAGCTGTAGGATTGCCTCCACACATACCGGTAGGTCGAATATACAGTACATCACAGGACAATTGATCTATTTCTTTTACTATTCAGCCTTTACTTGCATTATGGCCTGCCCAAAATCCATTAGACACACACATACACACATCCTGCGAGACCCTTCTTTCCCAAACTTCCAAATGGGAACCTGGACCTTCCTTTCTCTCTTTATGGCATTACGGTATGTTATAGCAGCCTCCGCTCCTCAAACAGTTAAATACTGCATGGTCAGATTTAATGTCTCTCTGACACACCAAGGCTATACGGTGAGCTGTGTGTGTTAGAGAGTATGCAGCACATTAACCTGTCTCACAGCCAATGCTTATAATGCAACCAATGATCAACACCCTCCTTAAAAGCTTATGGTGTTTAGACACACAAGCGCGCGCACACACACACACACACACACACACACACACACACACACACACACACACACACACACACACACACACACACACACACACACACACTCACACACGCACATGCACACGCACACGCACACGCACACGCACACGCACACGCATACATGAGCGCGTAAGAGATGTTATATGTGTCCCTGCGCACACACAAGGAGATTGCAGCGAACGGTGGTGAGGGAAGAGCAGTGCTGTGCCTTCATGCAGCATGATGACAGAGGTGGAATGCAAAGAGCTGCTGAGGGCTAGAGCTTTCTGTATAGGGCAAAAAGCAAAATATTAAAGGCATTCAAAGGTAGAAAATACACATGTATAGTCTTACCTCTTTCACGTCAGCAGGCATGGCTAGATCTGCTCTGATTATTACAACCCCTCCGCACACACAGATGACAAACAGGAATATTTAGTCCCCTCTGAGGTGCGAAAACTGCGTCTGTTTTTCCCCTCTCTCTCCCTGGCTGGGCTGGTTGCCTCCTTCACTTTCCCTCCCGAGTGTCAGTGCTGTTCAAACGTGAGTGGCCATCCCTCCACCCAGCGACTGCTAACGCACATCAGCAGCACACTCTCCCCCCTACTCACTCCCTCTCTCTCTCACTCTCTCCCCTTCCCTCTCTCTTTCTGTCTTCCCCTCCCTCACTCCATTCTCTCTCTCTCTCTCTCTCTCTCTCTCTCTCTCTCTATCTCTCTCTCTCTCTCTCTCTCTCTCTCTCTCTCTCTCTCTCTCATACACACTACATAGTACACACACCATTCACACGGGCACACATGCACATTCCCTCACACGTCCGCCGTCCACACACACAGTGAGCTGGGATGAATGCAGTACTTTGCCATCCTGAAAGAGATGCTGAATCAACAACTAAAATCAGGCAGCCTCATCACAACACTCAACCCTCTGATCTGTGTTGTCATAGCAACAGCAGCAGTTAACGTGCATGCATGCGCGTGCATGTGTGTCAGAGAGAGAGAGAGAGAGTGAGAGAGAGAGAGAGAGAGAGAGGGAGGGAGAGAGGGAGGGAGGGAGAGAGGGAGAGAGAGAGAGAGAGAGCTATTAGCGGGATGCTGAATCAAACTATCCAGTCGTTTTGGTACTGTAAGTGAGGAACCCTGCAAATCCTCACGCTGTCCCTATATTTCCTCGCACTTCGATCCATTCCCTCTGTACACAACAGACATAGTCAAATCTTCATTTGACTGTGCAAAGATTGACTTGTAAAGGGTCCATTTCTGCACCCTCAGAGTCTACTCAACACCCCCGGTTTTACGGCGCAGACTGAGAAAGGGGAACGTGCCCGCACTTTCCAGCTCCCTGTGGGCTCAGAAATAGACAGGGGTGTCACAAGGGGAGGGGGAAAGTGGGACTGAGTTACTAGGGCCCATGGTGGATGTGGCCTTAATTATTTTATACTTTAGCTATTGAAAAATAGCAGATACACAAGCTCACAGCGTGGCACTGCGAGCTTGTAGATCTGCTATTTTTGTAAAGTCGTGAAAATGTGTGCAAATCTTTGAATAATATGTATTTTTAAAGCTAACATTTGTAACTAAAATTTTGCTTTGGGGGGGGGGGGGGGGGGGGGGGGGTTCCATGGCTAAATACATATCATTTTGAGGGTCCTTCACATGAAAATGTTTGAGCACCACACTGACATAGAAACCCCCTCCCCCTATGAAGAACATTCATGGGGGGCCCGCAGTGAATCCTTGTACCCAGGGCCCAGAATTTGGTGCGACACCCCTGGAAATAGATGCAGCTGGAGCTGCATTGAGAAGCCCACACTTAGTTTAGTTCTGTCACCCACATTCAGGACAACAGGAGACTTAAGGAAAGAGGGATGGAAAAGTACAGAAATATACTGCACGAAGTACCAAGACAATTCATCATAGGCTACTGCACACAAACATATTAGGCTATCAAATAGTACCAGGGAAAAAAATATGTTATTCCCTGCGAGACACTCATCTTTGTCTTCATGAGACCTATTTAAACAAGAGGCTGACGCAAGGAACGGCTAATGCCACTTATGTTTGATTTATACTCCCATCGTACAACGGTGTTGCCGGCCGGAAATAGCAGATCTACTGTACAACCACATAACACAAAGTATAAATCAGCCTTAATGAGAGTGTTTGTAAAACAGACAAGCAAGAATAATGAGATATAAACCAGGAATAACCAGGAACCTTCTCCAAGCTAAAGCTCTCATCTGCCCTATAGAACCCATCCCAAAACTACTGGAAGAAATATTTCATGTCCTAGTTTGTCTCAAAATAATGTTATGTCTTCTCAAAATGGTAGTTTGTGTTCAAAATATGTTGTGCTGAAATGACCCCCACGTACAGTGTAGTACACACTTGAGCCACACATATGTACCACTGATAGACATTTCTAAGAACCAGTTGAACACTGATGCTAAATGGTACTAACTTGCTTGCACAAAAAGTAGAACATATAGTAAGATAGCAATCTTCATCAGATCCAGGTTCTGATGAAGATTGGGGGTCAGTATCATGTCAGTATAACGGTCAGTACCATGTCAGTATCATGTCAGTATCATATCAGTATCATGTCAGTATCATGGTCAGTATCATGTCATGTCAGTATCATGGTCAGTATCATGGTCAGTATCAAAGCAGTATAACGGTTATCATGTCAGTATCATATCAGTATCATGGTTATTCTTGGCCACTGGTCAGTATCATGTTTGTATCATGGAAAGTCTTCATCAGATCCAGGTTCTGGTGAAGACGTAGGGGTCATTATCATGTCAGTATCATGGTCAGTTTCATGGTCAGTATCATGGTCCGTATTAAAGCAGTATAACGGTTAGTACCATGTCAGTATCATGGTCAGTATCATGTCAGTATCATATCAGTATCATGTCAGTATCATGTCAGTAGTATCATGGTCAGTACCAAGTCAATATGTCATTATCATGGTCAGTATCATGGTCAGTACCAAGTCAATGTCAGTATTATGGTCAGTATCATGGTCAGTATCATGGTCAGTATCCTGGTCAGTATCATGTCAGTATCATGGTCAGTATCATGGTCAGTATGTCAGTATCATGGTCAGTATGTCAGTATCATGGTCAGTATCATGTCAGTATCATGGTAAGTATCATGTCAGTATCATGGCTATTAGTGGCCACTGGTCAGCATCATGTCAGTATCATGTCAATATCATGGTCAGTGTCATGGTCAGTATCATGTCAGTATCATGGTCAGTATCATGTCAGTATCATGGCTATTAGTGGCCACTGGTCAGTATCATGTTAGTATCATGTCAGTATCATGGTCAGTATCATGTCAGTATCATGGTCAGTATCATGTCAGTATCATGGCTATTAGTGGCCACTGGTCATTATCATGTTAGTATCATGGTCAGTATGTCTGTATGTCAGTCTAGGGGAGGAGTTTCTTGCATTGCACAAAAACAGACTATTTTTTTTTACTGGATTGCTTTTGCTACTAAAATTACATAATATATATATATATATATAATCTATCTATAAATGCGAGAAGTCTCTGCGTGTCTGCGTGTATGTAATCCGCGTATCTCGAGAACCGTTCGTCCCACCGGCTTCAGATTCGGCACGCGCGTTCCCCGCCGCGGCGCGGAGTGCAGTGCCGGGTCTCGACCCGACCCGACGCGCGGTTTTCCCGAACCGGCGCGAAACGTTCGGAATCTCCTTATGCGGGGTTGATTGTTGACATCAGGCTGTTCCGGAGGAAATCGGCGAAAGCTCTGACTCATTGTGACATCACTTCATAAAAGGCTCTGACATCACGTACGCCACATGAGAAATCTCTGTGAGTGTGTATGTATGTATGTAATCCGCGTATCTCGAGAACCGTTCGTCCCACGGGCACGCGCGTTCTCCATATATGGGCATAAAATGAATGCCCCCATATATGGGCATAAAATGGATTGCAGACAGACAGATACAGATATCTCCATATATGGACATAAATGGACAGAGGCAAACAGATGGTCAAAGATCTCCATATATGGGCATAAAATGGACGCAGACAGACAGATACAGATATTTCCATATATGGGCATAAATGGACACAGGCAAACAGATGTTCAAAACGGGTCCTATGACAACAGGTATAATGAGGTTTGCATTAAAGGGGGAACCGGCACTGTGTCTGCAACACAGTTGGAGGCACAGACAGATACTTCATATATGGGCATAAAATGGACACAGATAGACAGATATCTCCATATATGGGCATAAAATGGACCCAGAACTATAACTGCAGTGATCTCCATATATGGACATAAAATGGACGCCGACAGACAGATACAGATATCTCCATATATGGGCATAAATGGACACAGGCAGACAGATGGTCAAAATGGGTCCTATGAAAACAGGTATCTGCGTGTCTGTAATCCGCGTATCTCGAGAACCGTTCGTCCCACCGGCTTCAGATTCGGCACGCGCGTTCCCCGCCGCGGCACGGAGTGCAGTGCCGGGTCTCGACCCGACCCGACGTGCGGTTTTCCCGAACCGGCACGAAACGTTCGGAATCTCCTTATGCGGGGTTGATTGTTGACATCAGGCTGTTCCGGAGGAAATCGGCGAAAGCTCTGACTCATTGTGACATCACTTCATAAAAGGCTCTGACATCACGTACGCCACATGAGTCAACAAAAAATCTCTGTGAGTGTGTATGTATGTATGTAATCCGCGTATCTCGAGAACCGTTCGTCCCACGGGCACGCGCGTTCTCCATATATGGGCATAAAATGAATGCCCCCATATATGGGCATAAAATGGACGCCGACAGACAGACAGACAGCAGACAGATGGTCAAAACGGGTCCTATGAAAACAGGTATCTGCGTGTCTGTAATCCGCGTATCTCGAGAACCGTTCGTCCCACCGGCTTCAGATTCGGCACGCGCGTTCCCCGCCGCGGCACGGAGTGCAGTGCCGGGTCTCGACCCGACCCGACGTGCGGTTTTCCCGAACCGGCGCGAAACGTTCGGAATCTCCTTATGCGGGGTTGATTGTTGACATCAGGCTGTTCCGGAGGAAATCGGCGAAAGCTCTGACTCATTGTGACATCACTTCATAAAAGGCTCTGACATCACGTACGCCACATGAGTCAACAAAAAATCTCTGTGAGTGTGTATGTATGTATGTAATCCGCGTATCTCGAGAACCGTTCGTCCCACGGGCACGCGCGTTCTCCATATATGGGCATAAAATGAATGCCCCCATATATGGGCATAAAATGGACGCCGACAGACAGACAGACAGATACAGATATCTCCATATATGGGCATAAATGGACACAGGCAGACAGATGGTCAAAACGGGTCCTATGAAAACAGGTATAATGGGGTTTGCATTAAAGGGCGGGGCATTCATTCCCTATTTACATTGTTCCGAGTTGGCCAGGTCGCCGACTAGACGCTGGGCCGCCCGAAGGGCGGCCCAGCTTCTAGTTATTTAAATGATGTTATTATTGATTCACAAAAAAAAGAAAAGAAAAGTGGTTATCCACAACACAAGTCAATGATTCTGGGATACTATGCTGTTGCCCCATGTTGCAGTCAGAACTGTCTCACACCATTAGAATCGCTAAGGTCAGGTTATTTTTCTGCTGTGTTTATAAATAGTATGAATGCATAAAATAAACAACTATACTGCAGGTCAGTACGCCATTCTGTATGCTGATGAATTCAAATGTGCCTGCATGGTGACATTTTCTCCAACTACAGGCGTCAGCTCTTACCCCCCGGCTCCACCGGGCGCGTCGAGCGTCGCGTCAACGTCAACGCAGGGAACGCTCCCGTTTTAATCAATGAAGGGTGCTCCACTGCCGACGTCAACGTCCGCGTCGGACGCTCAAATTCGCCCCGGTTCATTTTTTGACGGCGTCCGATGCCGGCACGACGCCGTCATTTTGGTGGAGCCCTAGCCTTAGGCGGCAACACTGCTGTCTTGAAAATAGTGAGGCTTTGTGTTATATTCGCAGCCAGGATCTGAATATTAACCTCTAAGACTGACATATGGGATATATAATTAGGGGAATCTATAATCCATGTACAATGTTTCACATAGACTATGTGAGCAGCCACCCACACACAGCCACCCACACACGTACGCAGAAAGATCCATGTTACACCAGTAAGACTCCCTAATCGGGAGATAAGCGACCGTTGGTCGCTTATCTCCACAAATATCACAGCCTCCACCTCTCACGTCATACGGGCAGCCATAGTTACACCTGGAATGTTGAATCTCCATATATGGAGATAACCTACCCATCACACAAAGTCTGACCTCACCAGCCCATACCTGGGCATGGACGACTTATATCTCCATATACGGAGATGGCCATATATGGAGATACGATGACATCACAGAGTCCACAGCTGATGATGTGGCGTGATGTCATACAATACACAAACAAGCCCTATATAAAGGGGCAATTCTCACCAGGGAAGAGAGCATTCCCCACTAGCTGAGTATCTTAAGATGGTTGGATGTGATGATAAGCCACAAATAGGCCAAAAGTTTGTTTTACCAATTATCAAGACATATGGGCAGTTGACAGTTTGCCATTGTTACTCATTGAAGTTGAATCTCCATCTGAATCCCTTTTATGCCCATATATGGAGATCCCTGCTCTGAGTATCTGACATCACTAATCCCTTTTATGCCCATATATGGAGATCCCTGCTCTGAGTATCTGACATCACTAATCCCTTTTATGCCCATATACAGTATGGAGATCCCTAACAGAATCCATTTTATGCCCATATATGGAGATACCTGCTCTGAGTATCTGACATCACTGTGATGTCACCTGTTTATGCCTAAATATGGAGATCCCTGCTCTGAGTATCTGACATCACTGCGATCTCACCTGTGATGTCACAGTGACACATCACCTCAGTATCTGTGATGTCACAGTGACACATCACCTCAGTATCAGGCGTTACACGTATACATTGAGCAGGGCAAAGGTGTGACGTGTGTGACGGACGGACGGACGGACGAACGGACGGACGGACGGACGGACGGACGGACGGACGGACGGACGGTGGAGGTTTTCATACTAAACTGCGACCTTACGGTCGCAATTACACTGCCGCACAGTAGTAATTGTGTGTAGTAATTGTGATTAATAACTCCACATTCTTTTCATGCTCAGCATGGAATTTCACATCAATGCCCACAGACTGGCTCACACAGCAGCTCAGTGGAGTCAATGCAGGCCTTTCATCCATGGCCCCCACCCCTCTGTTGCCCACAGTGGTGGAAAGAAACTAAGTACATTTACCAAATACTTAAAGGAGTAGTTCACCCCCAAAATGATTTTTTTTCTATTGATTACTCATGCCATGGAGAGTAGAGTTCAATAATATTTTTGGGTTTTTGTCACATTCCTAAGACAAAAATGTGATTCGAGTAAATTTACCCCCATTGATTCCGGATGGGGACCCGTTTCGAAACGGGTCCCCATCCGGAACGAATGGGGGTAAATTTATTGTTATCATATTTTTGTCTTAGAAATGCGACAAAAAACTAAAAATATGATTGAACTCTAGTCTCCATGGCGTGACTAATCAATAGAAAAAAAGTCATTTTGGGGGTGAACTACTCCTTTAAGTGCACATTTGAAATATACTGTATATTTGATATATACTGTGTGTGTGTATATATATATATCATTTGTAGTTTACATATATATATATATATATATATATATATATATATATATATATATATATATATATACAATATATATATATATATATATACAGTATTCAGTACTGTTACTTAAAAAATAATAATAAATTCATATTGGTACTTTAAAAACACTGCAATCGTTTGAAAACCTAAGTTACTTTCTTTTGATTTGATATGACAAAACATACAGTACATTAGCCACTGCAGCCCTGTATATACTCCAGCCATTTGCTGATCTACAAGCTCACAACGAGTCACAAAGCGAGGCGTTGTGAGCTTGTAGATCTGCTATTTTCAAATGTTGAAATTTTTATACATGATTTGAAAACTTGTGAAATGGGACATTCCGCTTAATGAGTACTTTTACTTTTAGTACTGTAAGTATATTTTGATGCAAATATTTTGTACTTTTTGTGCGGAATAAAGTAAAATCTGAATACCGGACTTGTAAACGAGTATTTCTACATTGTGATATTGATGCTTTTACTTAAGTAAATTATGTATTTCTTTCCACCACTGGTTGCCCACCAGTCCTCTTACATTACTGTGTTACCTTAACTTTTCTTTCAAGGTTAAAATACTAAAGAATTAGTCAAGAGCAGTGGAAAAGGATCCAACAGAGCGATGGTCTAGTCTAGTGGTATAAAGATCAGACTCTCAGTGCAAAGGTCCCATGTTCAAATCTCAGTCCTCCCACATTGCTGTAATACATTTATTTTCAACATTAAAATACAAAAGAACTACTCAAAATATCTATTGGCATATGGTTTAGCTGACTGGTGATTGGACTCTCAGTTCAAAGGATCCATGTTCTAATCCGAGTCCTACTAGGAATAAAGTTAATACCTCTGATGAGAGATGGTCTACTCTAGTGGTCTAAAGATCAGCCTCTCAGTGCTGAGGTTCCAGGTTCAAAACTCAGTCCTCCTACATTGCTGTATTACTTGGACCTTTTTCAAGGCTAAAATACAAAAGAATTACTCAAAAGCACCAGAAGATATCTGCATTGAGAGATGGTGTAGTGGTGTAAAGATTAGACTCTCAGTGTAGAGCTTCTGTGTTCGAATGTCACTCCTCCTATGTTGCTGTTTTACTTTAACATTTCTTTCAAGGTTAAAATATAAAAGAGTTAGTCAAAAGCACTGGAAAATGCGTCTAGTGGTCTAAAGATAAACCCTCAGTTCAGAGGTCTTATTTTCAAATCCGAGTTCTCGTATAGATCATTGTTACTTTTCAAGGTTAAAATACAAAAGAAGTATTCAAAGCACCAGTTAAAGTCTGCTGTGAGAGATGGTGTAGTGGTTTAAACACCAGACTCCAAATGCAGAGGTCATATGTTCAAATCCATTCCAGGAGTGCTTTGACCTTTTCAAGGCTAAAATAGAAGAGAAAACTCAAAAGCACCAGGAGAAACCTGTTGAGGGCCCAAAGGTGCCTTGGCTCAATGGTATGGTCGCTTGATCGGTTGTCCCTGTTTCAGGCAGGTTTCAGACAGGTTCAAGTCCCATGCCCAAGGTACATGGAGGACCATCGTGGAATTTCAGCCCCAAAAGCCTTTTCTTTATATGTTTTCTACATAGCCTTGACAGGGCTGTATTTCCCGGCAAAATGATGTCATCTCCCACATGATACACTACCGGCCAATCACAGCGCAGATCATACACCACCGGTCCCTTCAGGAATTAGCTTCCCTCAGCAACTGTGTTTACAGTACATTGGTGAAGGAATCTTGATTGCTACTCCCTCAATCCTGGTCTAAAAATGATGGGAGACGGCTCTACGGACGCGTATCGGCGAGGCGGAGGTGGTCGCGGCGGCCGCGGTGGTCCGCGGACCCCCGTTCTGGTGGTCCGCGGCGACTCCGGGCGAAAAACGGGCGGAAAAAAGCAATACCGCTACTGACCACTAGTTGAGCAGCTTCCACAGTACAGCTTTAACTTTACCAACTCAAAGCTAACATACTAAAGAACACTTCAACATTACTAAGAGATGCCTGCTACGAACAGACAGACATAGCATGCATGCACCGTTCAAACATTATGTCACGTCAGAAAAAAGGCGAAATACCTAGAAAAAGGTGAGTCCCAAAATCAAATACCCAAATTTCCTTGTCTGCGGACAACATCGATGCTGATTGGCCGCTTCTTTCCTTGATTCCTCGATTCCTCCTCGATTTGATTGTTCTTTTTGTTGAAAGGTGTGAGATCTAGCTCTCTCTCTCTCTAAAATCAAGGCGAAACACCTGAAAAAAGTGAGTCCCATCAAGGCGAAACACCCGGAGGGAAAAAAAACTCATGCAAATGAGGTCCATCCTGTCAGCCTAGAATCTCTGACTTGGAATTCATTTGCATGAGTTATTTTTTTCCTCCGGGTGTTTCGCCTTGATGGGACTCACTTTTCTCCGTGTGTTTCACCTTGATGGGACTCACTTTTCTCCGGGTGTTTCACCTTGATGGGACTCACTTTTCTCTGGGTGTTTCGTCTTGATGGGATGGGACTCACTTTTCTCCGGGTGTTTCGTCTTGATGGGGGACTCACTATTTTCCAGGTGTTCCGCCTTGATTTTGGGACTCACTTTTTGGGTATTTTGGGGTATTTTGGGACTCACTTTTCTCCGGGTGTTTCGCCTTGATGGGACTCACTTTTCTCCAGGTGTTTCGTCTTGATGGGACTCACTTTTCTCCGGGTGTTTCGTCTTGATGGGGGACTCACTATTTTCCAGGTGTTCCGCCTTGATTTTGGGACTCACTTTTTGGGTATTTTGGGGTATTTTGGGACTCACTTTTCTCCGGGTGTTTCGCCTTGATGGGACTAACTTTTTTCCAGGTGTTTCGCCTTGATTTTGGGACTCACTTTTTGGGGAATTTTTGGGGATTTTGGGACTCACTTTTCTCCGGGTGTTTCGCCTTGATGGGACTCACTTTTTTCCAGGTGTTTGGCCTTGATTTTGGGACTCACTTTTTGGGGAATTTTTGGGGATTTTGGGACTCACTTTTCTCCGGGTGTTTCACCTTGATGGGACTCGCTTTTCTCCAGGTGTTTCACCTTGATGGGACTCACTTTTTTCCAGTTTTTTCGCCTTGATTTTGGGACATACTTTAAGTGCACATTTGAAATATACTGTATATTTGATATATACTGTGTGTGTGTATATATATATATCATTTGTAGTTTACATATATATATATATATATATATATATATATATATATATATATATATATATATACAATATATATATATATATATATACAGTATTCAGTACTGTTACTTAAAAAATAATAATAAATTCATATTGGTACTTTAAAAACACTGCAATCGTTTGAAAACCTAAGTTACTTTCTTTTGATTTGATATGACAAAACATACAGTACATTAGCCACTGCAGCCCTGTATATACTCCAGCCATTTGCTGATCTACAAGCTCACAACGAGTCACAAAGCGAGGCGTTGTGAGCTTGTAGATCTGCTATTTTCAAATGTTGAAATTTTTATACATGATTTGAAAACTTGTGAAATGGGACATTCCGCTTAATGAGTACTTTTACTTTTAGTACTGTAAGTATATTTTGATGCAAATATTTTGTACTTTTTGTGCGGAATAAAGTAAAATCTGAATACCGGACTTGTAAACGAGTATTTCTACATTGTGATATTGATGCTTTTACTTAAGTAAATTATGTATTTCTTTCCACCACTGGTTGCCCACCAGTCCTCTTACATTACTGTGTTACCTTAACTTTTCTTTCAAGGTTAAAATACTAAAGAATTAGTCAAGAGCAGTGGAAAAGGATCCAACAGAGCGATGGTCTAGTCTAGTGGTATAAAGATCAGACTCTCAGTGCAAAGGTCCCATGTTCAAATCTCAGTCCTCCCACATTGCTGTAATACATTTATTTTCAACATTAAAATACAAAAGAACTACTCAAAATATCTATTGGCATATGGTTTAGCTGACTGGTGATTGGACTCTCAGTTCAAAGGATCCATGTTCTAATCCGAGTCCTACTAGGAATAAAGTTAATACCTCTGATGAGAGATGGTCTACTCTAGTGGTCTAAAGATCAGCCTCTCAGTGCTGAGGTTCCAGGTTCAAAACTCAGTCCTCCTACATTGCTGTATTACTTGGACCTTTTTCAAGGCTAAAATACAAAAGAATTACTCAAAAGCACCAGAAGATATCTGCATTGAGAGATGGTGTAGTGGTGTAAAGATTAGACTCTCAGTGTAGAGCTTCTGTGTTCGAATGTCACTCCTCCTATGTTGCTGTTTTACTTTAACATTTCTTTCAAGGTTAAAATATAAAAGAGTTAGTCAAAAGCACTGGAAAATGCGTCTAGTGGTCTAAAGATAAACCCTCAGTTCAGAGGTCTTATTTTCAAATCCGAGTTCTCGTATAGATCATTGTTACTTTTCAAGGTTAAAATACAAAAGAAGTATTCAAAGCACCAGTTAAAGTCTGCTGTGAGAGATGGTGTAGTGGTTTAAACACCAGACTCCAAATGCAGAGGTCATATGTTCAAATCCATTCCAGGAGTGCTTTGACCTTTTCAAGGCTAAAATAGAAGAGAAAACTCAAAAGCACCAGGAGAAACCTGTTGAGGGCCCAAAGGTGCCTTGGCTCAATGGTATGGTCGCTTGATCGGTTGTCCCTGTTTCAGGCAGGTTTCAGACAGGTTCAAGTCCCATGCCCAAGGTACATGGAGGACCATCGTGGAGGGGTGTCCCTCCCCCTGTTTCCTGAGAGCTAAAGGTAGGGGGTTATATCTGAAAGAACTCTGTCCAACAAAAGTTTTACAGAACATTTTTTTAACAACATGCCTTGAGACCACTGGAAGAATTTGAGAAAATTGAGACAATTTTAGCCTTCAAAAGATCAATGTACTCCAGAGATGGGCTGTAGGTTGAGTGGGATTTGAACATGGAACCTCTTAACTGAGAGTCTGAGCCTTAGACCATTAGGCCATCTCTCTCACTGTAAATGTGCTCTAGTGCTTTTGAGTACTTATGTTGTATTTTTTAACCTTGAAAAGATCCAAGTAATAGAGCAGAATCATAGTAGGGTGACTGGTTTTTGAACACAGAACCTCTGCACCCAAAGTCTGATCTTTAGACCACTACACCATCTCCAACCTAAAAAACATCAGGTGCTTTTGAGTAATTATTTTGTACTTTACCCATGAAAATGAAAAAGTAAAACAGCAATGTAGGAGGATTGAGATTTGTACATGGAACATCAGCAATAAGAGTCTGATCTTTAGACCACTACTCCATCTCTCACTAACTTTTGAGTGCTCTTGAGTAATTCTTTTGTATTTGAACCTTGAAAAGGTCCAAGTAAAAGAGCAGTTACCTATGGGAGGACTGGGATTTGAACATGGCACCTCTGAACTGAGAGACCAATTATCAGTCCACTAGACCATATGCAGGGTTGACAACAATAGAATGTCAGTATCAGCAAATTTTCTATTTCTATTTTTTTAAGGGGGTAGGGGGGAGATTCCCTAAACGCCTTGGCCCAAAGGTGCCTTGGCTCAATGGTGTGGTGCACTTGATCGGTTGTCCCTGCTACAGACAGGTTTCAGACAGGTTCAAGTCCCATGCCCAAGGTAAACAGGGACCATCGGGAGGGGTGTCCCTCCCCCTGTTTCCTGAGAAATAAAGGTGTAGTAAATTCAACTGACTTTAATTAGTTCAGAATGTTAGGCTTGAAAATGTCAAAATACTCCAGCAATGAACCATAGGAGAAATGGGAATTGAACACTGAACCTGTGAACTCAGAGTCTGACCGTTACACCACTACACCGTCTCTCCCTGGAGGTGTTGCCTAGTGCTTTTAACTAATTATTTTGTATTCTGTAAAATCTGTATATTTTGTATTAAAGGAAGGTCCAAGTAAAACAGCAATGATTGACTGAGATTTGAACATGGCACCTCTGAACTGAGAGACCAATCATCAGTCTACTACACTATATGCAAGTTTACCAACCTTGGACTGTCAGTATCAAAAAGATTTCCATTTTTTTTGTAAAGGGGGACTCCCCAACCCGGGGTCTGAGGGTCCTCCCCCAAGAACTTAATCTTAACATATCTATTTTCCTGTGTTCTGTTGAATTTTGCACCAATAATTCGCCATGCAACTCCTTGCAACCATTTTAAGGTCAACCGCACCAAAGCAACTATTTGCAACTGCCTTAATGGTTGCATGATGTTGCAATGCCAATCAACATCACAACAAGGCTCGACCTGTTGTCCGGGACAACTAATACATATTTAAACGTAGCCTTCTGGCTCTTGGTTTCACCTTTTCTATGATGCTCATAGCAGCTTTGTGCTGTATGCAGACTATGGATGGTGGAGTGGAGGCGGCCAGGGGGGGGGGGGGGTCTTAATTATTTGTAAAAATAAAAAAAATAAAAGAAGAAAAAATATATAGATATTTATAGGGGTGCCCTGAGCCAAAAAAAAAGTTTGGGAACCCCTGGTCTACATATATGTTCAAATCCTGGTTGTCCTGTGGTTCAATGTTGGAGTGTTTAAAGTTATACTATGTAACTTTTTTAATAAAAAAAATTAAAAAATCAAATCGCTAAAGTTTTAGAACACCCACTTCGTTAATTTCAGCCCCAAAAGCCTTTTCTTTATATGTTTTCTACATAGCCTTGACAGGGCTGTATTTCCCGGCAAAATGATGTCATCTCCCACATGATACACTACCGGCCAATCACAGCGCAGATCATACACCACCGGTCCCTTCAGGAATTAGCTTCCCTCAGCAACTGTGTTTACAGTACATTGGTGAAGGAATCTTGATTGCTACTCCCTCAATCCTGGTCTAAAAATGATGGGAGACGGCTCTACGGACGCGTATCGGCGAGGCGGAGGTGGTCGCGGCGGCCGCGGTGGCGACTCCGGGCGAAAAACGGGCGGAAAAAAGCAATACCGCTACTGACCACTAGTTGAGCAGCTTCCACAGTACAGCTTTAACTTTACCAACTCAAAGCTAACATACTAAAGAACACTCTTCAACATTACTAAGAGATGCCTGCTACGAACAGACAGACATAGCATGCATGCACCGTTCAAACATTATGTCACGTCAGAAAAAAGGCGAAATACCTAGAAAAAGGTGAGTCCCAAAATCAAATACCCAAATTTCCTTGTCTGCGGACAACATCGATGCTGATTGGCCGCTTCTTTCCTTGATTCCTCGATTCCTCCTCGATTTGATTGTTCTTTTTGTTGAAAGGTGTGAGATCTAGCTCTCTCTGAGGGCCCTATTATGATCCAGGTCTTATGCCTTATGCCTTAACTTCTTTGCCTTTTTTTACTATTTTGTTTTTGTTTTTTAAATATTTCAAATAGCTGATCTGCAAGTTCACAACGTGCAGATGTAGATCAGCATTTGAAGTATTTAAAAATGTTTTTCAAAATAGTGAAAAAAAGGTAAAGAAGTTAAGGCACAAGGCATAAGACCTGGATCATAATAGGGCCCCTCTAAAATCAAGGCGAAACACCTGAAAAAAGTGAGTCCCATCAAGGCGAAACACCCGGAGGAAAAAAAAACTCATGCAAATGAGGTCCATCCTGTCAGCCTAGAATCTCTGACTTGGAATTCATTTGCATGAGTTATTTTTTTCCTCCGGGTGTTTCGCCTTGATGGGACTCACTTTTCTCCGTGTGTTTCACCTTGATGGGACTCACTTTTCTCCGGGTGTTTCGCCTTGATGGGACTCACTTTTCTCTGGGTGTTTCGTCTTGATGGGATGGGACTCACTTTTCTCCGGGTGTTTCGTCTTGATGGGGGACTCACTATTTTCCAGGTGTTCCGCCTTGATTTTGGGACTCACTTTTTGGGTATTTTGGGGTATTTTGGGACTCACTTTTTTTTCCGGGTGTTTCGCCTTGATGGGACTAACTTTTTTCCAGGTGTTTCGCCTTGATTTTGGGACTCACTTTTTGGGGAATTTTTGGGGATTTTGGGACTCACTTTTCTCCGGGTGTTTCGCCTTGATGGGACTCACTTTTTTCCAGGTGTTTGGCCTTGATTTTGGGACTCACTTTTTGGGGAATTTTTGGGGATTTTGGGACTCACTTTTCTCCGGGTGTTTCACCTTGATGGGACTCGCTTTTCTCCGGGTGTTTCACCTTGATGGGACTCACTTTTTTCCAGTTTTTTCGCCTTGATTTTGGGACATACTTTTTTGGGTCGGTGGGGGTGCACGGAACTCCACAACGAGGGTCTGGGGTTCCCCCCAAAACTTCTTAACAGAAATATAATGTTTCCCTGTTCTGTTACATTTCTTTACATGTTTGATACTTTTATCAGGCTTGCTTTAGCGTGGGTACAATTAGCCAGTATTTATGCCCCAAAAGCTTTTGTCCAATGCTAGCTTAGCAACGGGCAGCTTGCCAAGGCTGTTGCCATGGCAAACCTTGGCAAGCAGGAAGTTATTCTAAGCTAGCATTGGACAAAAGCTTTTTGGGAGGGGCATAGCTACTGGCTAATTTCAGCCTTAAAATGCCAAATGGTGTACAGATTCGATGCAAAGTAAGACATCTTGACTACTCATCTTTATGTCATTACTTGAGTGAATATCTGTCTGATCTTGCATGCATTGCCCACGTGGCACATGCTCCAAGCAGACCCTGGCTGGATTTGAACAAACCAATTAAAGGTATTCTACTCCACAGACCTTATTACTAGTCTGCTGCACCAGCACAGCAAGGTCATCTCACAGTGCTTTCTGAATTGGTTTTGAAGTTATCTGCTGGAAATCAGTCTTTAAAGTAAGATCTTCAGTGGGGCTTGAACCCACAATCTCAGTATCATTAGCTCAGTATCCTAACTCATTAAGCTACTTGATGCTTGAAACATGACTGTCTTTTTTCTTATTAGAAGAACAACAAAAACATTGTGGGAATTTCTCCTGGAGCTGTCAAACTCCCAAAATTCACCAGAACACTGGAAATTACATCTACTATGTTAATTTTTTTCTGGGGGAGGCCCCAGACCCCCCCTTAAAGGGTGGGGCCATTGCATGCCGTCATACACAGATATTCATTTAAGTCATGACTGCATTATTAAAGATGGGTCTTACATTGCTTAAGTCATCAAAACAAATTTGCTTAAGTCATCAAAACAAATTCTGTGCGCCTACTTTTTGCAGTCATGATCCCCCACCCTCCCTCAAGAATCTCTTGTTTTCTGACGGGCTGAGGTTGGCAGGTATGGTTAGTAAAATGGTAATCTCTGAAGAACAATGAAAGGAACAAAACAGAGAGGTCGCTGTTTTTCCCTTTCTTTGACGATGGCTAGCCAGATTGGTAAAAAGGTACTCCAGAATTGAACGACTATATAGTAGAGTAAGGTGGGGTAAAAGGCCCCCCTTAAGGATAATGTCTATTTTATGACCAATTAAAATACATTTTGATATTAATTCAGTATGTACATGTTAACAATGCTTTACCCAATACACCTATATGGGCACCATGTTGAAAAATTAGATACATTTGATTTTATAGTACAAAAAGAAAAACATGTAAAAAGGGCCTATTGCCCCACTACTGGGGTAATAGCCCCCCTCTATGGGGTAATAGGCCCCCTTCTATGTCCTGGAGCAGAATAAGTGCTACAATCATGAAAATTGCCATGAGCATTTTCCATGGGTCACTTGACAAGATAATTGTCAGAGGAATTTGAATTTTCAAGATGGTGGCCATTTTTCAAGATGGCTGACACCTTAGTGGAGCAGTTATGTGATATAATAGTTTATTTGGTGATATAAGTATGAAAATTGGCATGAGCAGTCTCTGTGGGTCACTTGACAATTAGCCACCCACAGCTACTTGAAATTTCAAGATGGCGGACATTTTTCAAGATGGCCGACACCTTGTGGAGCAGTTAAGTGATATAATGGTTTATTTGGTGCTCCACTAAGGTGGTGGCCATCTTGAAAAATGGCTGCCATATTGAAATTTCAAGTAACTGTGGGTGGCTAATTGCCAAGTAAGTCTGGGTTTCCGAGGCTAATTGCCAAGTGACCCACAGAGACTACTCATGCCAATTTTCAGGCTTGTATCACCAAAATACCCAGGGGGCAAAGGAAGGTGTGCTGCATTTGCCCCGACATAAAAAGTTGTCCACCAGAAATATTATCTATGACCCAGTAGGATCACAACCTATATGGACAACCCGGTCAATTTGTACGGCAAAGTTCCAATATGGCCGCCTCAATATTAGCCCCTATTAGTTTTAATGGGGGGTGAATAGGTAAAAATTTTAAACTGAGGGATATTTCCACGAAACTTCACAGGTTGATCAATGGTATACATATGAACATTTTTTGTATTGCAAGTTTCCATGAAATCCAATATGGCCGCCACAATATGGCCGCCATAATGTAAGGACCCAGAAAATAGGTTTTGCCTCTAACTTCTGAACCAGATGAGCTAGAAACGCAAACTTGGTGTCTATTTCATGGTGTCTGACCATGGGAGACTCAATGGAATAGCTAATTTTATTATTGGGTGTGTCTGGACCTTTATTGTGCATATTTGCAAGATGGTGGACTCCCAAATAGAGCTTTAACTTAATTTCTACCATTATTGTTGACTGCTTTTGCAAATACAAGCAATATGAATCCATTTGCTAAGATTTATGGCACAGAAGGGACTTATACCTGTATTATTCTTGAGTTTGCATGTTGTCAAAATGGCTGTAAACGAGATATTATATTTCCTGTCCGATTCTACTGTATGTAGTTGTAGCAAAGACTTCAGATAAAATCAGAGACCAAAACAATGTATCTTAGAAATTATTTTTTTATTTAAAAAAAAAGAAAAAAAGAGAGAGATTATCTCAATGAAATGAATGCAACTGCCTTTTTGGGTCTTTCACACATAGACATGCACATGCTTTCCAACAACTTCAGCTTCAGGGAAATTATAATGAACACATGATTAAAACAGGCTGCATTATAATGCAAATAATTAGTCACTATCACTGTCATGTGTACCTATCCTGCTGCATCTTGTCTCCAGTCCTTGGCAACGACACCCCAAGTAGCATGCAATTCCCTTCTTCGCACATGAAGTTCAATCACCCGAGAGAGACTTGGAGTAGAACCGCTGCTCCTTCACTTGGAAAGGAGTCAGCTTAGGTGGTTCGGGCATCTAGTACGGATGCCCCCCGAGCGCCTTCCTAGGAAGGTCCTCGATGCACGTCCCACTGGGAGGAGACCCCGTGGCAGACCTAAGACCAGATGGAAGGATTATATATCCAGACTGGCCTGGGAACGCCTCGGTATACTCCCAGAGGGAGTGGAGGAAGTTGCGCAGGATAAGGAAATCTGGAAGTCTCAGTTGGAACGGTTACCCCCGCGACCCGATTCCGGATAAGCGGTTGAAGATGGATGGATGGATGGATGGCACATGAACAGTTTTTCTGGCAGCCTTTGATACAGCTACATGATATTGCCTTGTCCATTGATATAGGCCAGGCTGGCTCTGTAGATGTACAGGGGACTGCCTTCCCATCACTGAGAGACCATCCATATTCAGTGAAGCAAGGGATGTCTGGCTTCGCGATGTGTGCAGTTTTATCTATTATGGCTGCAAGAGCAGCTCTTTTCAGGTGCAGGCCAAAGGCATTTTCTGTAGGTGGCAGCAGCTTCAACAGGGTTGATCGGTTATTTAGGAACTTGTACACTCTCAGCTTTGCCAGGTCAAAGTCCTCCGAATGGTCAGCTTTTGATGCATATACAGCTATTGTGAGGTCTCTAGCCTGATTCTTGACATCCTCTGAGAGGGAATAAGAGGAATTTTCACCAAACTCCTGAAGTGCAGGGAGATCTAGGCCCATGCTGGTCTTGAACCATGCCTTCTTTCCAGTGAAAAAGGGATAGCTGGTGGTATCTCTGCCACTCAGGCTGTGAATAAAGGGCAGGGCACGACACTGTGCGAGTCCAAGGGCTGAGACCATGTGATGGATAGGAAGATATGCATCCTGCTCTGTTCTCACCCACAGCTCTGGAAGGTCTAGGAGGTGGGTGGCAGCATGATATAGATGCCTATATCATGCTGCCGCCATGGGAAGGCAGTCCCCTGTCCATCTACAGAGCCAGCCTGGCCTATATCAATGGACAACGCAATATCATGTAGCTGTATCAAAGGCTGCCAGAAAAACTGTTCATGTGCGAAGAAGGGAATTGCATGCTACTTGGGGTGTCGTTGCCAAGGACTGGAGACAAGATGCAGCAGGATAGGTACACATGACAGTGATAGTGACTAGCAATTATTTGCATTATAATGCAGCCTGTTTTAATCATGTGTTCATTATAATTTCCCTGAAGCTGAAGTTGTTGGAAAGCATGTGCATGTCTATGTGTGAAAGACCCAAAAAGGCAGTTGCATTCATTTCATTGAGATAATCTCTCTCTTTTTTTATATTTTTTTTAATAATTAATAATAATTTCTAAGATACATTGTTTTGGTCTCTGATTTTATCTGAAGTCATTGCTACAACTACATACAGTAGAATCGGATAGGAAATATAATATCTCGTTTACAGCCATTTTGACAACATGCAAACTGAAGAATAATACAGGTATAAGTCCCTTCTGTGCCATAAATCTTAGCAAATGGATTCATATTGCTTGTATTTGCAAAAGCAGTCAACAATCATGGTAGAAATTATGTTAAAGCTCTATTTTGGGAATCCACCATCTTGCAAATATGCACAATAAAGGTCCAGACACACCCAATAATAAAATTAGCTATTCCATTGAGTCTCCCATGGTCAGACACCATGAAATAGACACCAAGTTTGCGTTTCTAGCTCATCTGGTTCAGAAGTTAGAGGCAAAACCTATTTTCTGGGTCCTTACATTATGGCGGCCATATTGTGGCGGCCATATTGGATTTCATGGAAACTTGCAATACAAAAATTTTTCATATGTATACCATTGATCAACCTGTGAAGTTTCGTGGAAATATCCCTCAGTTTAAAATGTTGCCCTATTCACCCCCCATTAAAACTAATAGGGGCTAATATTGAGGCGGCCATATTGGACTTTGTTGTACAAATTGACCGGGTTGTCCATATAGGTTGTGATCCTACTGGGTCATAGATAATATTTCTGGTGGACAACTTTTTATGTCGGGGCAAATGCAGGTTTCCCAAAAAAAGGCTGGTTTGCCCCCTGGGTAAAATAACCCTTTATATCACATAACTGCTCCAATTAGGTGTCAGCCATCTTGAAAAATGTCTGTCATCTTGAAAGTGTCCATTTCAAAGTGACCCATGGAAACTGCTAATGCCAATTTTCACGTTTGTATCATTAACTGAACGATTCTGCCAAAAATAAGCAGTTATTCTCTCCATGGGGCAAAAAGCCTCCGGGGGCTTCTTACCCCACACGAGGGGGGGGCCTATTACCCCAACGCTGTCATTGCAAAGAGTGTCATCTTAAATCTTAAACCTTTTTTATTTTTTTATTTTTTTAAGTTGATAATTTATCATAAGGCCTTCCTAATGATATACAAAAAATAAGTGAAGAGGTTCAACTTATTTACACCGAGTTTGGAACATTTTCACAGTGACAAAGAATTAGATCAGTTTATCTTAAATGTGTTTGATTGAGAAAGTTATGACCTGGATTAAGGTGAGACAATGAAATGTTGTATCCATGAAGAGCTAAGGATGCCAGGAATGTGCTGAAATCAAAAAGGTTGCCACCTTGTAGTTCTGTAGTCAAATACAGCTGGGGGGCTTATTACCCCAGGGGGGCCTATTCCCCCACTCTACCCTATAGGACTGGGATTTGAACCCCCCACCCTTACCTTTCAGGAAATAAGGGTTTCCTCGTGATTTTCTCTACAGGACATTGATGGAGTGGGCCTTGAACCTGCAATTTGTCTGTAGCAGAGGCAACCGATTTCTTGAAAGGTAAGGGTGGGGGGTTCAAGGCGCCTTTGGGCCCTCAGCAGGTGTCTCCTAACCTGACTTGCGTTGCGTCAGATGGTGGCAGTAGTGCGTAGGCTACCGCCCTACTCGATATGCAGCGCAGCCAGGCATACGCACTGCTGCCATCATCGGGCGCAGTCAGGTTAGGTGTCTCCTTGTGCTTTTGTGTTGTTCTTTTGTATATTAGCATTGAAAAATACAAGGTACTCTGTGCTGAAAGTCCAGTCATCAGACAACTACACCATGTCTCAGGTACTCTAAATGATCAAACACACTTCCTGATTGTGCTCTAGGATTAATAAGAGAAGGATATCACACTGGGCGTGTCCCAGCCGTGGTACCGGGGTATGGCACATGCGCAGTACAATCTGGCCTGCACCTACACTTTGGCTCAGTAGATGGCGGCGTGTAAACATTAAATGGTAGTGTTTGTTTTGTCCTACTTTAAGTGCCTGCTGGGGACTTGCTCTTTGCTCAAATTAAATGTTCTTATGCCACAAAACAAGTAGGCTTATTTGGTGCCCTAATAGGCACAACTATGTGTTGCATATCCTGAATGAATATAAGTTATAGAAATCCATCGTATTCTCATCTACTGCTGTTTTACTGATATTTTGTGTAAGTGCTTATAAATAAATTAAATTGTGTGGTCTGTTGATTTTTTTGAACCATACAAGTACGGCACACAGTACAAGTTAAGACATATGCTTCAAAGTACAGGATTATATAAAAGCATCCCTCTGAAGACCAATTATTTCCCACAATTGATTGATTTAAAACTTTATTAGAAGTTTGCATAGGAAAAGGTAGTTTCATAACAGCTGGTACAAGGTCAACTAAACTTCAGGAAGACAGAAGAGGAGCACTCGTCAAAAAAAGTGGTTCACATAAACATTCGTCTAGGGTGCACGGCTCAGGTGAACAATGAACTTTGGAGCAAGGATGCCAGCACTCACTTTAGATAGACTTCTTCTTGTTTATTAAATTGTTTTCCCCCAGCAGCCAGTACACAACTAAAAGGATAAACACCTCCAAAGAGCCTTGGGCTTGTTTCAATTGGGGTCCTTTAAAAAAAAAATCGAACCTCTGTTCGAAGTGGAGCTGTGTGTGTGTGTGTGTGTGTGTGTGTGTGTGTGTGTGTGTGTGTGTGTGTGTGTGTGTGTGTGTGTGTGTGTGTGTGTGTGTGTGTGTGTGTGTATTGCAGTTGATGCTCAGGGCAGGCTAGACTCAACAGCACCTCTCTGGTCACCCAGGGTACTACATACAGGCTACATACAGACCCACCCACCCACAAACATACCTACAAACATACCTACACACACGGCCACGTATAGGGAGCTTGTGTTCCACACAGCTCCAATAAAACACAGCACTATGCAGAAAATATAAGAAAACCTGCAGCTGTTTAGGTGATGAGACTGATGAGTGGAGAGAGAACAAAACAAAACACACACCTCGCTCTACTGAGAACGGATCATGATCTTTTTTATCTAGTGCCTCTGCTGGAACACTCCACCATGGCAGTTCCTGTTAACACTGCGCATGTGCCATACCCCGGTACTACGCTGGGACACGCCCAGTGTGATATCCTTCTCTTATTAATCCTAGATTGTGCTAAGGCACCTCTGGGACCTTGACATGTGTCTCTTAGTACTTCTGAGAGATGCTAGCCTTCAAAACATCAAAGTTTATTTATAAGCAAGTACTTTTTTACTCTTCTTACTTGAGTAACATTTTGACTGAGCTACCTTTACATGTAGTGGAGTACATTTTGACCAGTCCAGGAGTATCTGTAGCCTACTCTTACTCAAGTACTGTCCATCTCTGGAAAAAAACACACAGCCCATATTCAACATGAAGACCAATCTATTTCTATTGGAATTCCAGAAAAAAAAGGTCACTACCAAGCTACCAAGTAAAGGATGCTCTTTTCTTCTGTCAGTTTATTCAAGAATGATATGAATCTATGGAATGTATGGATGAGATGGTGTTCTATATTCAGGCAGTAAGACAGCATGATGTCCATGTTAATTCTCTGGCCCCTGGAAACCAGCCAGCCAGCCTGAGAGTCTGCTCCCAGACTACTAATGACAAAGCATGTCATCCTGACTTTGAAACTGACATACTTACCATGGGTTCGATTTACTGTGTGTGTGTGTGTGTGTGTGTGTGTGTGTGTGTGTGTGTGTGTGTGTGTGTGTGTGTGTGTGTGTGTGTGTGTGTGTGTGTGTGTGTGTGTGTGTGTGTGTGTGTGTGTGTGTGTGCATGCATGCATGTAGAGAGCTTTCGATATGCCCCCCTCTGGTCAATTCATTTGTATCGCTGGTGGGGATATGTTTAATCTCTAGCTGCCTCTGGTCAGTCTGAATTAAATTCATGGATTACCTTTTGGGAAATGTGGACTGTCTGACATGTTTAATATTTATGTTTGACATCACATTTTTAATTAAAGTTAATTAAAGGAATGTGTGTTAAGCACAGTAACCCTCATTTTTGGGCAAATTGGTCCAAAGATAATAATTTAAATTAAATTTTTTAAATAAATTGTAATAATTGTAAAATGTACAAAATGTACACGCTCACTCGGGATGCAATGTAGCCCTTGTATGCTGTTTTGGGTTTTGATTCTTTCTTCTTTTTTTTTATCAAACCCTGCATACTACTATAATATGGAGGTTGGCCAGCCTTGGTTGGCCAGCTTCACAGGAACAGCAGTGCTGTACAGTAGCTACCAATCAGGGTCATCTGCATGAAAAGAAGCAGCGCCACATTAGAAGAATGTACGTTCTAACAGTAATAATAGATAATACACGACACACATCTCCCAGGATTGTGATAAATAATGGATGTAAAACATGTCGCCCTCCAAGGAAGCAAGGAGACGGGGCGTTATTTATACAGATCCTCTGTGTCAAGTGTCACCACAGCAAGTGCTTAATCATAAGCACAGAGCCTGGAGAGGAAATGAAATGCATCAATGGCACTGCAGCTGAAAACGACAGTCACCCAATCACCCATCTGTGCACAACATCGGGAGAATCATAGACCGATTTTTTAGGATGAAGATCTAGTTTGACAGTGCTCAGCCATGTCCTCAGAATCATCCTACACCATTTTTATTGTTCAACCTTTTTTAAACCCTATAGTTAGTTGGCCCCTCCAGGGCTCCATACTAGGTAGGCCTACGTTCCTTTTCCCCCCTCTACACCAGATCTCTTTGCCGAGCTTATAGATCAGAAAAGGAATGCTTATAGGCTTCATGTGGCTAATATGCACTCTCTCTCAAGAGGAGACATGAGATATTGTATGTTCTTCGTTCCACAGACAAGTACAGCAACCTATTGAGCCTGCTAATATTGGCTTAACTAGGCCACCCTAAGATCTACTGTGCAGAGAACATTCAAGGTGATCGGGCCTTTTATCACCCGGGCCTGTATTGCGTCTAACTGGGAATGGACTAGTGCAGTTCAAATAAGCTTCGTGCAGAAATTGTGTAAACATAAGCACGGTATAAGATGGAGGATAGTTCAGATAGCACAATCTGCATATCACAGTGGAGCTCCTCTCCTCTAGCCTAACCAACTGCAATCCCTCTCAACAGCAGCTTCCCTCATTAGCATTTTACTCCAGGCTAGGGAGAGAGAGAGAGAGAGAGAGAGAGAGAGAGAGAGAGAGAGAGAGAGACAGAGACAGAGACAGAGACAGAGACAGAGACAGGGAGACAGAGACAGGGAGAGAGAGACTGAGAGAGAGAGACTGGGAGAGAGAGTGACAGACAGACAGGTGCAGAGACAAGAGAGATAGGCCTACAGAATGGAAGGCTATGAGTAAAAGCTGTATCACTACATAAAGACTATTATTGTGATGCACTGTAGCTATAAAACCATGGCTCACACTGTACTTGGAGATCAATATTTGATCAATGTCTTTGAAAGTAAGTACATTTCTAAACTTCAGTCAGTCCACATACAATTGTATAGAAAAGGGCTAATTCTAAATTTGTATTAAACAAAGCAGGTGTTGTGCCCAGTACAGGGACGTGCTGGCCATTGGGAAAAGCGGGACAACTCCCGAGCGGCCGGTTCATTCCTGGCCGGTACAGGCCGGCCATTAGGAAAAAAATACAAATAAAATGTCGGCCTTCGTTCCATTTTGGGGGCTGGGTGGCCAACAAAGTAAATCGTCACTGTCGGGCAGAAACCTCGTATCTCCAAGTTTCAAATTTGTACATTTTTTCGCGAAGCAAAGCCCTGCTTCATCATACAAGGCCGTTGCACAAAAGTAGTGAAAACTGTAGATCGGCTGTTTTCACTAGTTTAAATCATTTTTAAAATGATAAATTTATACAAAACAAACGGTTTTGGACATACAAGGTTTCCACCCAACAACGACGAAATATAACTCATGTAATTGGCCCACTGGCTTGTCACTTGTCATGATCTGAAATGGCAAATCTTTGAGTAGCAGCAGCGCTATAGAGAGAGATCTCTCTCTATAGCGTGCAATGAGGGCCTCTGCAACTCTTTTTCCCGGGCTGAATCAGGGGCCCAGCATGTCCCTGGCCCAGTACAATTATAAGTTGCCAACCTGTAGGTAGAGAGATGAAAAGGTGGTTCTGAAAGGTTTCACACCACAGACTGAATTAAGGTGGACTAGGCCTACTAAAGAACTTTAGTGGAGGTTGCTCTTCTGCACGTTCTAAATTTAGTTGAGGACTGTCTACAAAACAGGGGAACGAAGGACAGAAAACTGCTTAGACTGTTATTTGTAAACTAATAATCGAGGAGGAGGTCAACGGCACGCTTCCCGTTCTATTTTGCGGTGCATATTGCAAATTAGAGCCCCGTCTGCGCTTGCAACTGATGTTCCCCATGCTGCAGCACACACGCACGCACGCGCGCACGCACACACACTCTCTCTCTCTCTCTCTCTCTCTCTCTCTCTAAGCGTCGTCACACTGTGGCTATGGCAACAATAACACTGCACTCCACTGTTGCTTCACACAAGACACTTTACACAGTTTACAGCTTAGAAAAATAATGATTTCAGAAATGTTAACCCTGGATCTGTGTCATTTTAGATTTTATGCTTTAGCTATTAAAAAGAATGCAGATATACAAGCTCACAATTAATGCGGCACCGAGTGCCACGCTGCGAGCTTGTAGATCTGCTATTTTTGAAAAATCATGACAATTTGTGCAAGTCTTTGAATATACTGACCTGATTCTATAAATGTCTTCTAAATCCTAATCCTATGTTTCTATCATCAGTGGTTTTCAAACCTTTTCATGTCAAGGACCCCCAGAATGATATATAATTTGACCGTGCACCCGCAATTCAAAATATGTTGTTCCAGGGACCCAGAGAAAGAAAGATTTGAGTAACAAATGTTCGCATTAATTCAGATTTCCACACATTTTTCACAATTAATAAATAATAATAATAGTTAAAGCATAACATAATGGTTAAAGTGGTTAAATTCTAGAGTGACATGGATGCGGAACCTAATGCTTGGCTATAATGAATTCTAGTTAATTGGTTCACCTAAACCAGCGGTGGAAATAGTTTGTGCAGGGGTCCCCCTGTGATTTGTCACATTACTATTTTTTTTATAAAGAACAGATCTACGCACATTGTGAGCTTGTAGATCAGCTATTTTCAAACAGCCTACACAGTATGTAGGTTAACTGATTTTGATGCCACATTAACCAATGTTGCTGAGGTCCCCCTGGAACCCCCTCGGGGAACCCCGTGGTCCCCAGACCCCACTTTGAGCACCACTCATGTTTGTCCAATATTCAATTGTATTCATCTACTACATGCATGGGCCCATTTAGCCTATAGACACACTCTGACTGACTTGTTTTGTTGATCTTTTGATCATTTACAACACATCAACTAGGAGAAGGATGCGTTATAATTTTTAAACCACCAATCCACTCTTTGATACTACTGTACAATACCAATTCAACTGGATGAATGTATGGTATCTCCATGTTATATAGTACAGTACCTTGAATATATAAATACGGAAGCACATTTTCAGCACATTTTCAGAGCCAATGATATTTGTCTGAAGTCGTACAGTATATGGATATAGGCTACTGTACTTACTGGTTGAAAGTAGCCAGGGCTACTTGTCCATATAGCTCTCTTGGCTGACATATAATTAATGGATTGTATCTTCAATCAACTTATGAATTACAAATAAATAATAGATTGTTGCAACCACTTTATTGGGGTTTGTACCACATACTGTAGGTCATAAAATAAATAATATATTATCTTGGATCTATCATATGCTATGAATTAGACTGGACACATTATTTGGGTAGTTATGACTCTTTTTTTTTAAGTCCCTGCAGTCTGCTAGATGATGTTTGTGATATCTGTCTGGATAAACTGGAATATGCCTATGGTGTCACTTTATCTCAACAATTGTCACTAGATGGCGTCATATACTCTTTTGGGCCAGTGTCCCCTCTCCAATATCCAGGCCCCCTTATTGCCCCCACAGCCAAATAAAAGCTTCATTTTGATTATATCTGACTATTAATTTAGGGAATGTCTGTCCGCCGTCTGTCTGCAGTCAGATGCTGAAACAATGCCTGACATCACTTGTAGGATGTCGGCCCGTCATGGCTTTCAGGCCCTGAAACAAGGTCTGACATTCCAGTCACACAGGGCTGTAACAGGGCCTGACATCACATGTGTGTTTGACAGTTAGTGGAGTGAAAGTTACCAGTAAGACGCCGGCGAGGTCGCGCCATGTCTTGGCCATAGGGCCAGTGATGTATATCGGACCAGTTACCCATACAGTATATGGAGACCCCTGGTACCCATATATGGAGATCCATGTACATCCCTGTCTCTGGGATACAATCCCTTTTATGCTCACATCATACATACAATCCCTTTTATGCCCATATATGGAGATCCATGTACACCCCTGTCTCTGGGATACAATCCCTTTTATGCCCACATCATACATAAAATCCCTTTCATGCCCATATATGGAGATCCATGTACATCCCTGTCTCAGACATTGAAGCCGTTTATATCAGGTCTGATATTATAGAAGTCAGGGCGACTGTACACTTTAATCCATGTAACAGTTCCATTGTGCTTATAAAACCTAATCTTTGGATTTGAAATAGTTGCTCCGGTGTGAGAGGATGTCACCGACCTTACACAACCAAAATTGTGTAATCGTAATTATAATCTTAATCTCTTTGGAATGGAATTTCATGGGGACTATTTGTTTGTGTTCTGTATTCTGGTGTAAAGGCCCATTCCCACTGGGCCAGATAACAGATAAAAAAATCTCTTTCTCCAGATATTTTTCCATTCAAAGTGGATGGTAGATACAGATAAAAAAAATTGCTGCCACAGATAAAAGTATCTGTGGCAAATATCTGTGGTAGCTAAAACAAAATTATCTGTATCTACCATCCACTTTGAATGGAAAAATATCTGGAGAAAGAGATTTTTTTATGTTATCTGGCCCAGTGGGAATGGGCCTTTATTCATGGTTTCAGTTTATTATTATAAAATTAATGGGAGTGATATTACGCAAAGGGCGTCAACATTTTACAGGAAAGCAAAAACTAACTTTGATTGTACTTATTTCATCAAAACAAGATATTATTCCTTGGGCTTAAAACAGACGCACAAAACTATGGTTTAGTGATGAGTCATCACTTTTCACAATTTTGTGGGGGGCGTTTTTAGCCCAAGGAATGTTTTTCATGGAAAACAAATGCTTGCAATGGATTCAGAATAATTAAAACCCCCTAGTTTGAGGGGGTATTTTTTTTTCCTTTATAGTATAGTGTATAGTAAGTGAAAGGGCCCAAACTTTAACCCCCTAAAATGCTCAATGCTAACAGGTGGTCAGCAGGTGGTTTCATGAATGTATATAGACAACATTTTAGGCAAATAATATATATATATATATATATATATATATATATATATATATATATATATATAATAACAAATGTCATTCATACCTATGCCATAAAAGCCCAATTGGCAGCCAGACTATATTAAAATAATCTATACTTTTATACAGATTAGGCTTCATAAAATGTATATAAAGAAACACACTATATTACAATTAAGCTAAAACATCACTTATGTCTTTTGCACACCAACATCATTTTCTGGCATGAGGTACACTGTGAACTGTCTGTAACAGAAGCAACCTATGGTATCAAGCACACCACACCATTGCACCCTCAGCAGGTGTAATTATCTACAGTAGGTCTGCGACTTGAAAGTGGAAACTCAGTGCTGCTGTTGTCTCCTAGTGCCTTTGAAGTGTTCTTTTGTATGATAGCCTCAAAACTTACCGAAAGAATGTCTATAACACTCAAACAACCAATGACACTGACATGACACTGACGATACTGACATGATTCTGACCATGATACTGAGATCATCTTCTGCAGTATTCCTTAATTTCTCAGGTGTGAATGCACTTAAACTGCACTTGACTTACCTGTGCTCCAAGTTCAATGCACTTACGCCTTTTGCAGTCTACTCAATAGGCTCTATGCACAGCAGCCATTTTGGAGAGAAGTTGGATGGTCTTCTCACTTCCTTCAAAGGTGTTACCAATGAAACTAATGAAGGCTCTGTTCCATTTCATGTTGCACAGTGGTTCTCAAACCTTTTATGCCTGCATTTGGTTCCATTTGAACACTCTCAGAGTAACACCTCATTTGAAACCCCCAAGGAAGCACGAGGGTCCCTGGGCCACACTTTGAGACCCACTGGTGTAGCAGAGTGTTTATAGTGAGCCAACATGCACAATATCAGCACCCTGACTCTGTTTGAGCAGAATGGAACAGAGCCTTCATTAATATTATTGGTAACACCTCTGAAGCAAGTGAGAAGACCATCCGACTTCTAGCCAAAATGGCTTCTGTGCATAGAGCCTATTGAAGGTTTTCAGCCTTTATTTTAAAAAGTACAAAAAATTATAATGACCATATTCGTTTACCATCTGATAGAGCTCATAATCTTTAAAATGATATATACTGTAAATGTCACATAAGCCTTTTGTGCTCCAAGCCCTCGTTATGGTCACATGGACATTTACTCTCATTGTAAGATAAATCAAAAGGGTGAAAAAGTCAGATAGAATTTACAAATGAACAAATCCTTTTATTCATACAAACACATACAAAATATTTCTAAATAGGGGGTTTTCTTTATCAAGACAAAAAACTAATACACATCGTTTTGCCATAGCAATATTAAATGAAACAAACAAACAAACAAACGATAAGGTCATCTGTATTCACCACACTGCTCCTCTGCTCTGAGGATATCTATAACTGAGGTTATAGATATCTGTCTGCAAGAGGAGGAACAGCTATCCTGAGAATCATCCTTTTAAATGGCCTATTTTGTAACACAGTCTGAAATCACACACTAACATACTATTTAGTATGCCAAATTACCGTAATTGCCGGACTAATAAGCCGCGGCTTTTTTCCCATGTTTTGAATCCTGCGGCTTATACAGCGGTGCGGCTTATATAAAGATTTTTACAACTAACAGCCAGTTAGTTCGTTTTACAATGGTCTTTAACAAGGATTTATAATAGATTTATACAGCTAATGGCCTCCAGGGGCGCTCTAGAGGGAAGCAGGAAGGACACCTGCGGCTTATACTCAGGTGCGGCTTATATATGTAAACAATCATTTTTTTCCCTAAATTTAGCTGGTGCGGCTTATATACAGGTGCGGCTTATAGTCCAGCAATTACGGTACTTTTTAGTATGTCCAAAAGCTTAGTAGCTACTAAATAGTACATGAGATGCACGCTAAATTCAGTTCCCCGTCCGAAATCACATACTAACATACTATTTACGCCAAATGACTTTTATTATGCCTGAAGTACTGCTTATTAGGGCTGTCACAATTATTACATAATCGTCTTATTGTGATTTTTTGAAATAATTGTGATTATTTTTCATAATTGTCATAATCTTTCCATGTTGAAAAATTTTCATATATTTTTTTTAAAATCTAAAATAGTGGAAATAGCAGATCTACAAGCTCACAACGCGTCAATGTTCTTTTTTAAGTATAAAGTTGTCAAATATGTAAGCAATTTACCCCGAGTGAGAGGACATTATGCTCTCATAATGTCCTGAGTGCGGGTGTTATCGGACGAGGCGCAGCCGAGTCCGATAACACCCGCACTCAGGACATTATGAGAGCATAATGTCCGACCCCGAGTGGTAAATAGCTTTTCTACCACTTTTTCCCGTATACATGAAAGAAAACACATAGTTGTAACTTGCAAGGATCTTAAGTTACAATCATTATTGCCTATAAAACTTCCGCGACGACAGCAAATAGTTCCACAAACAACATCTTCTACTCACCACCAGATGACGCCAACTCCATGCAGAGAAAGATGTCTAGCATACAGCTAAGCTAACGTCAGTTAGAAGGACCGTTCCGGCCGTAAATAGAGGCTGTTCGCTTCCAGAAAGGCATAGGTTCAGAGAAAAGGGGCTTTAAAGTTGGCGGATTGCATTGGATCCAAATAAATCGGCGACGATAGTACGCACGTTAGTAAACATAGGACCGCTGCGACCTTCATTTGTTGGTTGGGGGAAAGTCCCCGGATGTACACTGAGGCGCATTGATCTCGGACACACAACTTTGCGGCAGTGGTCCTCTCATAACCTCCGGAATTTAGCCAATCAGAATCCAGTATTTGAACACGTGACTCGAAAAAGTGGTAGAAGTCAGTAATTTCTTTGTATACTTAGGTTATGTATCATATCTACCATGTGTAACTTCAAAGCCTAAAAGCCAAACAGAAATGTAATTGTCAACAACAAAAACACAATTAAATCGTTAATCGCAATTATTTGAGTGACAATTAAGTCCTGTAAAATGTCATATCGTGACAGCCCTACTGCTTATAGTACTGTACTTACTTAGTACTGTAGATGATACACAGTAGGCTGAAAATAGCCTACTGTGTAGTATGTCCGTTAGTATGTGGTTTCGGACACAATCTTCATTCAACACAGAGAAACTTAGTTAATGTGCAAGATCCACTTACAAAAATGGCCTCTCTGTCACTGCCAGGGGCGTCACACCAAATTCTGGGCCCTGGGTACAAGGATTCACTGCGGGCCCCCCATGAATGTTAACTATTGAAAAATAGCGGATATACAAGCTCACAGCGCGGCACCGAGTGCCGCGCTGCGAGCTTGCATATCTGCTATTTTTGAAAAATCTTGAAAATGTGCGCCAAGAAACCTGTTTCCATGTCAGTGATGCTCAAACTTTTTCATGTGAAGGACCCCCCATCTCAAAATATTGAGTTCCAGGGACCCCCAGAAGCAAAATGTGAGTTAAAAATTTGAGTTAAAAAATACATATATTCAAAGATTTGCGCACATTTTCACGACTTTTCAAAAATAGCAGATCTACAAGCTCGCAGCGCGGCACTCGGTGCCGCGCTGTGAGCTTGTAGATCTGGTATTTTTCAATAGCTAAAGTTACTAGGGCCCCTCCACCTTGGGCCCTGGTAACTCAGTCCCACTTTCCTACCCCTTGTGACGCCCCTGTGTGCAAGATCCACTTAATGGCCTCTCTGTCACTGCACTCTGTTTCTCACACAGTCTTTCATGCAGGAATAAACCTATTTACACTCTGTTGGAACCCTCTGAGTATCTCAGTTAGTGCTGGGCCATAACAAAGTCAAATATCACAATATCTTTACCCGAATACCTCAATATAAATATTGTGATGATATTTAAATATATTTAGAATTCTTTTCGTGGTTTCAAAGAGAGCATTGCTAATTTAGAACTTTTCATACAATTTATGAAAGTATAAAATAGGGCGTAAATGATTAAAACCAGGAAAAGGCAACACTTAAGTCATATCACAATATTATGATATCCAAAATCCCAGAGGATATTTAGTCTTATATCACAATATCGATATAACATCAATTTATTGCCCAGCCCTAATCACAGCCTGACACTGCCCACTGCAGTGGTGTCATTTTTTACAAACATTATAAGAAAGAATATTTCTCATTTCAGACCTCCCACAGGAGTGGAGTCCTTCCCTTCTGAGTTGTAGGTGAGAGAGGATTGTTTTGCGGTGCCGTAGGAGATGGCCGCTGAGGTGGAGGTGGAGGGGATGCGGGGCAGGGTGGACGTGGACATGGGGAGCGCTTGAGTCTGTCTGTCTGAAGCACAGAAGGCCGGGGAGGAGGACCTGGCCTTGCTTTGCAAGCTGCCGCTGCTGCTACTCTGCAGAGCGGAGCTCGACGTCTTGGGGCCCCGAGAAAGGGAGGAGGCGGAACAACTGGAGAGCGGCGAACTCCTTATCCCGTATCCAAGGATGCCGGTGCTCATCATGAATTCCCGGGAGCCGTAAGCCGGGGGAGTCGGCCCGCGAGAACCCACAGGGCGGATGCCGTCTGGCGGCAAGCTGCGCCTAATAGGGATGTCATAAACACCTACGTCCGGGCCGTAGATGGCCTGCGATCTGGCTTGCATGCGCAGCATCCTCTCCCTCTCTTCTAGTTCCCTCCTCTCCTGGATGGACGCCATGATGGACTTTGACAAAGTGTCATAGCGAGCAGCAGGAGACTTCTGCGGAGTCAGGCCCTGTGGACTGAGTTCTCGCGAGGTCAAGCTCTGCGTCTGGATATTCCGCAGCGCTAGACCCGGCGGGGTGTGGGCTCGCGAGGCCATGCCCTGCGGCGAGAAATCCCTGGGAATCAACCCTTGAAAAGACGGAGAATGGTCCCTCTGGATGAGACCCTGAAAAGAGGGTGAATTGTCTCTAGAGGCGAGGCCCTGCAGGGAGGGCGAAGGGTCCCTGGGTTGAGGAGACTGTCTGCTGACCCCCATAAACACTGGACTATAGGCATGCGGGGACGATCGCTGCATTACAGTCCCATCTGGGCCCAGGGTCATGAAGTGGGTGTGGTAGGCCACTGAGGGTACCCCTCTCTGGGCCAGGAGATGAGGGTCTCCGGGGTTAATGAGGCTGTCATAGGACACGCTGTTGCTGCGGTTGGCCAGCACACTGGACGAAGGGAACATGCTTGGCATGGGACTGCACACTAGACCCTCGGAATGCAAAGTCGGCAACTGGGACTTGTTGCCATGGTGATAGCCATGTTTGAGTGAGAGGGAGCGTGAGTTGAGGGTGAGAGAGTTGACATGTAGTGGGCTGGAGACGGGGTTGTCCTGGAAAGGTGGCTGCCCTAGCAGCAGGTTGTCCTGTTGGGTTCCTCTTCCAGGGCTGTGTTTGGGTTCAGTGGTGAGGGCAGCAGCTCTATTGTTCCCTTGTTGGTTTGATGTCTTCGCCAGCTATACAAAACACAAGCATTACATAATAGTCAGAAGCCAATAAAACAAATAGCAAACTTATACACACTTCTGATCATAAGAATCACATCGCCACGATTGGGGCCAGACATGATGCCAGATTTGTGGGTCCGATGCCAATCCTGATTTAGGAGAGTCCTAACGATGTTTTCAACGATAATTTGTACAAAAAACTAAAGTTCAAATTGTTGAAATGAATTAAAAAAATCACACCCGTGTGAAGTGGAGCTGTGTGTGTGTGTGTGTGTGTGTGTGTGTGTGTGTGTGTGTGTGTGGATCATGTGTACCGATTTTTGTGACATTTGAAGAAAATATGTAGGAAAAGGAGCAAAAAGTGTGTTTTGGAGAAAATTCAAGATGGCGGAAAATCTATCATGGCGCAAATGGGCGTGGCCTATATGGGGAGATGCGTCATGGCCCAAGGAATCCAGGGAAAAAATATTTTTAATTTTCTGACCTACGGTTCAAGAGTTACAGGCCAAAACGTAAAGTGGGGTGTTATGGCGCCACCATGCGGCCAAATGACACAATTATTTTTTATTTAATCCTTGAAATCATTATGAACCTCCTCTCCAAGTCTTGAAACTCTAGCCCCTATGGTTTGCGAGAGACAAATAATTGAATGTGAGTTTTTGCGATTCCCATTATAAGTCAATGGGGAAAATTAATTCACTAATAAATTAATATCAATTAAACTATAGAACCTTTCTCTTAGAAAAGTAATAGCCCACGATTCCCGAGTAAGCCGGTCGATTTGACATATGGCGCGAGTGTGTGGTGGCAAAACTGTGGGACTAGTGGCGTGCCGAAGTTTAGGAAGTTCAGGCTACATACAGACAGACACACACACACACACACACACACACACACACACACACACACACACACACACACACACACAGACACACAGACCCACACAGCCACGTATAGGGAGCCTGTGCTTCACACAGCTCCAAAAATGTAAGAGTGTCGTATAAGCAAACAAATATTTTGAAATAAACACAAGTAACTTTAAAACATTTGAATTACGTATATACTGTACAGTATTAAGCTTCAGTATATGAAAATATCATTTGACTTCAATTACAGTATACAATGAATAAGAAGACAAACCCCAACTTTATTTAATTTAATCTGGAAACCCATCGTCAGATGAAAAACAGCACCCTTCTGCTGAGAGATTACTTAAACCCTATTCAAAATATGCAATAATCATCTACAACCTCACACGCTTGGATACATTATAAAAGGTAAAACATCTGGACACATCGACTGTATAATTGCACATACCAATGAATGTCGTAAAAAAAGTCAAGTAATGGCTGGCGTATCGGCCAAACCAACATATCAGTCAGACTCTGGCGGCCACAATATAAGTACAAATGAGTAAGAAAGCGATAGACACCTGCTCTGGAGGAATGGGGGATGACCCTCTGGATATTGCCTCAAGGACAGGTCGGAGCTGTGGCACAGTCGGAATAGAGACGGGTATCATGGTTTTGGTATGATGGTGGCCCAAATCTGAAAAAGAGGTCACAAGTCTTAAACACATACTGTATGTCTAGGAAAATAACTGTTTATTGGAATACATTATTTAAGTACACCGTTCATAAATATTGGTAGATGCGGCTGTGTCTCTGGTTATCAGAATCAGAATGAACTTTATTGACATATCGCCTGATTACAGGTGTAAATATGGTGTGTTGGTGCAAGCTCTCAACATTGCATTTCGTCGTTGTCGGGTGAAAACCTTGTCCAATACCGTTTGTATTGGATTTATCATTTAAAAAATGATTTAAACTAGTGAAAACAGCCGATCTACAAGCACACAATGTGTGCTTGTAGATCTGCTGTTTTCACTACTTTTGTGAGACGGCCTTGTATAATGAAGCAGGGCTTTACTTTGCGAAAGAACGTACACATTTAAAACTTGGAGATACGAGGTTTCCACCCGACAACGACGATTTACAGGAGTTAGAAATAGAATAAGGAAAGTGAGCGCGGAGAAGTCACACCGCACCAAAATAACAGGCAGGCACAGTCGAATGAAAGACACAAAGTCCAGGATCAGAATAGCAGTGACATGTTTACCATCCACGGCTGCTAGACGACTTTTCAGCAGCCCATGGTCTGGTTTGGGTGGCAGCGGTGGTGGGTTGTTCAGCCGTTTGATGTCTGGCACCTCAAGAGTACCAGCCGAGGAACGCTGGCACAAGCAGAGACAGACACATCAGAGAACTTGTCCTGACCTTAAAATGCTGTTGCTCGGCATAATGTGAGGAAATAGCAACCGTGGCCCCGATACATTTACTTTATTGCTTACTTTATTCTGGGGATCATGACTCTGGATGCCGTTGTCCCTGGCTTTCACAGGTCTCTCTCTGCCAGTGTGCGGTCTCAGGAATGGCGGTTGAATATGAACGGTTGTTTTCTTATAGGGTCTTGCTGTATATCTGGGGTGATTCACAGAGGCGTAATTTCAGGCGGTGGCAAAAAATAAGTTGCCATAGCAAAAATTGTGGATCTACAAGCTCTCAACATGTCTATTTTCACTTTGTTTGGGGGGCGGGGGACGAAAAGAGAAAATGTTTGAAAATTAGGGGTATAATGATACATTTTAACAACGATACGATACGCATCACGATACATGGTTGACGATACGATACATGGATGATATTGGTTCATTCATGGCGATACGATACGATTCGATTCAATGATTTAAAATCGATATAGTAACTATTTAGCAAAGAAATTAAATCGGTGTCAATAGTGTCAAATGTTTTTAAGGGATAAATCTATTATTGGCTATAAATATATGGATATAAATAAGTAAACACTGTGATTCTTTAGCAAATACCGGTACATGGACACTATATTTCAACAAATGGACAAACCTTGACATGAACACAGAGATTACACACATTTATCGATAGATCAAGAGTAACTATATGGAATGGAAAGGTAATTATACCCCTCTTTTGAATTTTCCCTCTTACAATTGCTAAATAAAAGGCACAAATACGTAGTGTCCATACAATCAATTATTTGCACTGCAAAACGATTCGATACCGATTATCTGCATTTTAAACGATATCGATACGATATAAAGCCAAAACGGTACGATATTTTGCTTTTGCAAACGATATAGTAGAAGTAGATCATTGCAAATTAAAATCGATTTTTCGATTCAGTTACTATATTGTTACACCCCTATTGAGATTGTTCACCTATAATGACGTTCCCAAAATAGGGATGCCACGTTGAAAGTGGTTTATAAATTAATGGTTGCATTAAACAATAAAAGGCCTTTCTAGATTACAACACGTGTCACATGTAGATGGACGGGCATCAGATTAATCTGCAACTGCCAATCCTGATGACCCAAATGACTCTCCTATGTGGGAACAGAGAGAGCTAAGAAACAGTAAGTTACTTGAGAGTTTCATAGAATGCTGTAAGTAAATATCTCTTACACTGGAGAGATGGGACTGCAAACCAGATATTCCAAATTGCTGCAGCAACCTCGCGTAAAAGGATTTACACCTCCTTGAAACTTCCCAGTTACCTGTGTGAACATGAAAGGATGAGATAAATACTTACTGTTGTGACATGTGGACAAATATTTGACATGTGGACAAATACTGCATACTAGGGCATTCACGAATAGTGATTTTTTAGTATTCGAATTATTCGACCTCAAAGTATTCGAATAGTCGAATATTCGACAGGACTGGCCAAACTGTCAAATATTAAGTAAGCAAAAGGCGAACATTGTGCATGTAGATCTGCTATTTTCACAATATTTATCTGCGGAACCGAGTCACATTAAATGTAATTGAGTGCTTGTCAGGGTGGGGGTCCCCAGTTCAAATATGTTTATTTTGGGGGTCAGGGCCTAAAAAGGTTTGAGAACCCCTGGTATAGAGCATTAACAAATTCATCCACATTTACAACTCATTCTTATGACTTCTATCTAGCTAAGTTTTATAAACTATATATTTTTTAAAGAGAGAGAGAAAAAAAAAGTGAATATTCGACTTTGGTGAACAACGTCGAATAGTGACTTTGATATTCGAATATTCGAATATTTGGTGAATGCCCTACTGCATACTTGTTATAAAATAAGAATAACAAGATAAAGTAAGATAATTAAATGGCATCTAAAGTTTGCAGGGGTGGCTAGTTTAAAAAAAAAAAGCCTCAAATCATTCGGACTCACACAGTCCTATTGCCGTGAAACGGTCTGTTATAGCGCCACCAGGAGGCTGATTATTGTAAATTGCACATTTCAACATATTGTGTCATTTCAATTCATACAACACTGGCTCACCATAACCTACCTGGCCTGGCAGAGGCTCTGATGAGCACATTTTTCTATTTTCTATTAGTTTATGTGCTAAAAGTGGGATTCATTATTAGTAGGTAATTAAAAACAGTTCCAACGCCTGACATTAACTTTGCCAAGTGATCTCTCGAGATTAGATTATGTTACAGTATATATTTGCCTACTGGAAATAAATTGAACCTTGCTGTGTTGTGTGATACTTTGGATATATTGTACTGTATGTGGAGCTAGCTAGCCAGGGTGCCCCCTGCCAGCATTTACAATTCATATCTAGATCAGACCAACCTGTTCATTGGTAGTACGTCCTCTGGACACCAAGTACAGATGAAACCCAGTCAGGCCCAGGACTGGGATAAGGAACAATCCTGATACACTGATCACCACCAATCTGAAGGCTGCTGTCAAAGAAGATGCTCTTTCATTCAGCCCGGGAAAAAGAGTTGGAGAGGCCCTCTTGGGCGCTATAGAGAGACATCTCTCTCTATAGCGCTGCTGCTACTCAAAGATTTGACATTTCAGATCATGACAAGTGACAAGCCAGTGGGCCAATTACATGAGTTAAATTTTGTCGTTGTTGGGTGGAAACCTTATATGTCCAAAACCGTTTGTTTTGTATTTATCATTTTAAAAATGATTTAAACTAGTGAAAGCAGCCGATCTACAAGCACACAACGCCTCGGGGTGCGAGGCGTTGTGTGCTTGTAGATCTGCTGTTTTCACTACTTTTGTGCGACGGCCTTGTATGATGAAGCAGGGCTTTGCTTTGCGAAAAAACTTACAAATTTGATTGAACCTTGGAGATACAAGGTTTCTGACCGACAGTGACGATTTACTTTGTTGACTGCCCAACCCCCAAAATGGAACGAAGGCCGACATTTTAGTTTAAATTTTTTCCCTAATGGCCAGCCTGGACCGGCAGGGAATAAATCGGCCGTTCGGGAGTTGTCCCGCTTTTCCCAATGGCCAGCACGTCCTGCAGTTTCATTAATCAATGTGAAATTCTTTATTCAATCTTTCAATCACACACGCGCGCACACACGCATGCAAGTCGCACACACACACGCGCATACACACACGCACAAAGCGGCACAGCGAGTGTGCTCAAGGATACGTGACAGTGCAGTGAAGCTGCCACAGATCATCCTGGTGGTTTAGGACGTAGAGCAGGCCGAAGGTGAACACACCCACCATGTGCACCGTGAGGGAGAGCAGAAACAGGAAGAAGTAGCGATAGTTTCTCCTCCCAATGCAGTTGTTTACCCAGGGACAGTGATGGTCAAAGTCCTGAAAAAAAAAAAAAAAGATACAATAGCTACCAGTGTTGATTTCGTCGACTAAAACTATGACAAAAAACGTTGGTCGACTACCTTTTTTCACCGACAAAAACTAAACAGAAACTAAATGTAGTTGCTTGCAACGTAGGTTCAGGAGTGGAGACCCACCTCTGCTCATCCTTGCCACTCCCCTGTCACAATCATCTTATCACACACACCTGCCTCACTATCTCCTGGCCAATCCACATCGCAATCACCACAGTATAAAAGCACCTGTGTTTGCCTCCCCTACCTGTTTGTATCTGCAATAGTAGGTCTCAAACGCCCTCCCTCCCTCCCCAAACACCTAATCATTTTACAATCCTTGCTCTCCTAACCTCATTTTTTCTCTCCATCCTCCAGGAGCCCAAGGCAGGGGAGTAACAGAGCCGAGGCCTCAAGCTCCCGAGCAGAGCATCCGTGCCATCGCTCCTGAGACTTCCCCCACACTCAGTCTCACCATTCCCCGGGCTCCGTCATCATCACACCACATTCACCTCAACATTCACATTCACTTTGTTTAATAAACTTGTTCAACTTGAGCAGAGGTGTGGTCTCTTACTAGTGAAATAAAAACTAATACTAATAGATGTGATAAACTAAAACTATGACTAAATATATTGACAATTTTGTCAACAAATAAAAACGAGACTAAAATGTCACGGTAGGGACTAGTGGAGAAGAACTAAAAGACAAGTAATTTTATGTTTGGTTTCACTCGGGTGTTGCACTCTGAAAAATAGCAGAGTAGATCTGCTATTTTCAGAGTGCAACCAAGTGTGTAAAATCAGCCATTACGACACCATCAATGCCCGCCAAAAATGTTTTGTCGACAAAATCAATTGTACATTTAGTAGACTAAAATATTATGATATTTAGTCGACTAAAACTAGACTAAGGCTAAAACATTTCAGGTGACTAAAATATGACTAAAACTAAATCGCATTTTATTCAAAAGACTGGAACTAAAACTAAATCAAACATTTGCTGCCAAAATGAACACTGATAGCTACTGATGGGGGAAAGGGGGGGAAAACACACTGTATGTTTCGCTATCATTTGTCACCGGGTCATTAACAACCATTCAGCAATCATTTAGCTTTCACTGAGATTGAGTGGTTATTAATGCAGCAATAATGCAAGCAAAAAATGTTTTGGAGGATTAATTACTTTTCTAATATGCTTTGTATTATCTCACTAAAACCTTTTTCAAATTTCATTTCCACAGAGACCAAAAAGGATCTACGCCATAGATAACGTAGATTTTACGGGAAAGGATTGACCTGATTAATGGGATCTCCCTGCCCTGCCTCCCTCTGTTGTGCTGTGTCTATCATTCTCTGGTTCCTCCACCGCGCTACAGAAATATCTTGTTATTTACTCCAATCCCCCATTATTTACTCCTCCCTGTGCCACTGCTACTTTTGCTATACTCTCTCCGGCTCACACATAAGCCCTACTCACTTTCCTTTAAGCCACGATTTATACTTTGTCGTACGATGGAGTCATGCACTGAAAATAGCAAATCTACAACCTCACAATGTGTCGAATCTGCGAAGCGTTAGCTTGAGCATATAGATCTGCTATTTGTGGTGTGTGACACCGTCGTACAATGGCACATACACTAAGCTTACAGTAAGCCTCCATTCATCCATTCTCCACACACATTTCTACAGTACCTATATTCAATTCCACAGCCATTTTCTTTCCTTGTGAAATTGTCCTCCAAGTAAATTTACATAGTCCAGCCAGGGGAGTCACACCAAATTCTGGGCCCCTGGGTACAAGGATTCACTATGGGCCCCCCATGAATGTTCTTCATGGGGGAGGGGGTTTAACCCATTTAGACTGGGAACGCATTATTGCGCATTATTTTGTGCTTTAACTATTGAAAAATAGCAGATATACAAGCTCACAGCGTGGCACTGAGTGCCGCGGAGCGAGCTTGTAGATCTGCTATTTTTGAAATATCTTGAAAATTTGTGCAAGTCTTTGAAATGTCAGTGGTGCTCAAACCTTTTCATGTGAAGGACCCCCAAAATGAAATGTATTTGGCCACGGACCCCCATCTCAAAGTATTTAGCTCCAGGGACCCCCCAGAAGCAAAATTTGAGTTACAAATGTTCGCTTAAAGAAATCCATACCGTATATTCAAAGATTTGCACAGTCACACATTTTCACAACTTTTCAAAAATAGCAGATCTACAAGCTCGCAGCGCTGCACTCGGTGCAGCGCTGTGAGCTTGTATATCTGCTATTTTTCAATAGCTAAAGTATACAATAATTAAGGCCCCTCCACCTCCTTGGGCCCTAGTAACTCAGTCCCACTTCCCCCCCCCCCTTGTGACGCCCCTGAGTCCACCCCTCCCTCCTCTCACCTCCACACAGTGGTCACAGACGCTGCAGTGGGAGCAGCGCGGGGGCCTGTAGAAATGGCAGGAGGCGCACCACTTCATCCGCACCTGGACCCCCCGCACCTCCACGTTCTTGTACAGCGGAGCGCGGAAGTCGTCGTCCTTGTCCTCGTCCTCGTTGGCTGCAAGCAACACACCAGCGGTGGGAAAAGTTACTTACGGTAAGTAAAAGTATCAATACCGCAATGTAGATACTGCCGTATACTCAGTTACCAGTAAAATGAATTCAAAATGTATAGCGTATACGACACGTACGAAAGTATAGGCTTCAAAATGTACTTAAAGTACCAAGAGTAAAAATACCCGTTAAGCAGAATGTCCCCATTTCAGGTTTTCAAATGTATAAAAATCTTTTTGAAATAGCTGATCTACGGTAGATACAGCTATTTTCAAATGGACATAATGTATAGGGGTGAAATAATAATCAATTTACAAAGATATAGTAACTAAAAAGTGTTCAAATAAAAGTAGTGGAGTAAAAGCACAAAATTAGGATCTGAGATGTAGTGGAGTAGAAGTAAAAGTACAAATACCTCAAAATGTTCCTTAAGTACACTACTTGAGTAAATGTAATTAGTTACTTAACACCACTGCAACACTCACGCACGCACGCACGCAAGCACAAATGTGAAATACCTAACAGCTACTAATAACCTTCACAGGAAGCATGTGACAACATAAAGTGGAGTCTTCCTACAGTACGCACCCATTGGGAGGACACCTGCATCCATGAAGGTTGCCATGGTGAAGTTGGCCAGGACAAACAGGAAGAGGATGGCACAGCATGGCGGCACACCGGGAGAGATGGTCACAGCAACCCACGGACACCTGAACACACACACACACACACGCACACACGCACACACACACACACACACACACACACACACACACACACACACACACACACACACACACACACACACACACACACACACACAGTATATCGTCACTGTCGGGCAGAAACCTTGTATCTCCAAGTTTCAAAGTTTTTTTCTTTGTCGGGTTTCCACCCATTCATTGTCAGGCAGTGGCGTCAGTTCAGAAAAAGGTAAGGTATGGCAACATGACTGGTGTCTTGCACGCGCGCGAAGCAACAGGCACGATACATTTATTTTAAGAAGTACATTCTATTTTTTTCCCCACACATTTCTATGGTTTCTTGGGCTGGATATGGCAGTCTGGAACAGTTGTTCAGGTGCAGCTAAACTTGACATAATATAGTAAATGTGCCACAATTAAAGCTATACCGTGTAAGTTGCTCACCTAGAGGTCAGTAGCTCTATAGCAAACCGCGGTCGCGTCCGCGTCTTTCGGCTGTTTTTCGCCGCGGACCACCCCCGCGTCTGCCTCCACCTCGCCGAGATCTATCTTTAGAGGGGTCCCTGGTTCCTGTGCGTTCAGGCATTCCGGAGAAACGGACTCCTTCGCCGAGTAAATGCTGTTGTTATGTTGAGGCAAGCTACACGGGCGCCTACAAATATGGCCGCCGTATTGTGATAGCGACCCCACTTCAAGATGCGCTGTGATTGGCCGGCAGTGTATAACCCTCGCTGTGATTGGCCGGTAGTGTATGATGACGCAATTTTGCCGCAAAATTCTCCCCCCCTCACGGCTCATAGAAAACATATAAAGAGAAGGCTTCAGAAGCTGAAAATAACGGAGTGGGTGTTCTAAAACTTTAGCGATTTAACAGTTAGGACAATAGAAAAGAATTCCCCCTCTTCTGTGTTGCCTAGAACTGGAGGATTGATTTGGGGGTTTGTATTGCAAATTACAACTTGATGACATCACACATTGTACTTTACAATACAAACCCCAAAATCAGTCCTTCAGTTAGGCAACACAGAAGATTTTTTAATTTCCACACAACTCCTCTAAGGTATCTTAATGACATAGTTCAATATTGAAAATGAGTGGTCCTCCCCTTTAATACCCTGTACACATTTATACTCTATGTTGGTTTGTTTACTGTTGAATGAGAAAAACAATGTTGCACATTCATTTAGGGACCCCACTAGAGGTCCCGAACCACAGTTTGGGAACCACTAGTCTAGAAGAGGGCCTGTGCTTGCGTGCATGTGTTGAGAGCTAATTTCAGAAACTGCTGCACTGATCAGTGCCACATTTCTTGTGCAGTTCTTTTTTACCTCGGTAAACGTGAAGTTTTTTAGGACAATGTTCATGGCATAATCAATTTCATCTGGAGTGAGTGTGAGTAATAATGACACCACATAATCCTTACAGTGCCCAAGTGGAGTTGACCTGCAGGTGCCAGAGAATGGCTGCCCCAGGCCATTCTTGTAATTAAAAAATGTTTTAATTGATTTACAGTAATATGAGGTTAAAAGATAAGAGTCGATTAATAAATGTGAAATAATACTTATACTATATAATACTAGTAATGACCATTTGCCCCATCATTGACATTTTTCAAATTCATTTATTGTAATTTCTTTAAGTCTCCGACAGGCCGAAGGCCATTGTCGGAGACTATGTTTTTGCCCCTGTCCGTCCGAGTGTGTGTGTGTGTGTGTGTGTGTGTGTGTGTGTGTGTGTGTGTGTGTGTGTGTGTGTGTGTGTGTGTGTGTGGCAGTCTGTCAGAAGCTAATCTTAGGCACCGTTGGACAGATCGGCATGAAACTTTGCACGCACACTCCCTGTACTGGAGGCCAAAGCAGAACCTCTGCTGCAGATTTTTTACATGGGCCTGTTAGCGGGGTAACCGGTCACTTCGCCAAAGATCCAACTTGCCAAATTGTCCACGCTCATTGGGCAGGCTTGTCAATGCTCCTGGGTTCGCCAGGATGATTGGCAATTACATCTAATATGTGAAATATTTTCTGGGAGAGGACCCCCAGATGAGAAGTCATTATTAAGGATGTCTTACTTTGCTTCAGTCATCAAATCTGATTCTGTACACCTACATTTGGCATTTTAAGGCTGATATTGAACCCATGCTAGTAAAGCAAGCCTGATAAAAGTATCAAACATGCACAAAATTCAACAGAACACAGGGAAATATATATCTGTTAAGAAGCTTTGGGGGGAGGACCACCAGACCCCGGTTGGGGAGTTCCACGCAGCCCCTAAAAATAAATCTCCTGGATTCTCCTGGACTGACAGTCCAATGTTGACAGGCCTTAGCGAGGTGTCCTAGCAAGTTGATTTGGCGAGTTGGTTTTTTGGCGAAGTGACCTGTATTCGTTAGCGGTACCAGGAAGCCAATTTTAGCAAAACTATTTATTTTTATATACTGCATTACTCCTGCAGATTTTGTCCAAACATCATGCAAATCGGTACACAATATTATCTCAATGGTCAAGTGATCAAGACTGGCCAATAACTCTAATATTGCTGACTCTCTAATATTTTAATTCTTTTTTTCTAATACAATAGATTCCTTGGATTCTCACTCTCCATATTGGCCCCGGACAGATTACATTTTCTGCAATTTTGCGTTTTCTATTTTCTTCAAACCACACTTTCTTTTACAGATTTTGTCCAAAACTCACACAAACTGGTAGCCTGCTTCCAGACCATAGACCCCGCCCACTCTCAGAGTGGACTGTTTCTCTGGTCTGGAGCTGAGTACATGAATCGGCAGTGATCAGCCCAAAAATTCGGCTGATCCAATGAGCGCGGGGGGTGGGGGTGGGTCTAACGAATATCCAATCCGTGCAGCAGCCCGTTTTTTCAAGCGACATCATCATCAGAGAGTCATCATTAGAAGACGAGGTGCTCACGTTGGTGCTCACGAGGAGACCTGTAGTGATTGTTTTCTTTTTTTTATCAAAGCACCTCCCACCCCCTCCCTTCCAGAAATCGTCCACAATAGCTAGGGCACAGTTTCAGACTACTGCGTGAGCTGAGTCTGAGATCAGGCTAACAAACTGGTACACATTATACTGTAGATAGATTCAAATATGGTCCAAATGGCTATGACTGCCTTCAAAAGTTTGCAGGTCCTGTGTAGGCAATCCAGCCTGGCACAGACCTGTGCTCTAATTAGGAGCACACTTTTCTAGTTTGTAAAGTTTTAATTAACATGCATAATGGATGGTTGGAAGCAGGGGCGGAGCTACCGGTTAAGCTGGGTATGCGACCGCATATCGGCCCGCGGACCGCGGGGGCCCGGCCCCGTCAGTCTCAGTCCAAATGACCGTCAATCTGACTGACCGTCTGTCGGAGTCCCCCTCGTCCCCCTCCCTCGCAATTGGATCCCCTTTCTGTATCGCGCTGCCTCTGTTACACCTATTTCCTGTTCTGGGTAAAATGTCATGCATTGGGAAGAAGTAAAGGGGGACACTTTATTGTGAAGGACAACAGGAAGAGCATTCACAGACAGACAATGTTGTTTTGTTTACGTTTAGTGAGAAGTGTAGTGATGATGGCTGCAGTGGGACCACGCACTTTCAAAACCTTTTGTAATTTGTATCGACTAAAATATACCACAGACACTTTCAAATGAGACAGGCAGCGATGCACATAAGCAAACAACGGCATTAATCATGACGTCGACATTGGACAATTAGTTGTGGGGAGATTACGGGGCCGGAGCATTGTGGCTTGCATATCGGCCCGGTTCTGAATTGTTCCGCCAGTGGTTGGAAGAAACATTATTTGAATCATTTACAATTATTACAGATCAATTCTTGTAGTGTGCTGGAATCAGAGATGCGTATTGTAAGTGTTATCAATTAAAATGTTGTTCTTGCTCCTCAGACTATATACAATGTGATGCCCTGCTTGCCAGAAATCTTTCTGTCAGTGTGACCTCAAAGCTTAGAAAACCATTATATCTTTACCCCAACTAAGTTGCTGAGTGTGGAACAAAAACTGCTGAATTAAACAGAGTATGATTATATCTCTATAGTGTGAGATTAGAGGGTGAAGCAATGTAATCAGGTTATAGTGGTGGATGCGCGATTAAATGTAATGGCATTTGATTGAACAATGCATTCTTAACCTATACTGTATATTCGGGGAGCTTTTTTTAGCATGGCACTGAAATACAGCAGTAGAGAAAATGATTAAATGTTTTATTGTTTAGTATCTTTTACATGAATAGTGTTATTATCCTGGAATGCGGACAGTGTTAAAAGAGCAGATATACAAGCTCACAGCGCGGCAACGAGTGCAGCGCTGTGAGCTTGTAGATCTGCTATTTAGCTAGTCTTTGAATATGTTTGACCCGATTCTATAAATGTCTTCTAAATCCACCAATGTCAAGGACCCCCAAAATGATATGTATTTGACCACGGACCCCCAACTCAAAATATTTAGTTTCAGGGACCCCCAGAAGCAAAATTTGAGTAACAAATGTTCGCTTTAAATATTCAAAGATTTTCACACTTTTTCACAACTTTTCAAAAATAGCAGATCTACAAGCTTGCAGTGTGGCGCTTGGTGCTGCGCAGTGAGCTTGTATATCTGCTATTTTTCAATAGCTATAAGTATAAGGGTTAAACAGACATGATACTGTAGTCCCCAAAACCCCAAGCAGGTTCTGGGTTGTGGGGGAGGGGCACCCCCCAGAGGAATGCCTGGCGATGCCATGCCAGCTGCAAACCCAGTAATCCCTGGATTATCAACTCTGGATTACAGACCACTCTGCCAGCCCGTTATTGCGGAATCCTCCCATTAGATGCCACACACACACAGACAGAGAGCATGCAGTCAGGACTCACCATACATCACATATCACTCTGTACTACAATAGGACAGTATAAGTACCATCAATCGTATACTGGTTAGTTACCTATACCTTCACTATCATTGACACCTAGGTGTCAGCGATAATGGCTGTCAAATTAGATTTACATTAAAATGTCAAATGGTGGTGTAATGATGCAGCTAATGAATAAACGGCCTATGTATGTTACACATAGAGCAGTTGTAAAAGACACAAAACAACAATTCAGTGATAGTAAAATATATATTGGTACAATGTATATGGGTTGAGTTTCAGTGATGGAAATATAATATGCTTTTCATCACGGTTCTGAGCAAATCAATAAATTCCAACAAACATAACATATTCATCAAATTAGTCAAATTATAAGACAGCTTTAGAAATGCATTGTGGTTCATATACTGTATGTAGATTAAGGGGCACATAATACGATCACCCCCTAAAGCTTACATGGAGGATTTGTATTCAAGTCCTTTTCACTAAACATGGTCATGTAAGAACATGCCAATATCAATTACATTAAGCTGTGTAACATACAGTTTAGCCATCTCTCATTCAAAAGATTGAATAAATCACAAGAATGGAGTGCTCCGCCAAGCGCATATCTCTGCCAGGCCTGGTGGTCTACTCAGAACCCACAGATTGTGGGTTGTAGCTGTCAGGAATGTGTCCACGTTTTTCCCAATGTCCCGGGGGGGCAGCAAGGGAAAGCATCGCTTGTTTTCGGTGATGACGACAGAGGCGCGCCGTCTCAGGCGACCATGAGCCATGTGAGACACCGCCGAGTGAGCGAGTCACCATGGCGAGCGTTGCGACGGTCGCATGAGCCGACTCAGCGCTGTTACCGAGTTATGTGCCATTAGGGACATAATTGTAAATCTTCTTCCCCCCGCCTTTGGGCACCTCCGCACGGTCCAAGTGAACACAGCGAAGCGTTCCCTACCTCCTTGCCCACCACTGGTCCCCACCGCTGTGCTTAGGTTCCTTGGGAAACGCCAGGTCGCGTCAGGAACCAAGCAAGCTATGATTTTTGTAAGGAAGTCCCTGGGACACAATAGCATCATGTTCAGAGGGTGCACGTGTACATCAAGCTGCTTCATGTTAAGGACACAGGAGTCCATATGACTCAGGGAGTGTTGGTGATAGCAAGAAAAAAACACATCTGCTACCTGGGTTGCATCCTGGAGGCTAACCTATCCAGTGAAAAAATGACTACCAAGGTATTTAATAAAGTCAACCAACAAATTTGTTTCTTGCAAAGGGTTGCCCCACTGATCAATATTAAATTGATTATGGAATACTCATTTGGTATCGCGATGCCCCAGTTGCCTTAAAGTTAAAACTCCAAACAGCCCAGAACAAACTAATTAGGGTTGTGCTTGGTCTTCCCCCTCGGGCCCACCTTAACGATCTTCTTCACCACGAAAGTGTGGGGTGGCTCAAAGTAGCTGACAGAGTACAGCATCTTGCAATGGGCCTGGTGTACAAGATACACTACACCTCCAAGATACCCGTGTACCTGTCAAACTACTTCCTAAACATCAAGGATGTCCACGATCACAACACCAGAGGCAGCTCCACCAATGATGTTCAACGTAGATTTTACGCTAAACAAGGCTCTAATTCGTTCTCCTGCTATACCACCAACATGTGGAACGCCCTTCCACAAGCCTTAAAGGAGAGCAAATCTCTAGCCTCCTTCAAAATTGGTATGAAGTCATTAGGTATTTGATGTTATGCTTTTTCTGCTTTTGAAATCGATGTTATCCTAGATAAAGTACTATGTTCTATCCGTCTGTCTTTCAATGTTATATGAGTTTTTGCATGGGTTTTAAATGGTGACTTCAGCGCTTGATAATAACTAGCATTGGACATTAATTTGAATCAGCCATGTGTAGGGTAAGTAGGCAGACTAACATGACCTTTTTTTTTTCTATCAGGTTGTTTTTTTTGTAAATTTTTTATCTGACAATTTTGTAACCCATTTTTCACCCAGTGCCAATTGTCTAATGTAATCCTGGGCGCTACACTCCTTCTGCCAACCTGGGGGAGAGCAACAGACTGACCTCATGCTTCCTTCTATGCATGAGGAGTCCAAGCCGCAACAATACTGATATTGTGCATGGTCATACCTCAATAACGATATGACTAGTAAAGACGCCATAAGGGCGAGAAGCGACCTAAGGACGAGGTCGCGCTTCACGGCCACTACGCTGGTTATCATGAGACTGACACAATATGTAGGCTGCTACATATATGGGCATTCCCAGGTATGGACGTATTATTGATGACATCAGGGATCTCCATATATGGGCATAAAAGGGACATGGACAGAATTAATTTGCAGGCCATAGATGGAGCGTGACATGAGGCGTGACTGACTCACTGACATGAGGTCCGCCGTCCGCCCCATACTGGACATGATATTGGTATAATTTGAATGAAAACTGAGGTAGTTGATATCCAAGTAGGAATCATCCAAGTATGATCCAGATCCACTCTTGGGTGACTGAACTTCTCAACCTATCTCTAAAGGAGATGCTAGCCACCCCTCTGAGAAAACTAATTTCAGCTGCTTGTATCCGCGACCTTATTCTTTCGGTCATGACCCACACTTCATGACCATAGGTGAGAGTAGGAACGAAGATTGCTCGGAGGCAGAGAGCTTTGCCTTCTGGCTCAACTCTCTTTTCGTCACAACAGCGCGATTCAGCGCCTGCAATACCTCTCCTGCTGCTCCGATTCTGGGGGGTTCCTTGCTTTGGAAATCGGTTGTGAATCACTGGGGATTAAAGTGTGGATGCCTGTGCATGGACGGCCATCTCCCTCACTGGTTTGAGACCATCTGGACAGACAGGGAAGGACAGTTCATTACACTGCAGTGTGGTCAGCCCCACCTAATGAAACAGCCGAGCCAGAGATGTATTAAATCACACAGAATGCTAAGCTGCTCGACAATCTGCACATTGCCCTCAGCCCCGCAGTGGGTCAGTGGCACAGCCACCACTTAGACCTGTTTTATACTTTGAAAATAGACGATCTGCAAGCTCACAACGTGTTGCATGGCGACACGTTGTGAGCTTGTTGCTCGGCTATTTTCGGTGCTTGAAGCCGGCGCACAAACTAAGTATAAATCAGGGTTCGATTCGTCAAGCATAAGCGCAGCACTGCAAAGGCAGCCATGGCTCCTCCGGTGTTTCGTGATTTGTTACCAGTAATATTGTGAGTCACACTGAATGAAATGTGATAATAGTCTGATGAATGTCATCCCTATGATATAATTTATCTGAGATGTTCTGTGCCAAACGATTCTGTACAGACCTTCAAAAGGATAAAATTGTATCCAAAGTTGAACACACAATAATTAGGTTCAGCTTCTTACCCGATGGCATCAGTCAAACATGCAGCACTGGGAGTCCTGGTAGCTCAGCTAAGGTGTATTATTATGTGAACTCATTCTACTACAGTACATATTGTATCTACACTAGCATATTTTGTACGACGGCACAACCAACATTCGCAGCAGCCTACCAGTTATGCAGTGCCTTCGTCTAACGTCTATTCTCTTAATGTGTCTTTGTGTTTTAATGCTTAATGTTTTATGTAAAGCACTTTTCAATTGCCTTGTTGTTGAAATATGCTATACAAATACACTTGCCTTGTGTCTGTGTCATCGATGTTTTTAGATGTTTCTTTTTGGTTATTTGTCCTTTTTTCTGTTGCACTGCCATGTTTTATGTATAAGTAGGCTAAGTACACTAGACAATGTTAATTAATATATAACATAGGATACTGAATCTTTTGCAATGTTTGCGTCAATCATCCACAGTATTCTACTGGATTTAGTTTTACCCCTTACACCAGAGACATTTGAAAACGGTGCTGAAGCATTGCTTCATAAAACTCAAGCATTGCTTCATAAAAATGGACAGCAGGAATGGAGACCTATTTGAGAACTGTCACAATTATTACATAATCGTCTAATCGCGATTATTTCACATAATCGTGATTATTTTTCATAATCGTCATAATCGTTTCCATGTTGAAAGATTTTCATATTTTTTTTTTTTAAGTAAAAAAAATAAGTGGAAATAGCAGATCTACAAGCTCATCGCGACGCGTTGTGAGCTTGTAGATCGGCTATTTCCACTATCAATATTCTTTTTTAAGTATAAAGTTGTCAAATATGTCAGTAATTTCTTTGTATATTTAGGTTGCATCATATCTACCATGTGCAACTTCAAAGCCTACAAGCCAAACAGAAATGTAATTGCCATCGACAAAAACACAATTAAATCGTTAATCGCAATTATTTGAGAGATAATTAATCGTCATGTAAAATGTCATAATCGTGACAGCCCTATGTGACACCTATGGATGAGGAGGCACACCTACAGTCGCTTCCTTATTGGAGTCTTATCAGTCAAAACATAGCCTTCCCTGATTGATGACATCCCATTCACGTGACCATTTTTCCGTATAAGAAAAACAAACAACATCTCAACTCAACACCAGAGTGATGATGATTAATTGTGGAGGGGTGTCACGTACAATGTTGTACGTATATTAAGCTGTACCTACTATACAGTATATACATACAGTATTCAGACAAGGCACAGTAATACACAACATAATCAACTGCACATATGTCTCTAGACTAATGTCTACTTCATCGACCGACCACTGGGGAAAAAAAATCAGTCTGTTGTCCTGATGAAACATAAATTAGCGGCTGGGCGTAGATGACCTCTCTGAAGTAACAATAGACAGCAGTGAAGTACAAACACAGACAAACTTTCAAGGCCAGAGGAACAAAAGCAGGAAGTTTCTGCTTCAGCTCATGAAACTCAAATGAAACTTATCAGGCAAAGGAAGTTATTTTTTTTGCCAATCAAACGTTTAAGTGAAAGATGGGGCACACGCACTCATACAGTACAACACGCACACACAAGATATCACACAACAAAGATATCACACAAGCACACATCAAACATTGTATAAATATAATGCTGTACTTATCTATCACTTAGAAGACGTAACAGCAGGATAAAGGCTCTCTTCAGATGAATTTAGGAATTCTGTGGCTACCAAAGCTAAATGCATCTTAGAGTATCCTAAATGAAATCTCAAGTGGACCTGTCACCTGACTGGCATTCACTTACTGTCTGACTGAATCATAACATCGAGTTAAGGCAAAACTGATATTATGCAGGATGACAAGTAATGTTCCTTTCACTCATCTGACCAAGGTAGAGATGAATAGAATGTGACACCTTTACATCTATGTAAACCTTTTTTGAGTCAGTGCAAATGCTGATTTAACGGATATTAAAGCAAGAAATAGAGTATGTTCTGCTCAACAGATAACTACCGTATTAGCAAAGGGCAGTTAGCTAACATATAATTAACTTTTTGCCCATACTTTGGTTATAGAAAATTATTCTAGCTTTCTATTATACTAATCTGAATGAATCTTTGTCTCCATACTTCCAGTTCTAAAGGCCAGACCGTCTGTGTTTTACAACTGTAGCCTTGTTTAGGCTAACTAACGATACTAAGGAGACACTAAACCTACAGGCAGGAATGGGTGAGGTTTGGTGAGGTCATTTCCTCTCATGGGGGATACAATAAGAGATTTCAGAGATACACTTTGATTTCAGCGGCAACACCAGAGTAACATAATTTAAACTGTCTCAAATTGTAATACATTTGAACCAGATCAACTTACTTGGTCGGACTCGGAACGAGACTGAATGCCATATACATATACCACTTTACCAGCTCAGTTGCCTTGTGGTTATGTCGGGGTTCAATCCCTGTTCGAGTCATACCAAAAACTAATCAGTACCCAATGCCACCTTTCCTTGCTTGGCACTCAGCATGTTGGATTGGAAGTAAAGTCCCTGCAACATTCTAGCACAGGGGTCTTCAACAGGGGGTCCGGGACCCCTAGGGGGTCCTCAGAGTTACCACAGGGGGTCCTCCAAATCTTTGTGGCTTTTTTATATTAAGCACTTAGCTACCCTAGCGTCCATATTCTGAGAACTTTAGCCAAAAATAGCAGATCTACAAGCTCACAACGACTTACGCTGAGAGGCGTTCGGCAAAGAGGTTTGGTGTAGAGGGGAAAAAGAGTGGAATAATTACAGAGTGAAAGGTCAAGTTTATTAAGTATTGACGGTTCAAGTGGTTAAATATCTGAAAACACAAATTGACATGAAATCAAAATACACTGATGATTGTGCTGTCAAACAATGAAACTATATATATGAAAAGGTTGTGGGGTCCCTGCTTCATCTCTCTCTCAACTAAGGGGTCCTTGGCCTGAAAACGTTGAAGACCCCTGCACTACGGAAACGGGAGACAGATTCCTGAATCCTGACCTATGGGCCACATGGCTTTGGATTCACTGTTTGTTCCAACTACTCACTTACAGTACTTACCTACTTAATAGTATACTATACTACATTTTCTAAACTAATAACTAAAAGCCAGATGATGTGATAGTAGGTTAGCATCACACTCCCAATTAAAAAGCATCCGATTTCAATCAATCACAATAGCCAGCCAAACAAGATAAACATAATAAAAAGCTTTCCCAATCTTGTTTATTGTTTCCTGTTGCTTCAGCAGACTGTTGAGACATTTTAGGATTAAAATAGAGGTCAATCAATAGCAATCTACTCAACAGCCATAGCAGCTTTGAAGCCAAATGTGGGCTGAAACAACGATTTGACCCTTTTCGTTTATGTATCCACAAACTCTCATATCAGATAATCATATTGATTTATACTTTTAAACATTCCTGCATTCTTGACTTTAAAGAATATGAATATATTCATTTAATTGAGATGTTAGGGTTGGCATCCGGAACCAGAGGAACCACATTAACCAGATTCAACATTGAGGAACCAGAATCGGTTCCATCACGTTTGGAACCGCTTCTGGAAGCGGTTTTATCACACTGTCAGACCTGGTATGTGGAGTTCACGTCTGCTATACAATTGCAATATCAAGGACCAGCTGTAAGGGTCAATTTGGTTCCATAGTACACTCTCTCAGAGTTACAGAACCTTAAAGATGGGGTGCCATGATTTCCCCCCCCCTCTAAAACATGATTATCAGCTATTATGATTATACTAGGAGGAAGATTCTTTCCAAAAAAGTGTACAAAAAGAGTTAAAATTTGTTTTTTATGTGGCCATAACCACCAGTTCATTAAGTATGCCTAGTTGTCATGGTGGGTGGAAGTTAGCCACACCCACAGTGTTGGGTGAATGGTAAGAAGGGAGGGGTTGATTCTATGATGTAATTGTATCTGTGTTTTTGGACCAGCACTTTTGACCCACAAGGTGGCAGCCTCCAGGGAAAAACCCAAATAAAAAGGGAATACATAATTGCTCATAACAACCACACCCGGGGGTCTAATGAAGTACTGTCAACCTCCTAGACACATGAAAAACAGAAAAAGTACAAAACTAAGGCACCGCCTCTTTAAGGGACCATTTGGTTATAGGAATAGTTAAAGGGAAACGTTAAAGAATCTGAACTGTTAAGAGAAAATCATTAAGGAACTGTGTAATGTCTGTTAAATTCCTGCAAAGCCATTCGATTAAAATTGTGACAAATATGACCAGTCGTCAGTTGAGTTGCTACATTAGAGCCCAATATTGCACAGTATTGTAAATGTATGTTCACAAATTGATAATTGATCACATCAACAAGTATGTCAATGTATTGTTCCTGTTCAAAAGTGTAATGGGACAGTTTGCAGTTTTACATTAATTTAGCCAAATCCATAAATAAAGGCTTTGTTTGTTAGGAAAATCTGTACAAAATTGAAATTGTAAATAATATTACAGCAGCCTACAAAAACAAAAAGGAAGAAAAAAAACACACATGCAAAACAGCTCATGGGAAATTCAAAGATTCCAGAAGCCATGTTTCCCAGATGAGGGATCACTGATCAGAGGATCCTTCCTAATCCTACATTCAAAATCTGCAGGCAAAACCCAATGTAAAGCCTGTTGGGTTAGAGAGGATACAGGGGGAAACACACAACTAGGGCAGATATGGTTGCAGCGGGTCAAGGGTCAGTAGACTTAAGCCTGATGTACGTTGTCGTACAACTGTGTATAAATTAAGCTATAGCATAGATCTGCCTTCAGGGGCGTCACAGGGGGCGTGGAGGGAGTGGGACTGAGTTACCAGGGCCCAAGGTGAAGGGGCCTTAATTCTTTTATACTTTAGCTATTGAAAATAGCAGATATACAAGCTCACAGTGCCGCACTACGAGCTTGTAGATCTCCTATTTTTTAAAAGTCGTGAAAATGTGTGCAAATCTTTGAATATAAATTTTCCTTCTGGGGGGTCCCTGGAACTAAATATTTTGAGATGGAGTCCGTGGCCAAATATAGCCTACAAATCATTTTGGGGGTCCTTCACGTGAATAAGTTTGAGCACCACTGACATAGAAACATTTTTTAAATATTCAACACAAATTTTCAAGATTTTTCAAAAATAGCAGATCTACAAGCTTGCAGCACGGCACCGAGTGCCGCGCTGTGAGCTTGTATATCTGCTATTTTTCAATAGTTAAAGCCCAAAATAATGTACAAATGGGTTACCCCACCACCCCCCTATGAAGAACATTCATGGGGGGCCCGCAGTGAATCCTTGTACCCAGGGCCCAGAATTTGGAGCGACACCCCTGTCTGCCTTGGTAGGCCTGAGGAGATCCACAACAAAACAATAGTTCACATGACAATGGGTTCGCTTGTAGTTCCCAAGTTTCAAATGGCAACTGTTTTTATATAAGCTGTCAGATTTCTAGGAAAGCTAGGCATCAGTGTCACTATCTGGAAGATATAAGGGGATTCAGTAATAAAGTGGGATATTATGACTTCCTTTCTACGTGTGTGTGTGTGTGTGTGTGTGTGTGTGTGTGTGTGTGTGTGAGAGAGAGAGACGTGTGTGTGTGTGTGTGTGTGTGTGTGTGTGTGTGTGTGTGTGTGTGAGTGAGTGAGTGAGAGAGAGATACACAATACATGTGGATATGTGTGTACTGTATACACATACTGACATCAGTGACATGCAGTTTAACACACATTGAGTGTGTGTGTGTGTGTGTGTGTGTGTGTGTGTGTCTGTGTCTGTGTGTGTGTGTGTGTGTGTGTGTGTGTGTGTGTGTGTGTGTGTGTGTGTGTGAGAGAGAGAGAGAGAGAGAGAGAGAGAGAGAGAGAGAGAGAGAGAGAGAGAGGACAACAATGCACTGGGCTGGGAAGGTAGGCTAGTATTGTATAGGCTACCATTGAATTCAGTGAGAATATGAAATATGATGCATGTCATAATGGTCTGTCTTGTCTCTGGACAAAGGCTACATTGTATATTCTATACAAGACACTATCAAGATAAACACGACCAAGGAACAAGCCGATGTCCCAATAATTGTATGTCAGATAACAGACCGGACAGACAACCCAACCAGACGATGCAAACGAGTTGCCCGATAGTTTGGGACATATCAACAGGGACTGTAAATCAACTTTTCCTTTAGGCCATAGGCCTACTATTATAGGCTCTGTAGCTTAGTACGAGTTAACTTACGTGAAGACAAAGAATAAAGTTGTTGATGTGATGAGGAGACTGGCCGCTGTAGAGACTGGAATGAAGGCGCCGGGTTTCAATCTCTCAACGCCGCTGCTGGGCATCCTGTCGCTTTCCACAGTATCATCAGTATTTCGTTCTACCGAAGAGCAACAACGAGAGATGTGGTAATAAGTGGCCCGTCTGCGTGTATTTCGCCTCCTTTCGTCTTCCACAGATCAAACGAAAACGTAGGCATATTATATCCAAAAGAAGGCAGAACAAACTGCACCGCTTCACTCCTGTATCCTTCTGTTCTCTTCCTATCCGATGATGATGATGATGATGATGATGCAGCCACCGGCCGGCGAAGCAGCGTCAACACTGACTGTAGCTGATCTGACTGTATCCTTGTGGAAGGTGGAGCTTTGTATGACGCGGTACAGTATATGCTGAATCCCTCGCTTTGATGTAGCCGAATGAACTTGCCATGATATATTTATTTATTTTATTGTAGCCTAAGTTAGACACACCGTAATTAAGAACACTGGGTCGTGACTATGGTCGTGACCCATTTGTGGGTAGCAGAAAGATTATAATTATTATTTATTATTATTATTAGTATGATTCAATAATATTTTCAAAAAACAAAAAGCTATTTTATTCATTCATAAAAACATTTTTTCCCCCTTCCTTTTTTGTAGTTTCATGGAGAAATTCCATGAATTAGAACATAACACATGTAGTGAAAATAGCCGATCTACAGTTACAATGGGTTGGGTTGTGAGCTTGTAGATCTGCTGTAGTGAGCTTGTAGATCTGCTGTTTTCTCTAGGGGTCCCGGGCAAACTTCTAATCTCTCTTTTGGGTCTCGAGCTAAAACGTTTTGGAACCACTGAGTTAGATAGCTTGATAAGGCTTTGTGAAATTCTCTGCCTGGATATTGTTGCCATTCTCATGATGAGACATGTTTGCAAAATCTATGGCCATCATGCTGACAGTGATATTTATTTTCAACCCACTTTTCCTAAATTAATAAATCACTAGTCCTTGCACAGGGGGTGTGCAGTCTGCACAGTGTGCCTCACCGAGGAATTGAATGGGAATCACAGAAGTAATGTTGTAGAACCCAGACTATCAGTGATGTCAGTCATCTCCAAATTTGGGCATTGTTTCAGCATGTGGCTTACCATGGCAGCAGTATCAGTGATGTTAGTCATCTCCACATTTGGGCAGCTGTTTCAGCATGCGGCTGTTACCATGGCGGAGATGCATCCATAGTAAGCTATAGGCCGCAGTATCAGTGATGTCAGTCATCTCCAAATTTGGGCACTGTTTCAGCGGTAACCGGTCACTTCGCCTGATTGTCCACGTTCATTGCGCAGGCTTCTCAATGCTCCTGGATTCGCCAGGATGATTGGCAATTACTAATCAATTTAACATAATGTTAAATATTTTCTGGGGGAGGACCCCCAGATGAGAAGTCATTATTAAGGATGTCTTACTTTGCTTCAGTCATCAAATTTGTACACCTACATTTGCTTCATTGCCAGCCAACCTATTCACCTAACAGCACCCACATTTGGAGATAACTGAAATCACTGATGGCAGTGGCACCATGCAGTTGCAGACATCGCTGACCGATGGTTCACAGAGATCTTTTGACTGCATTTTTCTCTAGGCTCTTCAGCAGTGTTCTCTGGTGCCAGAACCTATGGTCCCTGAAGAGTGATGGGGGTGCAGACTAGTAGGCTACAACTGCAAGGACTCTGCCTGATGGCCGGTTTGCTGTCTGGTAAGGCCGGTTGATTTGTACATTTCAACAGGGCAATACCAAAGAGCTCTACACAAAACATTAAGCATCAAGACATAACAGTGCATTAAGTGAGTGCAAAAATAAACATTATGAAAGATTTAAAACAGAAGAATAAGACAATGAAATGACAGTGCAGTTGTGACTGGGTTCAGAAGGCAGACCTGTCCCAGATGACCCACCTCATGATAAACTATTCAGTGCTTTATAAACCAACAGTAGTATTTTGAAATCAATTATTTGACAGACAGGGAGCCAGAGTAAAGATCTAACTGGAGTGATGTGATCCACTTTCTTTGCACTATACAGTAAGGAATCAAGCAGCTGCCAGCTGTGACTGCGTCACTGCGATCTTCAGTATTCCGCATTATGTATTGGTCATAGGGTGTGAATGAGAGCAACAGAGACTGTATACACTGTCTCTCATTCAGTGGTCCATGGCATAATTACAGGTGTTTATATATATATATATATATATATATATATATATATATATATATATATATATATAAAAAAAAAATATATATATATATATATATATATATATATATATATATATATATAATATATATATATATATATTCTATTGTACATTTTTTTAATGTATTAAAATATGTTTGAATAATATTTTATTAGACCATGAAATGTGAGACTTATTTTGAACTAATAGTTTGGGGGACAGGACTTAAATGAAATAATGACTTAAGGGCTTGACTTAGTTGTGCTAGTTAAGTGTGCTGTTAAATATTAAGAATTTATAATAAAATAGAAATTGGTGTGTTTTTCCTATCGTTGGAGGTGGGGTGGTCCATGACGACTGCTTGAAATATGCTATAGTGGTCCAGTCCATAGCTCAAAAAAGGTTGGGAACCATAGATCTCTATCCTGATCCAGTTACCAGGCAAACCTACAAGGCATGATTCAGGTCATAGTACCTCCCATATACACTGAAGCTACTGTAATGCAGAGAACAGAGTTGTACAACCCACCAAATGTTCAACGACTCAGTCAGCGTCCAGCTAAGCCCAGTTCAAGCATGCAAGTGAGAGCGGCCAAGTGTGTGGTGGCTGTAGTGTAGCCAGTGTGTTCCTGGTCTGTTGGCTGACTCATCTTATTTTATGCATCACCAACACTATCCACACTTCATCATTAATAGTGGAGGTAGCCATCTTCAATCAGTATATTGCTGCAGCCTCCTATACCTGCATAATTTCTGCATGGGTAATTCTTGCAGAAGAAAAAGCATTTATGTTAATAAACTTGATAGTCATCATGAAATTAAGTTTCCCTCACTTTACCTTTTCTCATCAATCCAATGATGCAGATAGCAACAATAAACGTATACTGCAGCTGCTGTGTATGTAAAGTATTTAAACTGTATATGAATGGTTTGCAGTTGTGATGGGCAGGCATCTATCATGGCAATGTCATTATATGTTTTCTGTAACCACTTAAATCTTTCTAAACATTTTCTCCAAAATTACTCAGGACCTTGAAATCCAAATTGCTTTGCTTACTTTACGAAAAGACTAAACATGAAACATCATATCCTCTACTTTTGTGCCTGAATAATTAGAGAGGAGCCCCTCAGCAATTAGCCAGTAGCTATGCCCCTCCCAAAAAGCTGTTGTCCAATGCTAGCTTAGAATAACTTCCTGCTTGCCAAGGTTTGCCTTGGCAACAGCCTTGGCAAGCTGCCGGTTGCTAAGCTAGCATTGGACAAAAGCTTTTTCGCGAGGGGCATAGCTACTGGCTAATTACTGCAATGTAGGGATGAGATAAAGCAAGCCTGAAGAGTGAAGACTATTACTAATCATCTTCAATTAAACCAAATTATATCAACAAACACCAAGGATATTGAGTACAATTATAAACCCTGAATATTTGCTTCCTGTTGATAAAAAAATATGCAAAATAGTCCTTTGTGACTGGATAAACATTTTGTTCACAGCTGACCACTAGCAGACAGATTTGAATGAACACAATGAGGTTTAATAATGAATTTAGTTTTTATTATTTTAATACACATTGATAAAGTAAAAACAATGCCAAAAATGTCTTTGTAAAAAAAAGTATTTAATTAAAAAACTGCAGACCAAAGTTCTCTGTATACAATTTGAAAAGCACCAGATGTAACAACTGTATTCAGTTTACATTTTCTCTCTGAAAACACTTGGATCACAAACGCACCAGTTAATAGGTTGTACATAACTGTAGTTTCCAGAAGGTGGCATATCTGCTTCCCGGTCCGCTTTATTTTCCCATAGCTTCCGTTTCATTGGCTTAGCATGTGAAAACCTGGTGCAGAGCCAATTAAACATGCCAGGGCAGTGTTTCTAAAATGTTTACATTTCAAGGTCTACCCTTAACTCCATTTGGTTCAGTTTGTATACTGTTAAGAGTTACAGACATATAAGGAACCCACAAAGTCCCTGGAATCCACTTTTAGAACCACTGGGCTAGAGGAAAATCAACAGTTAACGGCTATGGTACCTTCGGGAAACACTGGACTAACTTTATGCACAGAGCCTACTAAGCACAACAAAATGAAGGTATCGATGTGATCAGATAAACATAGAGAACAGAGGCAATCTTGGGTAAGCAGGAGAAATTAAACTGAGTCAAGGAAATAAGGTTTCTTTGTCAATTGTATTTGAATATTTAACTCTAGATTCAACTAATGCATTCAAATCCAAATATCATGTACAATTTGTCTAAATTCTCAATTCTATATTTATCTGAGGAAGTGTCAAATACGTACATTTGCAAATGGCTCTTTTACAGACACCAATGTCTGGGGGGAAAAGCTACATGTACATCCAGCAAGCTGTATCATTCTTTCTAAGAAATATCTTTGCAGTGATTAGACATACAATAAATGTATACGAAAATAAGTTACAAAACATGTCTACTACAGCAGCCAAACCAAACACCAGTGAGGTATTGGTGTGACAGGAGATTTTACTGTAGTGTATTCTAACAGCCAAAAAGAGGCGGAGAAAAAGCCTATTTTTGGGAGAGAAAAAGAAAACTGTGATATGATTTTCCAACTACCTTGGTGCACATTACTGCATTGTAAATCCAAATGGCCATGAGTATATGCAATTCAATGTTGCAATATGGTGTAAAATATGGTAATCTTCACAATGTCTACCTGACAACCAACCAATCAACCGCGGCATGACCGTCCAAACATCCAGACTATGGGATCTTGAGTCATCAGTGAAGTCAATGACTATGGCCACTGGCAAACAAACCTATCATACATAATATTGCTTTACAACAATGTGAACAATAAGGAAAACAATACACTGTTTTGGATGCATATAGATGCTTGCAAACATTGTGACTCATTTCCTAGTATATACTAGCCTTTCAGACTTATTCCTGATTGTAACATTCTCTGTTCTGACCTCGCATTATACTTTATGGCATGTCTAAGGACTGAATAATGTTCAAGTCTGGTACTGTAATGGTTTTCAGGGAGACACGGCAAACAATCAACTAGTCCATTATGGCGTGACTGCTCAACAGGCCAAGGGATCTTGACTTGAACATGAGCCTTTTTGCAGTCAACATGCTCAACCGCAGCCCTGACAGTAGTGGCTGAATTATATAAAATTGTGATTTCACGGTACAAAATATTGTGGTAAACAAAAAAACAAAACATTTGGGTTTTAACTTTGTGCTTTTCTTATGTCAACACGTGTTCAGGGTGTATTGTGGCACACAATTTCTCAAAAGCTGAACACCTGTTGAGCACATTGAATGCAGAATGACTCAATCTAAAGATGAATCTGCAAAACAGCCATCAACATCAGTAATCAGTATTACAAGTCTATTGAATACTTGGAACCGTCCACGTATATATAATAAACTGTATGAACACTGAAAATGTGTATGACAGGATGGGAATGGGTTGGATTGTATTGTTGTTAAATGTTCTGTTTAATGTAGGCCAACTGTGTAAGCTCCAGTGGTCTATCATTTGTCCTTGATGGTGTATTCATATGTTACACAGACAGAACCTCAGTGAAGTTTCTCCAGCTTGGCCTGCAAGGACTTGAAGTTGCCAATGTTTTGTTGCAAGGCAGAGTTTGGGCTGAGACCCTGCAGCTCCACCAGGTAACCACAGATGTTGTCAAGACACACATTGGTGAATCGCCGTCTGCAATAGAATAAGTCAATCAATTAGTACAGGGGTCTTCCAACGTTTTCAGGCCAGGGACCCCTTAATCGAGAGAGCGATGAAGCAAGGACCCCCAAGCCATATATATACCATATAGTTTCATCGTTTGACGGCACAATCATCAGTGTATTTTGGATTCATGTCAATTTGTGTTTTCAGATATTTAACCACTTGAACTGTCAATACTTAATAAAGTTGACCTTTCACTCTGTACGTAGTCTGCTCTTTTTCCCCTCTACACCAAACCTCTTTGCCACAAAATAGCCGATCTAAAAGCTCACAACGCCTCGCATCACAACGCCTCGCAGCACGAGGCGTTGTGAGCTTGTAGATCTGCTATTTTTGGCTAAAGTTCTAAGAATAAGGACGCTAGGGTTCAAGTGGTTAATATAAAAGAGGAGGAAAAAAAGTTTCTATCACACAGAGATTTGGAGGACCCCCTGTTGTAACTCTGAGGACCCCCTAGGGGTCCCGGACCCCCTGCTGAAGACCCCTGAATTAGTAAATTGGCAGCATGACTTTGTCACGCAGCCAACATAGACAATTCACAATGTGCCGCATTATGAGATTGTCTAATGGCTAATTCTGAAAAGCTGATAGTTTCTTTTTGTATCGTACTGGGTCTATAGATCAGAAAAAACATGGTTTACAAGAAGCTATATGAAAAAAATCCATTAAATACACAATGACATACTGTATACTACTAGGTTTTCAATGTGTGTGGGGGGAGATTCTATGCTTCCCAAATAAAATGTTTTGTTTTTGACAAATGTTTGACAAGAGTTTTAACTTAAGATTGATCTTATAATGCTTATAATTATGGTTATATTATGTTGTAAATGTATCTGAAAAGATACATATAATAGATACATACAACAGATACTGTAAATGGCACCAAAATAAAATGTACCTGTGAAATAGTGGTAAACTGGTGTCCTGTATTGAAGGTTACAAAAAAGAAAAAGCATTCTTGAAAAGTTAAATAACCAGAGAAGGGCTTGGATTTTACAGGACATGGCAGTGCCAACAAGTAGTAACTGCCTTCTCTTCTCATTCAAGTTCCTTTGAACAGATTTGCGAAGCTGCCTGGGGTGTGTTCCAAGCAGCCCATTTAATGACGATGTCACTGTCCTTTCGATGAATGCAAATAATTATGCTATTGTTATACTTAATATATAATCTGTTGTATGGCTGCGTAAAATGAGTCCACGGCGTGGTGTCATTTTACGCGGTCGGGCTCTCAGCTGAGCACACATGCATAGATTACAGTAACAGAGAATGTCGGGGTGGGACTGATATACATTGTTTTGCAGTGTACTGATAAGTGCTTGCACTTAAAGGAGTAGTTCACCACTTTTCAACATGTCTTCATATAATAGGTCCTCACTAATGTTCATGATAAAATATCACAATTTTTTCTACTCGGTCCAAGTCTCCTAGGAGAGCTGTGGGAAGTTCAGAATCCATCGTCTTGTGACATCATCATTTTCCCAAAAAAAAAATGTAATCAATATTTTTGAAAAAAATATTTAGATTTTTAATCCATCGTCTTGTGACATCATCATTTTCCCAAAAAAATGTTTTATCAATATTTTTGAAAAAAATATTTAGATTTTTATTATCGCGAGAACAATGGCTTCCACTTTAAAATTGCAACTTTTCAGGAATAGAAAGCCTGCAGTTTTTATAAGCTGGATTGGCAATCGATGATGTCACAAGACGATGGGTTTCTGACCTGCCCACAGCCCTCCTCTGAGAAAAGAAAAAAAAGAAAAAGCTATTTTTGAGTGAGGACCAATTATATGAACATAGGTTGAAAAGTGGTGGAGTGCCCCTTTAAGTATGGCAAATTAAAACTTCATGGTCAGTACCGATTCAGAGCAGACCTCGTAGAAGCAGGGACGGTAAAAAAAAGATTGTGATTCGACGGTAGATGTTTGTTTTGGGGTAAACCGCTGTGCGTCCCCCAGACACTTCGATAGAAGTTCAATGCGTCCTTTTGGAATAACACGCCTCTGAGACACGCAGCTAACAATTTCACTGAAAGTGTTTATTAACCGAGTTAGGGGAAAAAGGAAAGAAAATCCATGGCAATAAGGGAGCTGTGGGATCTATTTGATGAGAACACAAACAATCCTCAAATGGAGACTGTTAGAAACATAACCTGTTTCAAACACAATGGTAAAGCCACACCTCTCTTTAACTGTTGCTCTCTTTAACTGGTTATGCCCCTATTTAAGAAAAGAAGAATAAGAACTACAGCTTGTTTTAACACGTTAGCAGCCGAAATGATTAATAATTACTAATTCTTTTAGATGGGAAGTGGTTTCTCAATCTGCCATGTCATGTAGGTGGCCTTTCATCTACTGTCCTGTAGGTTTTTGCCCTCTTTGAGAGTGATGAGTACCTGTCATATGTGGGTACTGTACTGGGGTCATCCACATATCCAGAGAGAAGCACATGGATACACTCTATCAGGTGGAGGGGCTTCTTAAGGCGTTGCCAACAGGGATCCTGCAGATGAAGAGTCAGAGATGATGATGCCACATGAGACAATGTAATGCAATTATATCTGATGATACAAGACTAGATATTGTCGTTATATGCTAATAAGTAGACAAATATGTTTTTGTCAAACATAATATCGTCATAATATTAACTCATTCCCTGCCAGGCCCGATAGTCCCGAGATTATTCCAATGTCTTTCCCCGCCAGGCCCGATAGTCCCGAGAATTACCCGAGAATTAAAAAAAAAAAAAAAAAAAAAAAAAAAATCAAAACAAATTTTTTTTCATTTTTTTTTTACCCCAAAAAATGGAGTAGGCATGATAGCAATCGCGAAATTGCATGTTTAACCCCCATAGCAACCCCATCTTTCAAGCATGGCAGCCATTTTGGCAGCCATCTTTGTTAAACATAGTGGCTGTTATCTCATGAATGCCTGAACGGATTTCCATTCGGATTTTTTTTGTTTGAAAGCTGTGAGCAATGTGGACACACGTGGTGCATTATCTAGGCATGGGTGTGCATGATCCGTGCACACCCAATTACATGGAAGTCTATGGAGACGAATGGCAGGTGGGAGTGCGGAGGTATGTTAAAATGGCGGTCAATGTGTTAAGGTATTATTTGGTCAAAATTATTTGATTGTGTCCATATCACCCAGCCCTATAATTTACAACTACTACTAATGACTGATGATTTGACAGGTATACCCGTGTTTTGGAGAGTTGGTCATAGACTTCCAGCAGGCGAGGCAACTGTACTCCAATCTCCTGCATGGTGTGTGTGACAAAGCCCACGTCCCAGTTCAGCTTACACACCTCCTGCTCCAAAAACTTCACTAGGAATTCTAAGAAACAAAGACAGATCATTTGTGTCAATGTTTTTAGTATACTAATAGAGACTATGGTACTGCTGTACCATAGTGACAGGTCTCACCCCTGAAAATGTAAATAAAAACAAGATGGAGCATAAACTCTGCTACTTTAAGTAACACAAATGTATTGCAAGAGAGTTCGGTTGTGGTAAGAAGTATCTCTAAGGCCTAGGCCAGACGGAGCTGGATATTTCATATCCATATTCCTGTTTTTTCAGATATCCACATAGTAAAATATCTAGGTCCACATGACAAAGATATCTAGGTCTAAAATAATCTGAGTCCCCAGACCTCCACTAGGGGGACAAGCACACACACAGAGTAGTCTTTAAATATCCGGGTTCCATGCCTACACGGATCCAGTGAATCGGATATCCGGTTACAAAAATATCCAGTTTCGCGGCAGAAAATATCAAGCTTCGTGTGGCTGCAAGCCCCAACCGCACAAAGAAATGTCTAGCTTCAGAAATATCCAGCTCCGTGTAGCCGGTACCTAAGTAATGGGAATTCAACTTTGCCACTGAGTGACCGCACATTGTCATGTGTGCCGCGTAGCTGACAAGAAGTGTATCCACTTTCAATCCACTATCATGTGAATCTGCTTCTGGCAGCATGTGGGTGTTTTGGTTAGTGTTGTGTGGGAGTAACTGCCTGGGGTAGTCGTACCATTTGACTAAATGAACATGGTGATCTTCAAAAATGCTTCACATCCAAGTGCAAAACTATTTAACAGAAACAGTGTTGGTGTAACTAACAGTAACCAACACTGAAAAAAATATTTTACATGCAGAGATTTTCAGCTACAATGCAATTGGCATTTCTTGGTTTTACATACAGTATGACAGTGATGTTTAGTTGAAAATTCATTTAGAAACGCATATTTGAAAATTCTTTCTACCTAAAGTTATTTCAATGACTCTGAAGTCCCAATACATGTTCAGTCCTATGAGTAAACACAGATTCAGAAGACTCGAAGCAGGTCTATAATACATTAAATTTCAAGCTAAGAAAGGAAAACTATAGGTGTTTGAATACTTACCAAGAGGAAAGTATCTGGGGGTTCCAGCATAGATCTTTCCTAGCGACACCAGTTTTAAATTGAGGGCCCTCATTCTGTCTGCAGGACTCATGGCTACACTGTCAGCCAGCTCTGAAACACAGGATACGCACACCATGATAGAGCTGTCACGATTACAAATTTAAATTGACGATTAATTGTCACACAAATAATTGCGATTAACAATTTAATTGTTTTAAAATTGAAGACTGGAACATATGAATACAAACTTAATTTCTGTTTGCCATTTAGGCTTCATAATCACAAACTGCACGGGGCAGATTACTGACATTTTATACTTTAAACACATTTCTTGAAAACAGCGGAAATAGCTGATCTACAAGCTTCACAAAGTGAGTAAGTGATGCAGTGTAAGCATGTAGATCTGCTATAAAAAATATAGTGCTGTCCTTTCCTGGCCCACGGTTACTCATTCTGCATTTTGCTAGCCATCCAGTTTAGAAGGGATACAGAAACAGTCGGTGTGCGAGGCAAGCCAGTATGTGTTTTCAAATTACCGGATACAGTAGGCGGCCTTCTAGACTGGATCTGAGCACTGCAGCAGAAAATAGAAACCCGGCTCTCCACATGTACTGCGGAATGCCCACTGACTTGAATTATAAACGTAATGTTTGGGATATGTCCTGGAATGGCCGGCAGATTCAGTCTGAAAATAGCAGATCTACAAGCTCACAATGCGTTGTGAGATGACTCAAATATACTAAAACTAAATGTAATTTTATTCAAAATCCAACACTAGCCTATGCCAACATAAAATGACATGTTTTAAGTAGGCTGGTGAGGGGTTTACAGCACCGGTTATGATGGACTCCTCCTATGTTCTTGGCAACAAAATAACGAGATTCACAAAACGAAAATCAGCGAAAGCACACTTTAAGAGATTATACATGCCTTTCTCCATGATCTCCTGCCACAGTGAGTGCACTAGAATTGGGTCCGAGTGTCCAGCACAATGAATGATGGCCAACTTGCACTCCGACAACTTAAAATGGTCAGCAAACTCTCCATAGAGCTACAACCAAGAACACAGTGTTTATGACCATTTCCTCATTTGAAAAAAGGTTATTAAGGAATACACAGCAGTAGGCTTATTTATACTGATAACCTGAACATCTAAACCTGAAAATCTAACGCGACTCCAGGTATTTGAGAGTTAAAATTGAGGTGCCTACAAGGTTTAGGTACCCACTGGACCTGTATCCCTCTCTATTGATCAGATATTAGTTGTATAAATGCATTTGTATTGTGTTGATCCCACAGGGGAGAATTAGTAACAAGGAACTAAGCACCCTGGGGTTCAGGGACCCCCATTGGTCCTTGAGGGAGTTCCAGGGGGATACGTTAAGGTAACAGGTACAATAAAATAAGGTACACATAACGATGGATACAGAAGGTCCATGTAAGACAGACTCCACATGTGTCACCTCACCTTAGTGATATCCAGAAGTTCTGAGTCCAACTGTGAAATGGCATTCTTCACTGAGGGATGTTGGGAATACTGTCTGGACAAAGTGTCCTGGATCTGTACTTGGATACGAACCACCTAGGGACAGGAAACAGTTACCATCTTGAACAAAGACGCATTATGGTGTGAACATCTGCACATCTCTGTCTATCTCCAGATTGCGATGAAACCTTGTTTGAAAGGAACTTTAGCCGCCTGTCTTGAACAAATGCTGATGTTTCATTTCAGTCTGAGGATGTTTAGATCAGTGGTTCTCAGAAGTGGGGTTTGGGGACTGCTAGGTGTCCTTGAGGGTGTTCCAGGGGTTCCCCAGCAATATGAGTTAATAGTATCAATTATCGGTATCAGTTTAACCACTTTAACCCTATATACATTCGGATATAGTCAAATAGTCGATAAGCTCACAATGCAATGTGACGTGGCGCGCTGTGAGCTTGTAGAGAGCTGTTTTAACTAGTTTGGGAACCACTGGTGTAGATGTCCAGTAGTGTGGTCTCTATGTGGCCCTGCATACCTCCATCTTTTCTTCAAGCTCATGAAGGAACTCTCCGTCAGCCCCCTGGGCGATGATGCAGGAGGAGCTCTTAGCAGACAGGATGGCTCTAGAAATGTACTCCAAACGCTGCTGCAGGGAGATCTCAGTGCTGCACGTTAACAGAGAAACATAGAAGCAAATACATTCACGTTTCCTGGGCTTTAGGTTACATTTGACACAATTCTCGACTTTCAAGTCTTAACCACTTAAATTCTCTGTTAACCAGGGTCCGCCAGGGCTAACACTTGGTCCACTCTACACCAAATCTCTTCAGCAAAAATATATCTACAAGCTCACAACTGCTACAAAGCTCATGAAAACATAACACATACAACTCGATGAGTTGTGCGCTTGTAGCAGTGTTGGGAAAGTTCACTTTCTATATGAACTAGTTTAAAGTTCAGTTCACCATTTTTAAAATGAACTATTTCAGTTTATCGTTCATAATTCAGATTTTTGAACTAAAAGTTCATGGTTCCAAAAATGAACTATTTTAGTTATTTTTTCTAGCCCGCTTCCAGACCATAGACACGCCCACTCTCAGAGTGGACAGTTTCTCTGGTGAATAAAAAGACGAGGCGACCGCGGGCACGGCACAAACAAGCATAAGGGCGCCGTTCATGAACGCCAGAATGAGAGCGTCAACAACCACTTCAAGCGGAAATAAAGAACGGTCCGTTCACATTCGCCCAAAATATGAACGATTTCGTGAACGATCGTTCATTGAACGCGTTCGGGTACAACACTGGCTTGTAGATGGTACATTATTTAGTGAAGAGCGTAAAAAAAAGTGGGCCTGGGAATCTGGTCAATTAAGTACACAGTTGTGTTTAACATATGAGACATATGAGGTGCCAACCTGTACATGTCGGCAAGGCGTGCCAGTACATGGGCTGCCTTTCCAAAGCTGCGGCTCTTCTCGTAGTAACGCCACAAGAGGTCCATGTTGCGCACCTTACTCTGGTCTTGCTTTATCATGTGCATCAGGTGTTCCTCCAGGAACGGAGAATTTACCTCCAGCAGCTTATCAGTAAGGTCAGCCTGGATCAGCCAGTTGTAGAGGGCTATGTGAAACAGCTCATCCTGAGACCTCTGGGCCAGACCTAGCATCTGTTCAAACTACAAAAACAAAATTATCGAAATACATTATTCATGTGGATCCTTTACCCCAGAATTACTGTAACTCTCCAGAGTGTTCCACACAACCAATATATTTTTATACAATGTGGGCAAGACAATCTGATCAAAATGAAGAAACTAATTTATGTGTCTCTGGGTTCCCAGAACTCTAAACACAATATAACCTCCGTAGTTTGGCAATCAGGAAGCAAACGCACAGACACGCCAGATGCCGCTAGTAGTAAACAAGACAGCCAAAGTGGCAGAGGTTTTGGGGCTGAAAACCAGAGTTGTGCTCACTGGAGACTATTGGACTCAATAATCACCGTTACCTCCGGGAACACAGCACATTATTTTGATGGGGAGTGGGGGCTTCGGTCGCATACGCTGACAATATGAAGACAGAGGAGAGGCACTTCGCCTACAACTAGCTATGGTCCATAGCGTTAGGAGTTCTTAACTACTTCTAACGCTATGGACCAGAGCTAGCCCAAACCCACACCATGTTCCGTGCACTGTGATAACTGAGTGAAGTCCAGTGCACAGTAAGTGCAACTGTGCTTGTCTGCCAGCTCTGCCGGCTGCCGCAGCGCCTCCGCCAACTAGTAGCCCTAATGCCTGAGAGTGGAGCATTGAATATTAACCCATTTAGACCGGGAACGCAAAATGCGTTTCTACCTTTCAGGCCGGGAACGCAAAATGCTGTTTATCCATTCAGACCGGGAACGCAAAATGCGTTTCCTGTAGTTTTTACCCTCTTCTGGTCTCGTGGCCAATGAAATGCATCAGGAGGCGATGACGTATGCTTCCCTGACTACCGCAAAGCATTCTGGGATTTTTTTTTTGCTTTACATAACTTTATTTGTCGGAGAAACCCAGTGCAGCTACTCATAGCGGCGAAATGGAAGACGCGTTGAGCGAAGGCAAACCAGGCCCGCTGGAATTGGCATTGTTATTGTTACGTGATATGTTTGAAAACAACGACGATGATGAAGAAGAAGTGTTTCATGGATTTCATCAGGACTGGATAACTTTTCACGGACGCACTTTGACACGGCTAATTTCAGAGACCCGACTCTTTGCAGCACAGAGTCAACCCCAAACTCCAGAACAACAGATTCGCAGCTATCTGGAGGTAATAACACTTATAAAATGATTATGATGATATGGTTCATTCATTCACATACACAGGCGCACACACACGTGCGCACGCACATATAATAATAATGACAAATGTCGCTCGCCAGATTTACCGTTAAATGGAGCTAAAAACAAGAATCGACACAGTCAATATAAAATCTGGTGGATTGGTGTGGTGTAAAGCAGGGGCGATGAAGTTTCAATATTGAGCTGGGTGCTCGTAAGAATTGAAATATTCAATATAAAGGCTGGTGGAACAACAAGAATTGAAATATTCAATATAAAGGCTGGTGGATTGTTGTTTCTTGTCAAAGTGGTGGCCTATGGTGTAAGGCCTATGGTGTAAGGTCTCAAATATTTGCTAATTATGTTTCTATGTGCTACATAGGCTGAGAAATGTATTTTTTATTAGACGTTTTATAAGATTTATTACAATATTTGAGTTTGCAGATTTTTCTTAAAAGAATGATAAAGGTCTGGACCATGACAAGTAATTTCCCATGAAAGCCAAAGGTGTAAGCTATCAAACAGTTTTGAAATTGTGTTTCTAGCTGCTACAGAGGCTGAGAAATAAATGTTTTAGTAGACGTTGACACCTCTGTGAAGTTTTCCATAAAATCTCAGGTTTTAGGGGTATTTTTCCAATCGGCCATAGGTTTTTAAGGCTTTTTCCCAGGCGGACTTAGGTCTAATGGGTTAAGTCAGCACGCTGACCATTGACAGTGCACGCAAGACGATTGCAGCAGCCAGCGAACTCCCGTTTGGGCATATATATGCCTTGTGCCGCACATATCTCCTCCAACAAGCCATTACAGTGTCTCTACAGCAGGGTTTCTCAAAGTGCACTAGGGTGCCATAACGCCAGTCTAGGGTGCCTCAGAATACTTTGATAATATTTAGAATTCATCAATGTTACTTCATTTAAACCACTTGTCTTAGACCCTTCATGCTTTGTAAAACATAGCTGTACTCGAGTTATTTTTCCATACACCAACTCTCTTCACCAAAAATAGCAGATCTACAAGCTCACAAAGCTATTTTTGGTGAATGTTCCCCCCAGAATAGGGATCAAGGGATGCTGGGGTTTAAGTGATTAAATGCCAAGTATAAAAGTTAATTTAAATCTGTCCTAATGGAAACTGATATTTTCTCAAGTTGTTATTTTAGTTACTTGAAGATTCTGGACAGCATATATCATTGTTCCGATAATAATAAACATGCTCAATTTGCATAAAGTTGTTGATATGAGTATTAATATCTGTTTAAGGTAGAAACAGAACAGATACAAAATATGCGATTAATCATGATAAATATGGACAAACATGGGATTAATAAAACAGCCTTAATTTTATATTAAAGGGCATAGATAATACATTTTACTCACATGCGCAGTGGCATCCTCGTTACTAAGCATATTGGGGTCAGATGTCAGAACCGGTGGTCCAGGCTGCTTGGGGACACTAGGAGACTGAGGGGCAGCCTTGCTCTGGTTCACCAGTTCCTGCATGGTATCTGTGATGCATTTATAACATGACAATCTGAGAGAGAGAGAGAGAGAGAGAGAGAGAGAGAGAGAGAGAGAGAGAGAGAGAGAGAGAGAGAGAGTGTGAGTGAGAGAGAGAGACAGAGAGAGAGAGAGAGAGAGAGAGAGAGAGAGTGTGAGTGAGTGAGTGAGTGAGTGAGTGAGTGAGTGAGTGAGTGAGTGAGTGAGTGAGTGAGTGAGTGAGTGAGTGAGTGAGTGAGTGAGTGAGTGAGAGAGAGAGAGAGAGAGAGAGAGAGAGAGTGTTAAAGGCATGGTTCCCACACATTTTTACCAATTAATTTCCAAAACCTTTCCAAAACTTTTCCAGAATATTTAACCCAGAATATATAACAATAATTCAGCTCAATAACAGGTCGCTTACTCCAATGCGCAATGCCCAAAGACAGGTAGTGTAGGCCAGTGGTTCAAAATAATAAATAATCATAATTAACTCCCCTGACGAGCACTAAGAGTTGAGGAATTTTGTAAAACACGGTTCTATTGTGAAAATAGCAGATCTACATGCTCATGTAGATCAGCTATTTTCACAATTTCTGCCTCTAATATTTGACGATTTGGCCCATGTTTAATTTGTAATTTCAGAGGTATTAACAAAATCAATAACCAAAGACAATGCATAGCTATTCTTTCCAGGACCTTCCAGGACCCTTGATAAATTCCAAAACTTTTCCAGTACTGGAAAAATATTTTTCTAATTTCAAAATATTTCCAGGAATTTCATGACCGTGGGAACCCTGTAAAGGGTTATTCGTAGCTATCAGCTACTATAAGTGCCATAGTTCATACAATCCTAATTATTCTACCGTTTTCCCTGTTACCTTTCCTGGCATGCCATCTGTCCGGCTCGGTCCTCCTCTGGCTCCCCGTTTTTATAGAAGTGGGGTCCCAGACGTTGGGGGTCCTTCTTGTCTGCTGCCGTGAGGCACAACTCCAGGACTCCCTCGTAGAAACGAACTGGGGGGATTTAGGGAAAGATTTAAAGGGGAATTTCACTTCTGGGGTCATTTTCACACCTGCACACTCCATTCCTGTGCAACATCAAACTTCATGTTAGACTCATTGTAAACACACGTCCTGGCTTCTCATGACTGTTTCCTTCTAATGAAGATCAACCTTCATTTTACAAATAGTTATTTCATTATCCTAATATCTTACACTGTTTTGTTGCTTTACAAATGCAGAAGCAGATGTATATAATAGGGCGTTCAACAAATATTTGAATATTCGAATATCAAAGTCACTATTCGACGTTGTTCACCGGAATCGAATATTTGCTTATTTTTATTGTTTTCTCTTTAACACAATTAGTGCCTCTTAATCTGAAGGTTGCTTGGTGCCTCGGTGCCACGCGGTTTCCTCCATAGGCCGCCGCTATTATTTTGAAGGGCTGGAAGGGGGTTGTTTTTGTTTTTTTGGATTATCACTTGACGGCAACGATTACGTCATCTAGTCACATGACAGTGTGGGACAAGAAGAGGCAAGATGGCTGCGCCCTGCCTTGTGCCTTGTTTACATTTAGATCTGCTGCAAAATGTCTCAAAATGGCTATTTTGTTTAAATGAAGTTTCTTTATGGGCCTCTCCATTGACTTAACATTGAGGAGCTTCACTTCGCGTGCACGCCCAACGTGCGTTGTAAACAAATCGCCGACATTACCGATGCGAGCGGGACCGGAGCGACATTAAGTAAGTAATAATATCTTTACTGTATATACAGTAAGATTCACAGTCCTCACCGTCAACGGCGCCATGGTATTAACCCTTTCAATGACGGTGAGGACTGTCAACGGCGGCGAAAAAGTTAAAAAAGATATAGTTTATAAAGCTTGCCTAGATAGGAAGTCATAAGAATGAGTTGTCAATGCCCCTGGTGGATGAATGTGTTAATGCTCTATACCAGGGGTTCTCAAACCTTTTTATGCTGTGACCCCCAAAATAAACATATGAACTGGGGACCCCCTCCCTGACAAGCACTTGGTTCCGCAGATAAATATTGTGAAAATAGCAGATCTACATGTAGATCGTCTATTTTCACAATGTCCGCCTCTTGCTTACTTAATATTTGCCAGTTTAGCCAGTCCTGTCGAATATTAGACTATTCGAATACTTTGAGGTTGAATAATTCGAATACTAAAAATCACTATTCGTGAATGCCCTAGTATATAATTGTGTGTCTTCTGATGTGGGCAAAAATGTCAAAGTACAAAGGACATTATTCTTTTGATCATTGCATTCTTGTCCCCTATAAATTGGAGCTCTGGATACACAGGAAGAGGTAGAAAGAACCGGCTAACTTCATGTGAGAGTGATTTCTGGGCAGGCCAGGGGTCGGTTTCTAATGCTGGACAAATTAAATGAAGGTCGATACATTCATTAGAAGGACAATATCAGTCATGAGACGTAGGGCCGTGTTTAATGAGATGAGGAGTTTAGTGTTGGAGAATGTAATGGATTGAATATCAAATATTGAAGCAAGCAGCTGAAAAACTGTCTGGGGTGCACACGAAAGCGTGGGAGGGGAGGAAATTAAACCAAAAGGGTTATAAAAGTGAAATGTCCCTTAGAGTTGCAGTAGGCAAGATAATACAAAAGAGGCATTGAACCAATAAATACAAGCTTACAAGATAGAAGGATCTTAACCCATTTAGGCCTAGAATTATTGAATGCTTTAACCAGTGAAAAATAGCAGATATACAAGCTTACAGTGCTGTGCTGCAAGCTTGTAGATCTGCTATTTTTGAAAAAGTCGTGAAAATGTGTGCAAATCTTTGAATATATGTGTTTTCAAAGCGAACGTTTGTAACTCAAAATTTTGCTTCTGGGGGGTCCCTGGAACTAAATATTTTGAGATGCGGTCCGTGGCCAAATAAATATCAGTTTGGGGGTCCTTCACATGAAAAGGTTTGAGAACCACTGACATAGTAGTCTCTCAAGAACAGACTAACTGAGCTCCAGTTAAGTGAAAAGTACATTTTCTTTGACGATGGCTGGCCAGATTGCTGACATAGAAACATAGGTAGGTTTTTCAAAAAACCTTTGAAGGATTCTTGACACTTATAGAATCGGGTCAAAATTCTAATTTTCACGATTTTTCAAAAATAGCAGATCTACAAGCTCGCAGCGCGGCACTCGGTGCCGCGCTGTGAGCTTGTATATCTGCTATTTTTCAATAGTTAAAGCATAAACTAATGATACACAATAATGTGTAGCCGATTATTATACATGTCACGGTTTGTTAGAGAAACAGGACGGTCGAGAAACGGAGCACTCGGGGCGGAGCAAGCGCTCGCCATAACAACGTCCTGTCGTCCTCCAGGCGGAGCCGCTCGATTGTCCACGACATTGCAAGCGGCGCGAAGGCCAGCGGACCTTGGTCCTGCTCTTCGCCCCCGAGCGCCGCAGGCGCGAGTGGCCGCGAAGAGCGGGCCAGGGCCGCGCGGCCGGCGGAGCGCCGCGCGAGTTACGAAGCCGTGGTGAATGTGCAAGCCCACGATAAACGCCCTGTCCAAGTGACTACAATGGAGCTAATAGCTAAGCTAGGCTAGGCTAGGCTAGGCTAGGCTAGGCTAGTAAATAAAGAAAGAGAGTCGCAAACGAGTGACGTCAGCGCCTTCACTATTGAATGGCTGCGTCGCCATCTGGTGGTGATTAGTGTGTGGTGAACGACAAAACAAGCGCTCTTACTCTTACCGTCCTGAGTTACCCAAACATACTGTAACATACATACCAATTACCAACTACATGAGTGAAAAAAAGCAGTGGTGCGCGTGTGTGTGTGTGTGTGTGTGTGTGTGTGTGTGTGTGTGTGTGTGTGTGTGTGTGTGTGTGTGTGTGTGTTTTCCTACCCTGCCTGTACTGAGAACAGACGAGGGGCAGGTCTGTGTGGTGGCTGATCTGCTGGTACAGTCGTAGTGACTCTCTTAGGGTTCTCTCTTTATCTGCCTTGTTCTGAATCTGCCGAGAGGACTGCAGCAACTCATTAGCCTGTGAAGGAGGGAGCAAGGAGGAAATGGAAACCAGAATTTACAGGGTTCATACCAGGCTTGGGCTAAGGATACCCTACATTTTCATATTGTCATTCATGGCCACTGAAAATCAGTGATAAGGCAAAACCAGTGTCTTCCAAAACATTTTAGCTTGCGACCCAAAAGAGAAATGATATGTTTGCCCGGGACCCAAGCTAGTGAAAATAGCAGACCTACAAGCTCACAACGCCTTGTTTCGCGCCATGTTGTGAGCTTGTAGATCGTCCATTTTCACTACTTAATTATCATATTTTTTATTTATCTCTGACTTAATGTAATTTGCTCGAATAAAAAACATTTGAAACTACTTAATTATCATATTTTTTAAATTGATGGAATTTTTTAGATTTGTTTGTTTTCTGTTCGTGACCCTGCAACCCACAAATGGGTCTCAACCCACTGTTTGGGAACCAGTGGACTAAACGGTAGCTGGCCAAGGTAGTGGGTGGAGGGGGTTTGAACAGCTCAGAGCTTGCTACTTGCCAACGAACTGAATGCCAGCATGAACAACTTTTAGGCTTAGTGTCATCCTTGTGATTGCTCTCTAGCAGTGGATCTAGATGGAGATCCCGCTGTCAGGTGATGGGTAGTGTGTATGCATACATCAGCCTCTCCTTCGCCGTGTTTTAGTACCCAGACCATGTTTACACGTTTCGGGCGCTAGATGACCTTTTTGGCTATTCTAGGTCACCAAATGCATTTTCACTCGGGGGACGTCGCCTGACTTCAATGACGCAAAAGAAATAAATTGAGTTTCAAAACTAGATATAATGCGAGGCCGAATGTCACATCAATTTAGCCCACAACAGACACTCCGCAGCCCCTGCAATGGTTCCAGTTGACCACTGGTTTAAACAATGATCTTTGCAATTTTCAACATGCAATTTAAGACCGATTTCCACACCCTTTCCAAAATGGAACCAAAACGCTTACTTTACCAAGGCCTTGAAATATCACTTTTTTTTTCTTGACTGCAAGAATCCTGTTATCTAATTAGGGTGATCAAACTGAACACTTGAAAAACCAATCTGTGTCCCCTCCGTATGTAGACATGTACTTACCTTAGAGCACACACTGTCATCACTGCTGTACAGCAAGGGACAGATGTCCCTGAGGTGATTACTGACTGCATCCACGGAGGCACTATCTTTGATGTAGACGTTAATAAGCGCTGTGATGAGAGCTCCTGTGAGCTCTTTACCCCGAATCACCACATCCTTAAAACTCACTCCCTTCATCTGCTCCTGGAACTCCTACAAAACACACAAAGACACAACATTTAAGAATAAACCCAAGCCTCCTCTCCTCAACTGGTTGTCTTTGAGGGACAGCGCTAAGAGAGTCTTTCATTTTCCAGCCACAGCTTAAAGGGGGAAGACCACCCATTTTCAATATTGAACTATGTCATTAATATACCTTAGAGGAGTTGTGTGGAAATAAAAAGAAAGTTCCCCCTCTTCTGTGTTGCCGAGAACTGGAGGATTGATTTTGGGGTTTCTATTGCAAATTACAACTTGATGACATCACACATTGTACTCTACAATACAAACCCCAAAATCAATCCTCCAGTTCTAGGCAACACAGAAGGGGGGGGGAACTTCTTTTTTTATTTCCACACAACTCCTCTAAGGTATATTAATGACATAGTTCAATATTGAAAATGGGTGGTCTTCCCCTTTAAGCTGTCAATGAAACTTACTGCAGGTATTTGTATTTATAAAATTAATTTGGATACAGTTCTGCTGTGAATTTAGCGACTTAACGCTGTTTATCAGTGTGCATGTACACTCACTCACACGACAGGAGGAACATTTGAGAAAGGCTAAGGAAAAAAGGCCATGATTTTCTGCTAAGGAGAGATGATTTCTACTGAAAAGCCATTTTAACTTCATTATAATTCATTATAAAATAATGTTCATAATCTCCCACAACTTTCCAAATTCCGTGCATAACAGAATGATAGAATGACAACGCGATGAGATTTATTGACGCAGATCTTCCGAGAGGGAGCGCAGTGCGTGACAAGTGACCCGGCAGTCTGCTTCATCACACGTTTATTTCAGTTTTCTAAGGAGGATAAGCCAAAATCAAGTCATAGGCATAAAAAAAAAGTGTCAGTTATAATGAAAACTGCAGCGTTGAGCCGTTGAGAAAATCCCTAACTGCAGCATACCTAGTGTACACACATACATTACACACACACACCCCAAAGCTAACATTTTATGCAAATGTCTTGGATGTATAAATATGAGGATTTAAACTCAAAGCTAAGCCAGGGCAGGAACACCAAAAAGAGGGTGGGTATGTACAGTACTATGTATGTATATCCACTCATACCCACAGTTAAAGGACAACTTTAGTTTTTTACAACAAGGGTTCATATTATAGATTGTAATTAAAGAATATAAAAGATGAGTGTTAAAATTATTTCATTTACCTCTTTCTGTTGTTTTACAGATTCTTATTTCAGTGGTTGGGGCATGCGTACAAGTAGCTAAATATGTAATTTTACACAGAATAAGCACATTCCCAAGATACAACGCAACCTTTCATGGTTGGATGTGACTTATGGGGGATAGAAGTGTTACTGTAAAAAGAAACTGCTGGCTTATTGTATCTAAAAAGACATATTTAGCCACTTACTTGTACGCATGCCCCCATGTGTACGCATGCCCCACATTTTAGCACAGTAAAAGCGATAAAACAATAGAACGAAGCAAATGAAAACATTTTAACACTCACAGTTTCATTACTCTAATTACAATCTAAAATATGAACCCTTGTTGTAAAAAAACAAAGTTGTCCTTTAAGTAAACATACGTGTGTCTGAGTGAGAACGTAGAATACCTTGGGGAGTTCTGAGATAATGAGGCTGAACTGATGGTCACAGAGAAGCTTCCAAAGAGCCAGAGTCTGACAAGAACGATGAACCAGCTGCTGGATGCCCTGCAGGGACATCTTCTCATAGACCTGTGCCTCCGCTGAATATGAGACGCAAGAGACAGACAGGCGGAGACAGAATGAGAGATGGGAAAAGACAGAATCAAATAACGAAATGGTGCGAGTAAAAGACAAAATAACCCTTGTAGTCTAGGACCTGGCTAAGATATGTATGCGCTTAATTTAGGAGAGAATATCTCAACTGTTCTTGGCTAATATGACCCCTGGGAACAACTTAACTCATCGGACGCCCACGAGGTGTCTACACGCCAATCTCTTTGATGTCCCTGGGGGCCCACGACGCGTTGACGTGTTTTACAATATCTATACTGTACTGTAGTTACTGTACTTTGCTACCGCAATGAAGGAGCTACCACGGTGATCAAACACTACATTTCCCAAAATGCAGCGCGGTACACGTGACCAGGATGTGCAGTCTCCCTGCAGCCAATCACAAGCTTCTGTTGCCTAGCATGCACTCTTCCATCCCCTCGCACGACTCGTATCATGGAAGACAATCGATACTATTTTCCCAGTAACGCAGAGATAAACGTAACATGGCGGATTCTTCTCCTGGTCTAGCTTTTTCAATCACCATGTTCAATGCGCGGTCTTTTCTACCTACCGTGACACAAACACTGTGGCCCAGGTTTGGTAAAAAGTGGTCCAGACAGAGAAATCATGATCGTGAAAATAAACAGGACATCCGTGGATTACATTTACTCGTATCATGGATACTATTTTCCCAGTGACGCGGAGGTAACGTAACATGGCGGATTCCTCTCCTGGTCTAGCTTTTTCAATCACCATGTTCAAAACGCGACCCTTTCTACCGCCCGTGACACACACGCTGTGGCCCAAGATTGGTAAAAAGCTGTCCTGACTGAAAGAAAAGATCATCGTGAAAATAAACTGGACATACATGGATTACATTTACTCAACGTATTACGGATACTTTTTCCATGCGAAGGTACGAAAAATGATGACGTGTTGCATGACGTGTCGCAGGGGCCCCTGCGAGGGTAAACAATGAATCACCGCGGGCGTCCGATGTGTTAAGAACTGTGCGAAATTCTCTATCCGGGGCAAAATACCAGAAAATGACCACGCCCTTTTAAAAATGACCACAACTTCCAACATGGCTTTATCTTCTAAACCGTTGGAGCTACACATTTTCTGAAGTGCTCAAAATGTTCAGAATACCAATGTTTAGGGGGACATATCCAGCGACTCTTCAGGGTCATCATTGTGGCCAAATCCAATATGGCTGCCATCTCAAAACAGTTTTGGCTATAACTATTGAACCAGATGAGCTACAAAATGCAAACTTGGTGTCTATTTCATGTTTTCTGGACATTTTAAACATGTTGGAATGCTTATCTTTATGATTGGGTGGGTCCGAACCAATTTGCATATTTCAAAGATAATGACGTTTATATACAAAATTTTTGCTGAAAACTGTTACACAATATTGTACTGGCTGTGTCTACTCTTATATTGTTTCAATAAAATTGCATCTAAGGTGCGACATTGGTGTAGTGGTTAGTTCATACGGAAGGTGAATTTTTGTTACTTTCTAAAATGTTGCCAACCGGACGATGATACACGAAAGGAGAAGAAGCATCTAAGATACATAGGTTGTTTGTTTTCTCCAGTTTTAACTCACTCCTAGAACTCTACACTCAATCTGGATGAAACTTTATGTTACATAATGATACATGTAATAATGTATCACGATGATGTCATGAAGGCCGCAGTGTAGTATGTGAAAAAGCACATGCTGACTCCATCCATCTGGATGCGTGGACGTCTGGACGTGTACACCTTTTTACGGTCTATGGGTTTGCCGCTCTGACATAATTCTCTGACATCACTGTGATGTCAGGGGAACCACTATAACAGAATGTCTTTGCCACTCTAACGTCACGCCCTGGCTTCACTGTGATGTCACACAAACAGAGTCCCTTTTATGCCCATATATGTTGTTCCCTGATGTCATCAATATTAAGCCCATAATAAGTTGCCTGGCGGTGCCAGCATCTATCACACACTTCACTACCGCCAGGGGGTGGTGTTGAGTGCAGTCTGGTTTATTAACCAGGCAACATAATAAGGACTTCACAGGACTTCATATGGGAATGCTCATACCCATACCCATGCCCAATTGCCCATACAGTATATGGAGGCCACATCGGCCACATACCACACTAACGGAATCCATATATGGCCAAGACAGATGGTCAAGACAGCCCATATCTGTGTGGCTGGTTCTACAGACAGGGATCTCCATCTATGGGCATAAAGGGGTATGATGTCAGATGTCATAGACATCATAGGACTTTCACATAACAAATAACTGAGTAAGCATGTTTGGGCTCTCACAGCATATCTCCATATAAAGTACATGGATATCCATATACGGGTACCACAGGTCTCCATATATGGGTAACTGGTCGATATACATCAGTGGCCAGATGGCCAAGACATGGCGACCAAGCTCGCCCTTTAGGGTGAGGTCGCTTGTCGCCCTGAGTCATCTTACTAGTAATAAGCTAATTAGAGTGCTCTAGTGCTCTACCATTGTGTTTCCAATGCTCATGAAGCATATAATAGACACAATGTTTGCTAAAAGGTGGCAAAGATTAAGTAAGGTACAGTAAAATACATTTTCAGATACACGTCATCTTTGAAATATGTTGAGATGCACCCAGACATAAAGACAAGCATTCCAACATGTTTCTAATGGTCAAAAAACATGAAATAGACACCAAGTTTGCATTTGTAGCTCATCTGGTTCAATAGTTAGAGCCAAAATAGTTTTGAGATGGCGGCCATATTGGATTTGGCCACAATGATGACCCTGAAGAGTCGCTGGGCACCCTTCCTAAATCATTAGAGCATGCTCTGGGTTACATCTGGGACAAGTTTGATGGTTTTACACTGATTAGTGCAAAATATGTCCCTAAGGCCCTGGACAATAAGAAGTTGACCGTTTTTAGCGTTTCTTAGTTGTTTTGTCATAAAATATCGAAATGAGAAATGTTACACACGTATATTTCCCCCTAAACATTGGTATTCTGAACATGCTGAGCACTTCAGAAAATGTGTAGCTCCAACGGTTTAGAAGATAAAGCCATGTTGGAAGTTGTGGTCATTTTTAAAAGGGCGTGGTCATTTTCTGGTATTTCGCCCCGGATAGAGAATTTCACACAGTTCTTAAGTTGTTCCTTGGGGTCATATTAGCCAAGAACAGTTGAGATATTCTCTCCTAAATTAAGCGCATACATATCTTAGCCAGGTCCTCTACTATTGTCAGGCTGTACCTTACAAGTTTAACTCCATCGTGTGATGCATGGTTTTAGAGCGGTCAGACCACATTCATTTTAACATATTATGACAAAGGGTCTTCAACAAGGGGGTCCGGGACCCCTAGGGGGTAGGGCTCCAAAGAGTTACTACAGGGGGTCCTCCAAATCTTTGTGTGATAGAAACTCCCCTTTTTTATATTAACCACTTGAACCCTAGCGTCCATATTCTGATAACTTTAGCCAAAAATAGCAGATCTACAAGCTCACAACGCCTCGCACTGCGAGGCGTTGTGAGCTTGTCGGCTATTTTCGGCAAAGAGGTTTGGTGTAGGGGGAAAAGCACAAGTACCAAGTGAAAGGTCAAGTTTATTAGTTATTGACCGTTCAAGTGGTTAGATATTTGAAAACACACATTAGCATGAATCCAAAATACACTGATCATTGTGCTGTCAAGCGATGAAACTATATGGAATCAATGAAAAGGTTGTGGGGGTCCCTGCTTCATCTGTCTCTCAACTAAGGGGTCCTTGGCCAGAAAACATTGAAGAACCCTGCATATGATAAAGGGCCAGTGAGCAACAAAGAGAAAGATACGATAAACCAAAGATGAAAAAAAGAGACAACGTAAGTAATTTGTATTGCTTGTACTTCCACAGAAGGTCCCATTGGGTAGTTTTAGTGGTGAGAGATCAGATCACCACTGCAGTATGGCAGATGCAACCCCCCCACACACAACATACTGCAATGTATGATGCTCATCACTCACTGTGAAATTTCCTCTGGAGCTCCTGCTGTACTTGCTGTGAGCTGGCTCCATCAGGGCGCATGAAACCCAGCAGCCTCTGTTGCAGGTTGGCAGGGGAGCTGAAACTGTCAGCCAACAGAAAACATGGTACCCATAAAACACAGTAGAAAAAAATGGGACAGAAGAGAGATGCTGCATGTGTCGCGCACTAGCATTAAATGCAAAATCAGCCTATTGACTGAAAGCTGAGCCTATTAATCTAAATCCCAAGGGACCATTTTTGGTGAGAGCGAGGTGCACTCTCAGACTGTTTACAAAATCACTGTACATGCTAGGAACTCAGGATTTTCTGGTGAAAGCAGGCATTCTAAGCTTCATTTCAAGGTATTGTTTATTCAAATAGTCCTAACAGATTTGCTGTGGCTCTGGAAAGATGGGGCAAAATGGTCAAAGTTTTGGGCAAGGGCTACTGTATCTATAGAATGGGAGAACATCCGGGCAGTGAAATGTGTTAAATGGATTCCTCTGTTTCTACTGGTGTGTTGTAGATCCCACACACTGATCGTCACATGATGTGCAGTGAAATTTAGCTTGGGTTCAGATCTTAGACAAATCATTTTGATAAGTAAAAGTAGCCATGGGTGGCCATACTGTAGACATTTTAGAATATGAGCTTAGCAAAAACCTTATGATTCAAGTTTATCATCATCTGTGTTTGCATTCATCTACTTATGATTCTCAGACCACAAGCTGACAACAAAGCTAGATTGCTACCAAACTAAACTCTAAATCAGAATAGCATGTTGTACATTTTACATACAGTTGTTTTATATGGCCTTGCATTCTGAAAGGGATGTATATGGCCATATGCCTACAATATCAAAGCACTGGATTATTATAGACAACCAGAAAAGTTGCTGCCATGAATAATGTTTGTATGCCAGTGTTACACATGAATGTAACCAATCACTAAAACATTTGTCGTCATATAATCAGATAGCTCATATAACATTTGACACTAGAAGAATAACATTTGACACTAGAAGAATATAACTACTACTGAGCATTATTCACACTTTGTAGTACATCATATTAACGTCATACGAATGTGCACCACACTCATGAAAAAACAAACAAGCCTCATATTGGTGCGCTGGTACAGGGGCTGCACCGCGACTCAGCGTGTCACGTATGCCTTGATTTGTTACAAATGTTTGTATATATGTTTTGAATACATGACTGCTGTGTCGTAAGACAAATTTCAGTGTGAACTGACAAAAAAGTACTATATCATATCATATCAGAGAGAGAGAGAGAAAGAGAGAGCCATTACCTGGCTGCTCCCAAAGACGAGGGGCTGAACTGAGAGTTGGTATCAAGGAATTCCTGCAGACCCTTTAACTCCAGAAGGACTGCCTCCAGACCACTAGAGCCAACACTGCTCTCCAGCTGGCAGGGGGGGACCAAACATTGATTAGTAACCATTACCACTATCAAGAAAACATCGTTGTAATTCAAAATTGAGAACGTAAATGTGATTAAGGGCTATACCAGGGGTCTTCAACAGGGGGTCCTCAGAGTTACTACAGGGGGCCGCCAAATCCTTGTGTGATAGGACAATTATTTTAAATGAACAACTTGAACCCTCGCATCCCTGTACTCCAAAAATAGCAGATCTACTATTTTTGGCAAATAGGTTTGGTGTAGAGGTAAAAAAAGAGCAGACCGAGTACAGAGTGAAAGGTCAAGTTTACTAAGTATCGACGATTAAAGATTTTAAGTGGTTAAGTGTCAAACAAGTCTATGAATCTATTTATGAAATCGATGAGAATCACACATTTATACAATAGCGGGTCCCTGCTTCATCTCCCTCTCAGCTAAGGGGTCCTTGGCCTGAAAAGGTTGAAGACCCCTGGGCTATACAAATGATCTGACTTGAAGGAACGTCACATCATCTCATTATGGTACTTACAATAGTCATAGTCTGATTCCCTTTGTTAATCGTCTTCTCAACAGCAAGGCTCCCATCCCAGATACTCCTGTAAAAAGTAATCATCATCTTCCTTGTGAACATACACCAGCACTAATGGTTCCAACAAAGATGTAGTGAAGAGCACTAGTAAATTATGACCCAGATAGCGTAGTTAATTTATGCCAATGTGCCAAATCAGTCCAGAAATCGCAGTTTAGTTACACAACTGACCCCAGAATACGGGTGAAGTAGACACTGATGCCATTGTGTTTTCCTGAGAAAACCACCTCTGGGCCAGCTGACATCGATGCGATCGGGGCAGCACCAGAAGTTATGGGGGTTGCAGCCACAAAAGGTGTCATTGGAAGTGTAGGTAAAACACCTGAGGAAAGAAAGAGAAAGGCTTAGATAGGGTGACCTATCATCAAAGGTAAGGCCTCAAAGCTCCCCTCCAGCCAATTATACCGTTTGCCATCATACATTTTCAGCAAAACACCTCCAGCGTTGTGATATTTACCTGGTAAAGGAGAGCTAAACATGGGTCCAACATTGCTTGGAGCTGTGATGGCTGAGGGGAATCTCATCTGTGCTTCTCCTCCATATCTATTAAAGCAATGAAAAAGTCCAAGGTATTGTGATGTACAATAGTTTGTAACAACTCTTCCTCTATAATCCCATTCGAATTTGAATGCTTTATAATTCAAACCTTTAAAAAAATATATGTTATATTTGTAGATGCTAAAATTTAGCCTATTATGATGTACACATACCTTAATATGTACCTAATTGTGTACTACACAAACATACACCCGCAATGCCTATTGGGCATACTACAGGATATAGCATAATTATGGTTGTTATATCTTCTGTCCACTAGGGGGCATTTCAACTATCAAAACTATTTTCTGTTATAAGCTAACATTATCAATAACCACTTGGAATTACCAACAGGGTATGCTTTCTTGCCAAGTAACTAATAATGAAGGCACAAAATGAATTACGTCAACTCATTACTCATTCATTACCCATCACTTTTCAATAAGCACACATGCACAGAGCAGGTTGTTGGTGGTCGACCGTTTGACCGCCTCAGCTCCACGTTTGGCAACTCATCCAATCACTAACTAACTCATCCAATCACACACTCGTTTCATTCTCAAACCGCTTTATTTAACCCATTTAGGACGGGAACGCCTATTTGTAACTGTACCTCTCAAGACAGGAACCCCTTTTGGGGTTCTTGTTGCTATGTACAATATATAGAAACATATCGTCACTGTCGGGCAGAAACCTTGTATCTCCAAGTGGTTGTTTTTTTTCTAGTAAAGTAAAGCCCTGCTTCATCATACAAGACTGTCGCACAAAACTAGTGAAAATAGCAGATCTACAAGCACACAACACCTCGCGGTGCGAGGCGTTGTGTGCTTGTAGATTGGCTATTTTCACAATTTTAAAGTATTTTTAAAATGATGAATACAAAATGAACGGTTTTGGATACACAAGATTTCCACAAGACATTCGGTTCTATCCACATTTTCTTAAGTGCAGAGCACTTTTTATTTACTATATTTTATAATCACAGAAGTGGTGGCAACTGCATGGGAGAGTAAACACAACACTGACCTGAAGAAGGCTCTGGTGGCCCACACTGAAACTTCTCTGTCACAAGCAGCGTTAGAACAAGCCAGGATCAAAGCTGTGGCACATGCTTGCTCCTCCTGAAAGCGAAGAATGTGTGAGGAATCAAGCATATGATACTAGAATAATGTGTGATACACATACAGCACATTTGTTTGTGTATAATCTGATGATTATCTAAACATTATCTGCTATCCTTACCCTGTGAAGCTTGAAGAATCGTTCAATTTCTTCACCTTCTCCTCCAGCGCCACTAACCAAGAGGTGGCGCAGTTGGTCAACTGGACGTAGCTTATGGAAGATGTGACTACCCTACAGTACAGGAAATAACATAATTTAGGCGAGTTATGGCAATGATTTGAAAAGACAGACAGACTGATAATAGAATTGCGTACATCATTATCTCTGCAAGGCAGTAGCGATGCCAGGATTAACATTTTGGCAAAATTTGGTGCTGGACAGGGGGAGGTCTCACACAAGCCATCTTAAATAAAAATCCACAACATTTGTGTCATGTTAAGACAATTTTAAGCATTTGACTTCAGCACAGCACTTGTGAGTGAGCCATTTATGTTGTGATGTCATAGTGATGAAATTGCAGTGATTGGACGTACAACAAACATTGAGCCATTTGTTTCAGAATCATGTAGGCCAGATCTAGGCCAGATACAGTATAAGCCAGGTTTCAGAGCCTAAATCTGGCCCGGACGTTTTGTACACCTGTTTTGAGGTGAGGGGTGCTTTATATGTAGGCCATATCTAGGCCTGATTTGTTTATGAGTTAATGTCATTAAGCGTCCTGCTAGATTTGGGTAATATGGGATGAGGTGGGACAAACATGATGTGACACCAAACTTTGATCCATTTGTGTTAGAATATAGTAGAGCCCTGCAAGCCCGACGGGACCCGACCAGGGCCCGGCCCGGCCCGCCAAAACGGGCCGGGCTCGGGCTCGTTTAGAAACTCACCAACGGGCCTAGGGCCGGGCCCGGGCTCAGAACCATGCTCGGAACATTTCGCGCTGTGAATTTCACACATCACGTCTCTGTGTGTGCGCTTAGAATGGAGTGTGATATGTGTGTGTGAGTGAGTGCTGCCTGCCTGCCTCCCATAGCCTTCTAGGCTAATAGCCTTCTAGGCTATGGGCTCTATCCGTATCTATAGCAACACGGCTCTGATTAGCCAATGGAGAGCCGCAACGAGCCGAGGGCGACGGTTTTTCTTCTCACACACTCACACAAGTCTACTCTGCGACTCTGCGTGTACATACACAGCGAGACTAGAACATTAGGAGCACTACTGTAGTTTCACCCATTTCACCGTCATTTCTCAAATAAATCGCCCTGTAATGATTCCCCGACCTCCCGAGTACCGTATCAGTTACGGGATGCGTGCGTGCGTCTTTACTCTTTAGTACTGGACGATACTACGAGATGGCTTGTAACCACGGGCGGCAAGCCGACAATAATATCAATATCTAATTGCTAGTGAAGATATACAGTAACATAACAAACGGTGGGTGGAGGAAGATTTCTTGCGTTGTGATGTGTGTGTAATTACTTGCTGTGCTGTTGTGTTGTGTTGACTTCTTTCTTTTAATCAGAGCGCAAGACGAGCACAGCTATAGTATGGGCTGTACATACTAACGTCTCTCAGTCTCCGTCCTCTCCGACCATAGTTTTCGTCGGAAAGTTTCGACTTTCTGACGTGCGTGCAGCTTTCCAAACTCAAATTATGAGTAATCCTTTTCAGAAGTTACAAGAGATGTCATTTTGTAGTTGAACTGGACCTTTCCGACGCAAATTTCGGTGGTCTGTGACAGTATGGACTCCCCTTGAGAGTGTAGCTGCAGCAGCGCGCAGCAGTGAAAGCCAGCACACAAATAATTAATTAATAATAAGGCGACGGGCTTCGGGCCGGGCTCGGGCTTTAAATAGCGGCACCAAACGGGCCACGGGCCGGGCCTGGACTGAAGTCCACGGGCCAGGGCCGGGCCCGGGCCCACATTTTAGGCCCGTGCAGGGCTCTAGAATATAGGCCAGATCTAGGCCAGATGTAGACCACACTTCAGAGCCCGGATACCTTTTACACCTAGTGTGAGGTGAGGGCGGGGTGCTATTTATACAAGTTAATTTCACTCACATTCTCATCGGGAGCAGTTAGGGGTTCAGAGCCGGGAATCTAACCTGGAACCTTGTACTTTTACTTTTGGTACTTTAACTACATTTTGATCCCAACACTTTTGAATTACAGTCTTTTACGGAGTACTTCTACATTGCAGTATTGACACTTTTACTCAAGTAAAGAAATTGAGTAAAGAAATTTTCCACAACTGCTTTCCAGTAGTTAAAGTACAAGTATTGTACTATACTGACCTTAGCAGACAGAAGGACAAATCTTTGTGGAGGGATATTGTGTTGTTCAACCACCACAGGAGAGTCCGTAATGGGGACCAGGTCTTTGTTCAGCGGAGTGGAGACCTTGTTGGGCCTCTCCTCGTTGATAGCGCAGAGTGCCCAGGAATGGCCATCTACATTGGACATCATCTACAATACAATGTATAGAACATTAAGAACATCCCATGGCACAGAAAAGCTAAATATGAGTGTACTACAGAGCTGTCACGATATGTCATTAACGACGATTTAATTGTGTTTCTGTTCAAGACAATTACATTCCTGTTTGGCTTTTAGGCTTTGAAGTCGCACATGGGAGATATGACACATAACCTATAAGGTAAATGTTCAAAGAAATGCAGTACAATTTTGACACAATGCTACGCGTTGTGAGCTTGTAGATCTGCTATTTCCACTATTTTGTCCACATGTTTGAAAATATGAAACATTTTCAACGTGTAAACGATTATGACAAAATAATTGTGATTATGTCAAATTATGGCGATTAGACAATTATGTAATAATTGTGACAGCCCTAGTGTACTGCATAAAGCAAGCATCCCACCTGAGTCTCCATCAGGGGTTTCTTGAAGGGGAAAGAGTCGTGGTTGATGCACCACAGGATGTCGCTATCCTCTGTCTCAGATGCAGCCATTAGTAGAACTCCTTCAAAGATAAAAAAAAAAATCAATGTATTACAGTCAGATATGTGACCACACCGTCTTGTATTCAACAGGAGATAAGAGCAAGACAGTGTAATACCTTTGCTATGTAGAGCCTTGTGGACCTTTGCAGGTTTCTGCAGGGTTGAAGATGCAGAAAACCCAGGTGGAAGACGGACATGCACCAAGGCAAGAGTGCTGGGTCTCGCAGCAACATGCTTCATTTGTGGCGGGGTAAATGGCGTGGTGCTGAAGTAGAGACGAACACCTATTTTGTTTTTTAAATAAAGGTATTAGTATCTCAATAAAACAAAAGTACATGTCAATCTTTTTATTTAACAAATCACTATTGCAGCACTAGTTTTCCTTACCTGCATGAGTAATAGCAAGCAGGTGGCAGTCTAATGACTCAGATCTGTCAATCACAGAGATCTGGACAATAGGTTTGAAGACAGAACGATCAATTGTCCTGTAATTGGAGAAGACGTGAAAGTGGATGGAACACATAGCCAAAACAGATAAGATTATAATTTTTTTAAATACTTGACAAACCTAGACTTACCTGGCAATGTTTCCAGCTGCACCAACAATGTAATTCTGTGACATACATGTCACACGACTCATGCCCATGCCATCAACACCCAGGTCATATACCTGAATTACAAACAAACGTCAACTAAACCAAAAGGTAAAGGATGAATCCTTTAAAGAATTTTGAGATCAGAAGTGACGAATATTAATTTCTGATAGGCTTCAATTCGTCAAGAGACAGCTTAGTGACAAAACATCAAGAAAAATCACCTGTAGGACTCCTTTCTCTGAGCGTGTGAAGAGAGTGTTGCGGGAGTTGTCAATGGCTATCTGCATAATGGGGTCTGTTGAATATAACAGCATGCGTCTGCATTATAAAAAGTTGTATTGGACCAGAGACAATTCCCAAATCATTTGAATTTGAATCACCTTCCTTACCATCTTCTGAGAACCAGAACTGGACCATGGAGGGAACGAGAAAGGACAGGCTGCTTTTGGAGTGGTTGATTTTTTGGCATCGCTGGCTAAACCAGCCTGCCTCGGCCTGGTATGCGATCTCATACAGGCAGCCGTCCTTGCCTGCCATGAAGATGCGTCCATGGTCCGTGGAGGCGATGGCCAGGATGTGGGTGTTGTCTGTTGGTATGGAGTAGAGTGGGTCCGGCAGCAGCTGCATCCCACCAGACATGCTGTCATTCAACCCTATAAGAGAAAAAGCAAACGTCTGGACACTCCAATACAGTAGGTCAGGGGTCTTCGAGGTTCAGGCCAAGGACCCCTTAGATGAGAGACAAAGCAGGGACCCCCACAGCCTCTTCAGAGATTCCATAATATAGTTTCATTATTTGACAGCATGATTGTTAGTGTATTTTGGATTCATGTCAATTTGTTTTTAGATATTTAACCACTTGAACTGTCAATAGTTAATAAACTGGACCTTTCACTCAGTACTTAGTCTGCTCCCTCTACACCAAACCTCTTTGCCGAAAAATAGCCGATCTACAAGCTCACCAAGCCTTGCAGCGCGAGGTGTTGTGAGCTTGTAGATCTGCCATTTTTGGCTAAAGTTCTCAGAATATGGACGCTAGGGTTCAAGTGGTTAATCTACTGTAAAAAGGAGAAACAAAGTTTCTATCATACAAAGATTTGGAGGACCCCCTGTAGTAACTCTGAGGACCTCCTAGGGGTCCCGGACCCCCTGTTGAAGACCCTTGCAGTAGGTAAATGGGTTAAGAGGACAGGACTCTGGGTAAACTAACCGTGTCAACAATAGAACAAATATTTCGGTGTACGAGCCTGGATGAGGGAGTTCTCACCTGTATGGCCTTTAGGAAAACTGAGTCCAAGGATGACCACATCCACTGGTGTGGCTAGCACTAAGAGATAGTGAATGTTGGGCTGGAAAATCCCTGGGAAGAAAAATGGAAATCTTAATAGACACTCCCAAAGAATACATGATCCAATTTTTGTGGTTTAAGATTAAATGTTATGTCTACCTGGCTTTGGTTTCACGAGACCCACTGACAGGATGGTTTCAATGAGGCCATCAAAATATGCCACATCACCACTGAAAATTATCAACATGTCAATCAATACATAAACCTTTGATATGGTCCATGCAACAGTTTTATAAAGGCAACTGCTTCAAATGTAAACGTATGCAGTACGCACCCATCTTCATAGTTCCACATGAAGATGTCATTGTCGATGGTGAGCCATGCTCGACTTATCTCAGGAAAGACTCCCATCATGCAATTGCACTGCATATCTATAGAGCTTAGTTAAGATGAACGCAAGTACCTTGGGCACATCATCATTTTGTATTAGAGGAAATCTAACACAAAGAGTAACACAATTAGACGTGTGTACGGCAGGTATCAATGCACAAGCCACTTTGTTTGTTTTGACAAAAGATACGGCTGAATTGCTCCACCAGTTCAGGAGGTAAGGGTACTCTGCGGACTGCACTAAGCTCTGGGAGGTTTGGCACAGTAAGTAGCCCTGGTCCCTGGAGGGGATAGTCCATGTCTGACATTCCAGAGAGTGACGGCATATCTGCAAGGAAAGGAACAAAATAACAGTAACACTCCTGTTAATTATTGTCATATTCACTGATGTGGGCTACAGCAACAGATTTGACAACATCTGTGTGTTATTGATACTTCTACTGCATTCTGCATTGGTTCTAAAAGCAGAGTCGAGGGACCCCACAGGTTCTTGAAAGGGTTCCAGGGGTCCCCAACTAAATGGACGATCATAGGAACCGAACTAAATGGACACCTGTGGGGTGAAATCTCGCTACTACTACATGTCATTAGTTCGACTAAGGAGCGTCAGACTCGGGAGGGTTGGCGACTCACCCCACGGAGTTAGAGTAAGGGTTGGGTGTGGAAAAAATGACATGTAGTAACAGCGAAGCGCTCCCCACCTGTGGGTTCGTAACTCAGAGCACTCTCCAAGTTAAAGTAATGGAGGATTTTAATGCGCAAATGAGTGCCCCAAAGAAAAAGGTTGTCTCAAACGGGACTCAGTGGTCCATCTAAGTATACTATGCATATCAAACTGGGGGATCTTGCAGTGGAAAAGGGTTGGACATCACTGATCTGTTCTACTGTGCCTGAACATCATCACTTACTGTGAGAGGGAACCGACAGCAGCTCTGACAGATCAGGAAAGCAGCGGTCATCTTGCATGTGTCGGTCAATGAGCCGACCAGAGCTCTCCAACGCCTCGGCGAGCGCAGCAGCTGGGCTGCTGGGTCCAACGCTGGACGGCATGACGACGATGGTCCCACCACCACCACTGTCTCATGGAAACATGGAGATATTTTACTTCTTCACGCATGTTTTCTGACACAACTTTAAATGCCATGATGGGTCTGCAACCTGGGAGGGCATGGGGGTGATCTATGGCTGATCTATGTAATTTTACAGCCATTCTAAGGCTAAAAAACATTCCTTTTTATTATTTTAAAAGTTAAATAGTGAAAATAGCTGATCTACAGGCTCACAACGCGACATGAGCTTGTAGATCTTACTGATTGTGTGTAACACTGCTGTATGATAACGTAGGGCATCAATTTCTAAAGAAAAAACGAACTAAAACATAAAGCTTTTATTTTATTTCCGTTATAAATAATTAATAATGGAAATAAAAGCATGTTATGAAGGTGAGGCAAACAATTAAAACGAATAAATAAAATACAACAAAAATACATTTATGAATTAGTCAACAAACCAGGATAAACATGACTGATCTGTGATTTGTCCCTTTATAATTCTACATCAAAGCGGTAATTTATTGAATATGGGGCTTCCTGCTTGAGATAATCTGTGTTGTTTTTGTTAGTGTGCAGAGTTATTTGGTTATATACATGATTTATTTATTTGGGGGGGGGGGGGGGGGGGGGGGGGCATGCAGAACTCCCCAACCAGGGTCTGGGTCTCCCTAAAACTTCTTATTAGATATATGTTTCTGTGTTCTGTTGAATGTTGTACATGTTTAATACTTTTATCAGGCTTGCTTTACTAGAATGGGTACAATTTCAGCCTTAAAATGCCAAATGTAGGTGTACAGATTTGATGGGAGAGGACCCAACATCTTTAATAATAAATTCTTATCTTGAAGTCATTAATTAAGTGAATATATGTGTGATTTTGCATGCATTTCCCCCACCCCTAAAGCGGGGGGTCTGGGGGTCCTCCCCCAGAAAAAAATTAACAGAATAGATTTAATTTCCTGTGTTCTGTTGAATTTTGTGCATGTTTGATACTTTTATCAGTCTTGCTTTACTAGCATGGGTACAATTTCAGCCTTAAAATGCCAAATGTAGGTGTACAGATTTGATGACTGAAGCAAAGTAAGACATCTTTAATAATGACTTCTCATCTTTAAGTCATTACTTAAGTGAATATCTGTATGATTTTCTTGCATGCATTGCCCCCACCCCTAAAGCGGGGGGTCTGGGGGCCCTCCCCCAGAAACATTTTAACATAGTAGGCCTAGATGTAATTTCCTGTGTTCTGGTGAATTTTGAGAGTTTGATCCCAAATCCAGGAGAATTCCAGGAGATTTGCCAATCCAGGAGATTCCCAGGAGATGGGCTCAAAATCCAGGAGACTCCTGGGAAATCCAGGAGCATTGACAAGCGTGCATTAAATCTAGTAAACATGGGCAATACAGGGCAACCATCTTTGCTTACATAACATGTAAAACATAATGTCTATTTTCTAAAGAATGCCTGAACGGATTTCCAATCTGATTTTTTTGTTTGAAAGCTGTGAACAGCCTGCACAAACATGGTGCATGATCTGTGCATGGGCGTGCATGATCTGTGCACTATAAATGACATGGAAGTCTATGGAGATTTATGGCAGGGAGATCCCAAAGAAGGCATATTATCAAGAAATTGGCTTCGGGTGATTATATTTTCTGTGCTGGAGTTTGGAAGCGCTTGTAGGAACTAGGAAGTCACTCAGCGGTCCTGTGTACCACCTGGTTCTAAATGTCACATAATGCAGGAGGCAGCGGGACGCTGCGTAAATAGAAGACGAGCGCTTCCGAAGTTCAACACTTAGAAAATAAACCATGTCTGCTCGGATTTCTTGACAGAAAATAAATCATAACAATTCTACGGTGGATTTTTCCGAAGCAAACACTTTGCAGATAGCAAGAGTAAATTCCAAGCTTTCCATAGAGCCACAATATTGGTCATTTTGAAGTCGTTTAATACAATCAGATAGCAAACAAACGTTTTGATGCATTGGATCCCTATGGGAGGTATTGCAACCCTAGATTCATCCGAGTATAAAAAGAAATCTAGTGTTGCAATTTGTAGCTATCTGTAATCTACAAGCCCACAATTGCGATATGTGACGCATTGTGAGCTTGTACGATTTGACAGCTTTCGATGAGGTTGACAGTGTTTAACTATCAGAATCAGATTACTAACATCTGCCCTTAACATAAAACAAGCGGATGCCGTCACAAAAAATAACACAATAATAAAGACACAATAAGTGACACTGAAGTGGTTAGTTGTACAAGAAGGACCATTAATTAACAACATTATGCTGGGATGCTACATGCTAGTTAGCCAACCAGTAGTAATAAAAGTATTATTGAAATGTTTGAAAATAAACCCGAGTACTTCACCTGTATTCAAAAAGCGTGTCACGTGATTCTAGCTGATGCGGCTGTAGAGTTTGTTTTCAAGGACACCAATATGAATATGAAATATTCTCAAGAAATAAACAAACAGTTAGCAGCCCGCCAACCTCATGCACTACAGCAAAGTTGAAAGATGACAGTCAAGAGAGCAGCCGGGGACGTATTTCCGGTGAGCCCAGACCATGCAGAGATGTGGCTATAGAGCACTGCTGCCTCCTACCGGTTACAGAAGGAACACCAATACTGTTGTACAGTTTAGTGCAGTTGGTCCCTTTATGGGGGTCTAAATTGACCCATACAAGTCCATAACTCTGACAGGGGTTTCATGGGTTCCATTTGTACACTGAGTTAAAGGACAACTTTAGTTTTTTACAACAAGGGTTCATATTCTAGATTGTAATTAAAGAATATAAAAGATGAGTGTTAAAATTATTTCATTTACTTCTTTCTATTGTTTTAGAGATTCTTATTTCAGTGGCTAAATATGTCATTTTACACAGAATAATTAGCCCATTCCCAAGATACAATGCAACCTTTCATGTTTGGATGTGACTTATGGGGGCTAGAAGTGTTACTGTAAATAGCAATGAAGAAACTGCTGGCTTATTGTCTAAAAATACATATTTAGCCACTTGTACAGCCACTTGTACGTACGCATGCCCCACATTTTAGCACAGTAAACGCAATAAAACAATAGAACGAGGCAAATGAAAACATTTTAACTCACTTTTTCTTTTCTCTAATTACAATCTAAAATATGAACCCTTGTTGTAAAACCTTGAAAATTGCATGACTTTGTCAACAGACAATCTACAATGTGACACAATGTAAGATTGTCTAATGGCTATTTTTGAAAAGCTGATAAAGAAATTGCAGATGCCTGGCGACAGAGTTAAAGTGACAGTGATGTTGCTAGGTTTTCAATGTGTGTGTATTGGGGGGGGGGGGGGGATTCTATGCTTCCCAAATAAAATGTTTTGTTTTTGACAAATGTTTGACAAGGGTTTTAACTCAATATAGATATTAATGTTTATTATGGTTATATTATGTTGTAAATGAATCTGAAAAGAGTTTATGTAGTATGCATACAACACACCATGATACTGTAAATGGCACCAAAATACAATGTACCTGTGAAATATTGGTAAACTGGTGTCTTGTATTGAAGGTTACAAAAAAGAAAAAAGCATTCTTGAAAAGGTAAGTAATCAAACACAGAGAAGAGTTTGAATTTTACAGGACATGGCAGTTACTGTAAGCACCAAAGAGTAGCAACTCCCTTCTCTTCTCATTCAAGTTAATTTAAGCTGCCTTGGGCGTTTTCGCGAGCCGTTGTGAGCTTATAGAGCTGATAGAAAGAGGTTTGGTGTAGAGGGGAAAAAGAGCAGAGTGAAAGGTCAAGTTTATTAAGTATTGACGGTTCAAGTGGTTAAATATATGAAAACACAAATTGACATGAATCCAAAATACACAATGATTGTGCTGTCAAACGATGAACCTAAATGGAATATATATGAACAGGTTGTGGGGGTCTCTGCTTCATATCTCTCTCAACTAAAGGGTCCTTGGCCTGAAAACGTTGGAGACCCCTGGTGTAGACACTCCACAAAGCCTGCGAATTCACGGTGGATTCAAACCCACAACTGGTGGTGTGCAACCACTGCGCCACCCGAGCAATTCACAAATACTCAAACTTCATAAATACTCAAATATTTATTTTGCAATTCACAAATACTCAAACTTCACAGTGTATCAGTCAGTATATATCTACAGTATGTCAAAGAACAAAAATATTAAGTGTGCTCTCTATTATGAGTCTTGAACGGCCACATGAACGCTGACCATGAACATATTTTGGAATTGCCCAGAAATAGACAAATATTGGGATATATGGTCACAAATAAAGGACATACTAAAATAATTGAATGTGAATGTATATGTGAATTTTGCAAATAAATAAAAAAAATCCCGGGCTGCTTCCTCTTCGGGGTTCCTCTTCTGGTTTGGATCAGATCGGTGCTTGCAAAGCAGGACCCTATTAAAAAAAAGAAAAAAAAAGAAAAAAAGTTAATACTAGCGGGTAAACTGAAAATATAAGGCAGAAAGCATTCAACTTCCGCCGTGTGAGCTTCCCCGGAAGTTGTCTTTTTTTTCACAGTGCGGTGTTCCTGCAAACATATTCCCCGCTGGAAAAGAATGGTCTACGTCTCCAGCTCCGTCGGTTGCGCTTGCAATAAACAAAATATATGATTCAGGCGATGTTACACTTATTAAGAGCGAGTTTTCTGAAATACATTATTCAAAAATTAGCCTACAAAAACAAATATGTTGCTAGATACTTTACATGTACTGTGTAATACACTAAAATGTGTTCCCTGCCTGAATGGGTTAAGAGCTACAATCCATTTTAACTTCCGTTAAACGCAGCACTTCCGGACAATTATCTGTGAAGAGGATATAAAGATAAGTTAGATGCCCAAGGCAGAGAAGGACTCAATTTAACAACAGAGCACAGAGACATACACACAAATAGGCCAGTCAATCTAAGTTAAAAACTAGTTAAAAAAAAGTATTCTACTGCATTTGGCCCCAAATGAATTATCCACTTATTATCACCCTTGATTCAATCACCCTTTCAATCAAAACATCACAATGAAACTATTACACTCTATTACATTGCGTTCAAACATAAAAAAAAAAGGAAAAAGACACAGACAGGATGTGGCGTGCTTCTAGATGATGTGGCTTTAGAATTCGTTTTCAAGGACACCAATATGAATATGAAATATTCTCAACAAATAAACAAACAGTGGTTGCAACTTGCAACCCACCAACCTTGATTAAAGGAAAAAGACACAGCCAGGATGTGGTTTGGCTCAATGGTGAAGTCCAGTCTCCTCTGGACCCTATAAAAACTAAATTAAAATATGTTAATACTAGTGGGTAAACTGAATCCATTTTGATGTGTTTTCATATAGCCTAATGATAACGTGCACAACACAACCCAATAGAAAACTGGAAAAAGGCTTAATCTATGCAGCAACTCACTGACAGTCACTAAGTCAGTATTGATAATGAAATTGTTTTAAAAAAAGAATAGTAAATTATAAGCCCTGTTGAGGACCCCTGACACATTTTAACCAATGAAATTCAGAAACATTTCCAGAATATTTAATCCAATTTACAGGACTATATAACAATAATTCAGCGCAATAACGAGTTGCTTACCCCTATGTGCAATGCCCAAAGACGGGCAGTGTAGCAAAAGTAAGTAGATCGACTATTTTCGGCAAAGAGGTTTGGTGTAGAGGGGGAAAAGCACAAGTACCAAGTGAAAGTTCAAGTTTATTAGTTATTGACCGTTCAAGTGGTTAGATATTTGAAAACACACGTTAGCATGAATCCAAAATGCACTGATCATTGTGCTGTCAAGCGATGAAACTATATGGAATCAATGAAAAGGTTGTGGGGGTCCCTGCTTCATCTGTCTCTCAACTAAGGGGTCCTTGGCCTGAAAACATTGAAGAACCCTGCATATGATAAAGGGCCAGTGAGCAACAAAGAGAAAGATACGATAAACCAAAGATGAAAAAAAGAGACAACGTAATTTGTATTGCTTGTACTTCCACAGAAGGTCCCATTGGGTAGTTTTAGTGGTGAGAGATCAGATCGCCATACTGCAGTGGTGATCTGATCTGATCTGATCTGATCTGATGCAACCCCCCCCCCCCCCCCCCCCCACACACACACACACACACACACAACATACTGCAATGTATGATGCTCATCACTCACTGTGAAATTTTCTCTGGAGCTCCTGCTGTACTTGCTGTGAGCTGGCTCCATCAGGGCGCATGAAACCCAGCAGCCTCTGTTGCAGGTTGGCAGGGGAGCTGAAACTGTCAGCCAACAGAAAACATGGTACCCATAAAACAAAATAAAAAAAATGGGACAGAAGAGATATGCTGCATGTGTTGTGCAGTTCCATTAAATGCAAAATCAGCCTATTGACTGAAAGCTGAGCCTATTAATCTAAATCCCAAGGGACCATTTTTGGTGAGAGCGAGGTGCACTCTCAGACTGTTTACAAAATAACTATACATGCTAGAAACTCAGGACTTTCTGGTGAAAGCAGGCATTCTAAGCTTCATTTCAAGGTATTGTTTATTCAAATAGTCCTAACAGATTTGCTGTGGCTCTGGAAAGATGGGGCAAAATGGTCAAAGTTTTGGGCAAGGGCTACTGTATCTATAGAATGGGAGAACATCCGGGCAGTGAATGTGTTAAATGGATTCCTCTTTTTCTACTGGTGTGTTGTAGATCCCACATACTGATCGTCACATGCGCAGTGAAATTTTGCTTGGGTTCAGATCTTAGACAAATCATTTTAATAAGTAAAAGTAGCCATGGGTGGCCGTACTGTACACATTTTAGAATATGAGCTTAGCAAAAACCTTATGATTCAAGTTTATCATAATCTGTGTTTTTATTCATCTATTATGATTCTCAGACAACAAGCTGACAACCAAGCTACCAAACTAAACTCTAAATCAGAATAGCATGTTGTACATTTTACATAAAGTTGTATTATATGGCCTTGCATTCTGAAAGGGGTGTATATGGCGATATGCTTACAATATCAAAGTACTGGATTATTATATCCAACCAGAAAGGTTGCTGCCATGAATAATTTTTGTATGCCAGTGGGGGGCCGCCAAATCCTTGTGATAGGATAATTATTTTAAATGAACTACTTGAACCCTTCCATCCCTATACTCCAAATATAGCAGATCTACAAGCTCTCAACGCCTCGCAACTGAGAGCATGTAGATCAGCTATTTTTGGCAAATAGGTTTGGTGTAGAGGTAAAAAAAAAAAAAGAGCAGACCAAGTACAGAGTGAAAGGTCAAGTTTACTGAAGAGTTTAAGTGGTTAAGTGTCAAACAAGTCTATGAATCTATCTATGAAATCGATGAGAATCTCCATCACACATTTATACAATATGTAGAGCGGGTCCCTGCTTCATCACCCTCTCAGCTAAGGGGTCCTTGGCCTGAAAAGGTTGAAGACCCCTGGGCTATACAAATGATCTGACTTGAAAGAACGTCACATCATCTCATTATGGTACTTACAATAGTCATAGTCTGATTCCCTTTGTTAATTGTCTTCTCAACAGCAAGGCTCCCATCCCAGATACTCCTGTAAAAAGTAATCAGCATCTTCCTTGTGAACATACACCAGCACTAATGGTTCCAACAAAGATGTAGTGAAGAGCACTAGTAAATTATGACCCAGATAGCATAGTTAATTTATGCCAATGTGCCAAATCAGTCCATAAATCGCAGTTTAGTTACACAACTGACCCCAGAATACGGGTGAAGTAGACACTGATGCCATTGTGTTTTCCTGAGAAAACCACCTCTGGGCCAGCTGACATCGATGCGATCGGGGCAGCACCAGAAGTTATGGGGGTTGCAGCCTGAGCCACAAAAGGTGTCATTAGAAGTGTAGGTAAAACACCTGAGGAAAGAAAGAGAAAGGCTTAGATAGGGTGACCTATCATCAAAGGTAAGGCCTCAAAGCTCCCCTCCAGCCAATTATACCGTTTGCCATCATACATTTTCAGCAAAACACCTCCAGCGTTGTGATATTTACCTGGTAAAGGAGAGCTAAACATGGGTCCAACATTGCTTGGAGCTGTGATGGCTGAGGGGAATCTCATCTGTGCTTCTCCTCCATATCTATTAAAGCAATGAAAAAGTCCAAGGTATTGTGATGTACAATAGTTTGTAACAACTCTTCCTCTATAATCCCATTCGAATTTGAATGCTTTATAATTAAAACCTTTAAAAAAATATATATGTTATATTTGTAGATGCTAAAATTTAGCCTATTATGATGTACACAATAAGGTACATACATCTGCAATGCCTACTGGGCATACTTAGGATATAGCATATGGTTGTTATCTTCTGTCCACTAGGGGGCATTTCAACTATCAAAACTATTTTCTGTTATAAGCTAACATTACCAATAACCAAGTGGAATAACCAACAGAGTATGCTTTCTTGCCAAGTAACTAATAATGAAGGCACAAAATGAATTACGATAACTCATTACTCATTCATTACCCATCACTTGTCAATAAGCACACATGCACAGAGCAGGTTGTTGGTGGTCGACCGTGGAGCCTCAGCTCCATTGGTAACTCATCCAATCACTAACTAACTCAGCCAATCACACACTCGTTTCATTCTCAAACCACTTTATTTAACCCATTTAGGACAGGAACGCCTATTTGTAACTGTACTTCTCAAGACAGGACCCCCTTTTTGGGTTCTTGTTGCTATGTACAGTATTGTTGAGAACCCGCACATGTCCATGCCCGGGGTCAGAGGAATGGCCGCTCGCCAGGTGGAGAGTTTAGGACATGATGAAATGAGGTTTATGATGTAGTAAGATATCTGATTAAATAGGTAGGGATGTGTGTTGCTTAACAGTAAACATCTGATAAAAAAGAGGAAAGCGCCTAAAATACAAGCCTCTCTCTTTTTGTTCGGACGGACAAGGACTCTATATTTTTACTGTGTTGCCTTTTGTTTATTTTTTTGTACTCTTTTCGCTTTAATAAAACAATAAAAGCCCTTTTTACTTGGGAACCAAATACTGTGTTGTTCTTCTGCTCCATCCTCGGTCAAAGGTCATCTGCCATTTCCATCTCTTTGTAGGATTATTCCTGAGTTTGGGTGAGTCCAGATATACTGTATTATCTAGATTTTCATAGCCAAACGGTTTAGTCTGTTGTCATTTTGGTGGTCTCGCATTTTCCTGTCCCTCTGGGAGCTCAGGACTGCTGCTGGTCAGCCCGAGGCGGAGGGGGCTTTGCTCTCAGGAGAGCGAGGTTTACCCGGCCTGGTGATCACCGGTGGGAGCTCTAAATCCAAACAGAGTGATTGGGATTGTGAGACCAGCGTGGCTGAAACAAAGCCTGCACTCTGATTATCACAGGTGGTAATCTTTAGTACAGTGATACTGAGAAAGGAGACATGGAGAAAGTGTGTCAGGATACACTCTCTCGCAGGTGCATAAAAACATTCTTCATTCACTGAGTGTCAGAAACAGCTCTGCTCTCATCCATGTGTAAAGTCACTCTGCTCGGAGATAACTCAGTCTATAAAGAGTGCGACAGGAGTAGATTATAAGACGTTGATGCAGTGGTGTTTTTACTTGGTCTAAGTTATGACGATAAAGTAGCCATTTAAATACATCAGACGAATTCAGCCGAAGCACAGATATGAGTGAACTGTGGTATGTGACCCCATAGTTGTAATTTTGTAGAAAATCCCCTCAGCCGACTGTAGTAGCGCACAGTCGTGGTCTGAGGGTGGGGTGAGCCAGCGGTGAACCCCTGAAGCCACCGCTCAGCAGCAGAACAGTATTGTAAACCCGACCGCGTGAGGTGCTGGTGTGCTGGGAGCTGGGGCGTGCGCCTGTCGGGGGGGTCATTTGGCTGGCTTATTCTCAACAAGTATATAGAAACATATTGTCACTGTCGGGCAGAAACGTCCAAGTGGTTGTTTTTTTCTAGTAAAGTAAAGCCATGCTTCATCATACAAGACTGTCGCACAAAACTAGTGAAAATAGCAGATCTACAAGCACACAACACCTCGCGGCGCGAGTGATTGGCTATTTTCACTATTTTAAAGTATTTTTAAAATGATAAATACAAAATGAACGGTTTTGGATACACAAGATTTCCAGGAGCCAGGATTTAGAAGGCGTTTTTTAGAATCTGCCTAAATGGGTTGATTTGGAAGTTTCCACTATACTCATTCCTGCTTGCTTTTGCTGCTGCTGCTCTCACCACTGCCGTCTGGCTAAAAAAGAAATGCTGCTCACTCTCCACCACCCCAGCTACTGTACCACCTGTCGTTTATGTATGGGGGATTCACAGTCCCTATGGTTGGGAGATGCGCTTTCTCAAAGTACCCAAAAGCAGATGCAATTCATTGCCAAACCATAAATAAATATACTGCTCGTTCATTTAACATTCAATCAAATTATTCATCCATTCACGAGTTGTCCTGACTGAAGTTGGGTTTCTAAAGCACTGCACTGCCAACGTCTGCAATATTTAAAACTGGCCATCACTGTTCTGTCCACATTCGGTTCTATCCACATTTTCTTAAGTGCAGAGCACTTTTTATTTACTATATTTTATAATCCCAGAAGTGGTGGCAACTGCATGGGAGAGTAAACACAACACTGACCTGAAGAAGGCTCTGGTGGCCCACACTGAAACTTCTCTGTCACAAGCAGCGTTAGAACAAGCCAGGATCAAAGCTGTGGCACATGCTTGCTCCTCCTGAAAGTGAAGAATGTGGGAGGAATCAAGCATATGATACTAGAATAATGTGTGATACACATACAGCACATTTGTTTGTGTATAATCTGATGATTAGCTAAACTGCTATCCTTACCCTGTGAAGCTTGAAGAATCGTTCAATTTCTTCACCTTCTCCTCCAGCGCCACTAACCAAGAGGTGGCGCAGTTGGTCAACTGGACGTAGCTTATGGAAGATGTGACTACCCTACAGTACAGGAAATAACATAATTTAGGCGAGTTATGGCAATGATTTGAAAAGACAGACAGACTGATAATAGAATTGCGTACATCATTATCTCTGCAAGGCAGTAGCGATGCCAGGATTAACATTTGGCAAAATTTGGTGCTGGACAGGGGGAGGTCTCACACAAGCCATCTTAAAAAAAATCCAGACCATTTGTGTCATGTAAGGACAATTTTAAGCATTTGACTTCAGCACAGCACTTGTGAGTGAGCCATGTATGTTGTGATGTCATAGTGATGAAATTGCAGTGATTGGCTGTACAAAAAACATTGAGCCATTTGTTTCAGAATGTAGGCCAGATCTAGGCCAGATATAAGCCAGGTTTCAGAGCCCACATCTGGCCCGGACGTTTTGTTGGGATTGGACGTTTTGTACACTGTTTTGAGGTGAGGGGTGCTTTATATGTAGGCCATATCTAGGCCTGATGTGTTTATGAGTTAATGTCATTAAGCGTCCTGCTAGATTTGGGTAATTTGGGATGAGGTGGGACATGCGTGATGTGACACCAAACTTTGATCCATTTGTGTCAGAATATAGGCCAGATGTAGGCCAGATGTAGACCACGCTTTTTTACACCTAGTGTGAGGTGAGGGGTGCTATTTATACAAGTTAATTTCACTCACATTCACACACTGATGGCGGAGGAAACAACGCAAGGCACCAAACTGCTCATCGGGAGCAGTTAGGGGTTCAGAGCCGGGAATCGAACCTGGAACCTTCAGATTCCAAGGCGGCCCTCTTGAGCCACTGTCACCACTAACCACAAATGACCACATTTGGAGTGATAGCTGAGGCACAAGTATCCCTAAGCTCCAGAAACAAACCTTGCCATAGCTCCAGTACTTATAATGTCTATGTGAATCAACTGAACTATTTGATTCAAACATAAAGCCTTATAAAAAGGATAACTGCATTCTGTAGTGTAGTACAGTAATTTTTATTATGGCTCTACTGAGCATACCTTACTAGCAGTGGTGTAAAGTAACTAAGCACATTTACTTAAGTACTATACTTAAGTACAATTTTGAGGTATCTGTACTTTACTTGAGTATTTCCAATTTCCAATACTTTTACTTCTACTCCACTACATCTCAGATCCAAATATTGTACTTTTACTCCACTAAATGTATTTGAAAACTTTAGTTACTAGCTACTTTGTAGATGTATGAAAAAAATTATAAAACATACTTAAACCACTGTAGCCATATTTTATACCTTGGCAATTTGAAAATATTTTCAAACATATTGTACTTTTACTTTTGGTACTTTAAGTACATTTTGATGCCAACACTTTCGTACTTTTACTCAAGTACATTTTGAATGACAATCTTTTACTTGTAACGGAGTACTTCTACATTGCAGTATTGACACTTTTACTCAAGTAAAGAAATTGAATACTTTTTCCACCACTGCTTTCCAGTTAAAGTATTGTACTATACTGACCTTAGCAGACGGAAGGACAAATCTTTGTGGAGGGATATTGTGTTGTTCAACCACCACAGGAGAGTCCGTAATGGGGACCAGGTCTTTGTTCAGCGGAGTGGAGACCTTGTTGGGCCTCTCCTCGTTGATAGCCCAGGAATGGCCATCTACATTGGACATCATCTACAATACAATGTATAGAACATTAAGAACATCCCATGGCACAGAAAAGCTAAATATGAGTGTACTGCAGGGCTGTCACGATATATGTCATTAACGACGATTTAATTGTGTTTCTGTTCTAGACAATTACATTCCTGTTTGGCTTTTAGGCTTTGAAGTCACACATGGGATATATGACACATAACCTATAAGGTAAATATTCAAAGAAAAGCAGTACAATTTTGACGCAATGCGACACGTTGTGAGCTTGTAGATCTGCTATTTCCACTATTTTGTCCACATGTTTGAAAATATTTCAACGTGTAAACGATTATGACAAAATAATTGTCATTATGTCAAATTATGGCGATTAGACAATTATGTAATAGCCCTCGTGTACTGCATTCATAAAAGCAAGCATCCCACCTGAGTCTCCATTAGGGGTTTCTTTCTTCTGAAGGGGAAAGAGTCGTGGTTGATGCACCACAGGATGTCGCTATCCTCTGTCTCAGATGCAGCCATTAGTAGAACTCCTTCAAAGATAAAAAAAAAATCAATGTATTACAGTCAGATGTGACCACACCGTCTTGTATTCAACAGGAGATAAGAGCAAGACAGTGTAATACCTTTGCTATGTAGAGCCTTGTGGACCTTTCCAGGTGGAAGACGGACATGCACCAAGGCAAGAAGGCTGGGTCTCGCAGCAACATGCTTCATTTGTGGCGGGGTAAATGGCGTGGTGCTGAAGTAGAGACGAACACCCATTTCGTTTTTTAAATAAAGGTATTAGTATCTCAATAAAGCAAAAGTACATGTCAATCTTTTTATTTAACACATCACTATTGCAGCACTAGTTCTCCTTACCGGCATGAGTAATGGCAAGCAGGTGGCAGTCTAATGACTCAGATCTGTCAATCACAGAGATCTGGACAATAGGTTTGAAGACAGAACGATCAATTGTCCTGTATTTGGAGAAGACGTGAAAGTGGATGGAACACATAGCCAAAACAGATACGATTATTATTTGTTTAAATACTTGACAAACCTAGACTTACCTGGCAATGTTTCCAGCTGCACCAACAATGTAATTCTGTGACATACATGTCAGACGACTCATGCCCATGCCATCAGCACCCAGGTCATATACCTGAATTACAAACAAACGTCAACTAAACCAAAAGGTAAAGGATGAATCCTTTCAAGAATTTTGAGATCAGGAGCGACGAATATTGATTTCTGATACGCTTCAATTTGTCAAGAGACAGCTGAGTGACAAAACATCAAGAAAAATCACATGTAGGACTACTTTCTCTGAGCGTGTGAAGAGTGTTGCGGGAGTTGTCAATGGCTATCTGCATAATGGGGTCTGTTGAATATAACAGCATGCGTCTGCATTATAAAAAGTTGTATTGGACCAGAGACAATTCCCAAATCATTTGAATTTGAATCACTTTCCTTACCATCTTCTGAGAACCAGAACTGGACCATGGAGGGAACGAGAAAGGACAGGCTGCTTTTGGAGTGGTTGATCTTTTGGCATCGCTGGCTAAACCAGCCTGCCTCGGCCTGGTATGCGATCTCATACAGGCAGCCGTCCTTGCCTGCCATGAAGATGCGTCCATGGTCCGTGGAGGCGATGGCCAGGATGTGAGTGTTGTCTGTTGGTATGGAGTAGAGTGGGTCCGGCAGCAGCTGCATCCCACCAGACATGCTGTCATTCAACCCTATAAGAGAAAAAGCAAACGTCAGGACACTCCAATACAGTAGGTCAGGGGTCTTCGAATTTTTCAGGCCAAGGACCCCTTAGATGAGAGACAAAGCAGGGACCCCCACAGCCTCTTCAGAGATTCCATAATATAGTTTCATTATTTGACAGCATGATTCTTAGTGTATTTTGGATTCATGTAAATTTGTTTTCAGATATTTAACCACTTGAACTGTCAATAGTTATTAAACTGGATCATTCACTCTGTACTTAGTCTGCTCCCTCTACACCAAACCTCTTTGCCGAAAATAGCCGACCTACAAGCTCACAAAGCCTTGCAGCGCGAGGTGTTGTGAACTTGTAGATCTGCCATTTTTGGCTAAAGTTCTCACTCAGAATATGGACGCTAGGGTTCAAGTGGTTAATCTACTGTAAAAACGAGAAACAAAGTTTCTATCATACAGTAGGTAAATGGGTTAAGAGGACAGGACTCTGGGTAAACTAACCGTGTCAACAATAGAACAAATATTTCGGTGTAAGGGCCTGGATGTGGGAGTTCTCACCTGTATGGCCATTAGGAAAACTGAGTCCAAGGATGACCACATCCACTGGTGTGGCTAGCACTAAGAGATAGTGGATGTTGGGCTGGAAAATCTTAATTTCAATCCCAAAGAATACATGATCCAATTTTTGTGGTTTAAGATGAAATGTTATGTCTACCTGGCTTTGGTTTCACGAGACCCACTGACAGGATGGTTTCAATGAGGCCATCAAAATATGCCACATCACCACTGAAAATTATCAACATGTCAATCAATACATAAACCTTTTATATTCATTACTGGTCCATGCAACAGTTTTATAAAGGCAACTGCTTCAAATGTAAACGTATGCAGTACGCACCCATCTTCATAGTTCCACATGAAGATGTCATTGTCGATGGTGAGCCATGCTCGACTTATCTCAGGAAAGACTCCCATCATGCAATTGCACTGCATATCTATAAAGCTTAGTTAAGATGAACGCAAGTACCTTGGGCACATCATCATTTTGTATGAGAGGAAATCTAACAAAAAGAGTAACACAATTAGACGTGTGTACGGCAGGTATCAATGCACAAGCCAATTTATTTGTTTTCACAAAGGATACGGCTGAATTGCTCCACTAGTTCAGGAGGTAAGGGTACTCTGCGGACTGCACTAAGCTCTGGGAGGTTTGACACAGTAAGTAGCCCTGGTCCCTGGAGGGGATAGTCCATGTCTGACATTCCAGAGAGTGACGGCATATCTGCAAGGAAAGGAACAAAATAACAGTAACACTCCTGTTAATTATTGTCATATTCACTGACGTGGGCTACAGGCAGCAACAGATTTGACAACAAATCTGTGTTATTGTCTCCACCAGCCGAAGGCTTGGGGGAGAGTATGTTTTCCCCTTCGTCCGTCCGTCCGTCCGTCCGTCCGTCCGTCCGTCCGTGCGTGTGTCCTCGCAGTTTGTGTGCACCAAATCTCAGTCGCCGTTGGCCCGGTCGCTGCCAAAATCAGCACACACATTCCCTGGATGCCAATCTAGAACCTCTGCCTTAAATTTTTCAAATAGGCCTTTTCTAGCGCCACCTAGTGGCCGATGTTCACAAAACACATTTCTGTGCACTACTCTTACAGATTTTGTCCAAAAATCCTACAAATCGGTAGGCAGTATCTCGACAGTCATGTGATCGACAAGAATCTGTCCAATTTTGCATATTCCATCCTGATTGGCTAAGATTGGCTTCCAAAATTTGTAGGATTGAGCCGTTTTGAACAAAATGCCTCAAATCCCAAACGCAAAGTGCAATTATCATGAAATTGCACACACACGTTCCCACTAGGTCGAGTAAGAAATGCCACTTCAAATTTTTTAAATCAGCCTCATGGTGGCGCTATAACAGGCCGATTTGTGGTTTTACCTATAACTCCACCGATCAATTTCAAACTTTGTAAGCGCACTCCCTAGAGGCTAAGGATAAACCTTTGCCCTGCATTTCTCACATCAGCCTTTTATAGTGCCACCTTTGGGTCGACTTATGTAAAACCCATTTTTGAATATTACTCCTTGAGATTTTATCCAAACATCACGCAAATCGGTACACAGTATCTCTATAGTCATGTGATCAAGTCCGATCCGTCTGATATTTCATATTCCATCCTGTTTGGCTAATATTGGCTTCCAAAGTTTGCAGGATTGCTCCGTTTTTGAACAAAATGCCTCAAATCATCACCGCAGCTTGCGATTACCGTGAAATTTGCCACACATATTCCCACTAGGTCAAGGAACAAATGCTACCTTTTTCACATTGGCCTGTTATAGAGCCACCAGCAAGTAGACTTTAGCAAAACACATTTTTGGAACACAATGCTTCAAATCATGCATGCAGCGTCCGATTGCCATGAAAGATCTAAGATGAAGAACATATGCTACCCTTTTATTTTTACATTGGCCTATTATACAGTAGCACCACCAGGATGCACGGCCTGGTGGAGACCTGTGCTCGGAAGAGCACTGCTTCTAGTTGATACTTCTACTGCATTGGTTCTAAACTGGGAGCCCAGGGACTCCCACGGGTTCTTGAAAGGGTTCCAGGGGTCTTCAACTAAATGGACGATCATAGGAACCGAACTAAATGGACACCCGTGTGGTGAAATCTTGCTACTACTACATGTCATTAGTTCGACTAAGGAGTGTCGGGAGGGTTAGCGACTCATCCCACGGAGTTAGAGTAAGGGTTGGGTGTCGAAAAAATTACATGTAGTAACAGCGAAGCGCTCCCCACCTGTGGGTTCGTAACTCAGAGCACTCTCCAAGTTAAAGTAATGGAGGATTTTAAGGCGCAAATGAGTGCCCCAAAGAAAAAGGTTGTCTCAAAAGGGACTCAGTGGTCCATCTAAGCATACTATGCATATCAAACTGGGGGATCTTGCAGTGGAAAAGGGTTGGACATCACTGATCTGTTCTACTGTGCCTGAACATCATCACTTACTGTGAGAGGGAACGGACAGCAGCTCTGACAGATCAGGAAAGCAGCGGTCATCTTGCATGTGTCGGTCAATGAGCCGACCAGAGCTCTCCAACGCCTCGGCGAGCGCAGCAGCTGGGCTGCTGGGTCCAACGCTGGACGGCATGACGACGACGGTCCCACCACCACCGGCTCATGGAAAAATGGGAGATATTTTCACGCACGTTTTCTGACAACATTAAATGCCATGATGAGTCGGCAACCTGGGAGGGCATGGGGGAGATCTATGGATGATCTGTGTAATTTCACAGCCATTCTAAGGCTAAAAACAGTTCCTTTTTATTATATTAAAAGTTAAATAGTGAAAATAGCTGATCTACAGGCTAACAACGCAACATGAGCTTGTAGATCTTACAAATTTTGGGTAACACTGCTGTCTGATAAAGTAGGGCATCAATTTCTAAGGAAAAAACTAACCAAAAATGTTTTTCCCTTTAATAATGGAAATAAAAGCATGTATATGAAGGTGAGGCAAAAAATTAAAAATAAATAAAATACAAAAGAAATACATTTATGAATTAGTCAAATGCAACAAGCCAGGATAAGTGATCGTTCCCCTTTTTTAAATCTACATCAAAGAGGTAATTTATTGAATATGGGGCTTCCTGCTTGAGATAATCTGTGTTGTTTTTTTTTTTACTCCTAGTGTTATTTGGTTATATACATGATTAAAGACTTTCTACTGGAGGCAACAAGCATTGAGAGTTAATTGAACCCAGTGATCTGTAATCTACAAGCCCACAATTGCGATGTGACGCATTGTGAGCTTGTACGATTTGACAGCTTTACTAACATATGCCCTTAACGTTACAAAAAAACAACAGAAGTGACTAACACAAAGTGACTCTAAGCAACTCGAGTCTAAGCAACTCGAGTGGTTAGTTGTACAAGGACCATTAACAACATTATGCTGGGATGCGACATGCTAGTTAGCCAAGCAGCCGTAGCATTACAAGTATTATTGAAATGTTTGAAAATAAACCAGAGTACTTCACCTGTATTAAAAAATAGGTGTGTCGCGTGCTTCTAGCTGATGTGGCTGTAGAGTTAGTTTTCAAGGACACCAATATGAATATGAAATATTCTCAACAAATAAACAAACAGTGGTTAGCAGCCCACCAACTACAGCAGTTTGGTCAGACTAGAGCTAGAGCAGCCGGGGACGTATTTCCGGTGAGGACAGACCATGTAGAGATGCGGCTATAGAGCACTGCTGCCTCCTACCGGTTACAGAAGGAACATCAATACTGTTGTAATTCAACTGTTTGGTTCCATTTGTACACTATCAGAGTTAAGGGGAGACCTTGACATTTTAAATCATGATTTTTAAAAGCTTCTTAGTTGTGCTGTTAAATATTAAGAGCAATTTATAATAAAATAGACATTGGTGTGTTTTTCCTTGTTATGGGGGTGTGGGGTGGTCCATGACGACTGCTTGAAATATGCTATAGTGGTACAGGCCATAGCTCAAAAAAGGTTGGGAACCATATAGATCTCTATCCTGATCCAGTTACCAGGCAAACCTACAAGTCATGATTCAGGTCATAGTATCTCCCATATACACTGAATCTACTGTAATGCAGAGTTGTACAACCCAACAAATGTTCAAAGACTCAGTCAGCGTCCAGCGAAGCCCAGTTCAAGCACACAAGTGAGGGCAGCCAAGCATGCAGTGGCTGTAGCCAGCGTTCCTGGTCTGTTGGCTGACTCATCTAATTTTATGCATCACCAACGCTATCCACACATCATTGGAGGTGGCTATCTTCAATCAGTATATTGCTGCAGCCTCCTATACCTGCATCATTTCTGCATGGGGTCATTCTCGCAGAAGAAAAAGCATTTATTGTTCACTTAAGCAGGATTACGTTAATAAACTTGATAGGTCATCATGAAATCAAGTTTCCCCTCACTCTACTTTTGCTCATCAATCCAATGATGCAAATAGCCAACAATATAAATATACTGCAGCTGCTGAGTGTCAAATATTTAAACTGCATATGAATGGTTTTAAGTTGTGATAGGCAGGTATCTATCATGGCAATATATGTTTTCTGTAACCACTTAATTCTTTCTGAACATTTTTCACAAGATTACTCAGGACCTTGAAATCCAAATATAGTCATTTGTGAATGGATTAACATTGTATTCACAGGGTTTGGACTAAGGGATCTTGACAGTCAACATGCTCAACAGTAAACAAAAAACAAAACATTAAGGGTTTAACTAGTGCACACACAAGCGCAGCATCAAGTGCACACTGAAGAAATGACAACATAAATAGAACAAAAATGTGATACATGAAACTAGTAAACCACCATAAACAAACTACATCAGATCTACAGCATTTGGCCCCAAACAAATGATCCACGTTATCACCCTTGATTCACTTTCAATCAAAACATTACAATGAAACTATTACACCAGTGTGACACTAAAGCTTTTGTGTTTTATTGTGTTTTGTAGTTCAAACATTCACTGTCAAATATCAAGACAACAAAAAAGGCTCAGAGCCCGGCCACCAGCTCCGGCGCAACCTATAAAAAACAAAATAAAAACATGTTAATACTAGTGGGTAAACTGAATCCATTTTGATGAGTTTCCATATAGTCTAATGATAACGCACAACAGCACACACAACCCAACAGAAAACTGAAAGTTTAATCTATGCAGCCACTCACTGACAGTCACCAAGTCAGAATTGATAATGCTCGCATCGCAGATGCAACCGCTGTGAGCTTGTAGATCACATTCGGCTGCGACGCCGGAAAAGTCGCCTTCTACGCAATGCATGATGGGATGTTGGAAACAGGCGGATAGAGCAGTGAAGTGTGAGGTAATTTACACGTCCTACCTGGTTTGTGTTTTTCTTCCCCCCCATTCTGAATTCCTAGACCTTTTTCATATCGTGTCATAAGAATTGTGTTCCAATTATAAACTAATTATCTCGGCGGTTTGACTCGTATGGATATGAAGAATCGACTGATGGTGAGAAAAGGCTAATGTTAACTGTCGCCGAATTAGTACATTATTACTTTTTTGCTAGAAACAGGCTTTTTCAAATGAGTGATTGACTATCAAACCATACAGAGCCACCTCGTCAACAATATCACAAAGACCGCTTGTTTATTTTTTGGACCGCAATGCTCATGAGACTATTTTAAGATGACTCAATGTTATTCTCTAGACTCAATGAACTTACTCTAGTCCTCTCCTCCCCTCCTTTTTTCACCCTAGTCCCCTCCTCAGAGTTCCCACACATCTTTACCAATTAATTTCCAAAACGTTTCCAAAATATTTAACCCGATTTCCAGGACTATATAACAATAATTCAGCTCAATAACGAGTCGCTTACTCCTATACGCAATGCCCAAAGACAGGTAGTGTATGCCAGTGGTTCTCAACCTTTTCAGGCCGGCCCGTGACCCCCAAAATAATCATATTTGAACACACACATACACACACACACATATACATACATACATACATACATACACACACACACACATATATATATATACATATAACACGGTTTTATTGTGAAAATAGCCGATCTACATGCTCACGCCTCGCAATGCGAGGCGTTGTGAGCATGTAGATCTGCTATTTTCACAATTTCTGCCTCTAATATTTGACAATTTGGCCAATGTTTAATTTGTCATTTCAGAATTAACAAAATCAATAACGAAAGACAATGCATAGTTATGTTTTCCAGGAACTTCCAGGACCCTTTATCATTCCCAAAACTTTTCCAGTACTGGATAAATATTTTTCTAATTTCAAAATATTTCCAGGAATTTCATGACCGTGGGAACCCTGTCTCCACCTCCAAATAACACATATTTAATAATAATAATTTAGATAAATCTTATTTTTACCTGAGCAACACGTTCATTGCAGCGGATGATTGTGATGTCCCGGGGTGCATTACCAGCATTCCACGTTGCGTGCCATTGATTGTAGTCTTGTTCCCATTTAAAGTCGGGCATTGGTCCGACGGGAGCCAGCATCATGCGTGTAATCCCGGGGATATGTTTGGGGTTCTTGCCATTCTTTGGCTTGTAATTCCCTTGGAAAACGAGGTGCTGTGAAGAGGATATATAGATAAGTTAGATACCCAAGGCAGAGAAGGCCTCGATTTAACAAAAGAGCACAGAGACAGACACAAATAGGCCAGTCAATCTAAGTAAAAAAAAAAAAGGGGCTATAGTCGGGGAGCCACAGGCCCCCAAAAAAAGAATAGGGTTTTAGCTGTGACGTCATGACAAACTTTTTATTTTACGGTAGTTGTTTCTGTTCATTTGGTCATTAAGGTACACAGAATGAGTAACTTATGACCCAACGGATCACAAAAACCCCTGAATGATCACTAAAATACAGTTAGCCAACATGTAATTAAATACCCCTCACCACTTCGACATACTGCTCCATGTATAGAGGTCTGGCCACTAACAGGCTGATGTCATCCAATACTGCAGCCCAGTTTAGCAGTTGGGCGGGGTTGACATTCCGATTCTGGACTGTTACATCGGTTGAAATCCAGTCGATGTGGTTGCGCTGCCCCGCTCGATATTCATAATCTTGGATTGTCACATTCACTTGTACCATTTCTATAAAAAGAAAGAAAATATCAGCAACACAACATCGGCTATCAAAGTGGTCCTTTAGGAACTAGGGGTGTAACTATTTATTTGAACATCGACACGATACACGGACGCTATTGGTTCATTCATGGCAATAGGATTAGAATAGAATAGGATATAGTAACTATTTAGCAAAGATATTAAATCTCTGTGAAAGAGATTACTGACATTTATCGATACACCAAGAGTAGCTATATGGAATGGAAAAGTAATTAGATCACTTTTTTCATTTTGCCTTTTAAAATAGCTAAATACAAAGCACAAATACTTATATTTCCTTTTGCATATCGATAAAGTAGATCATTGCAAATTAAAAAAGATTTTTCTATTCAGTTACTATATCGTTACACCCCCATTAGGAAACAAATGGACCCATTGGTACACTCCCGAGAGTTAAATTCACATTGCTTTTACAATATAAATTGGAGTCATAGAAATGGCATTAAATGTGCATCCGTAGCCTAATCCTAATGCATATATAATATTATGGATCAGAACTAGTGACCCACAAGGTGGCAGCCTCGAGAAAGAAATCCAAAATGCAACGGGAATACATAATTGCTCATAACAACCACACTAATGAAATACTGTCACCCTCCTAGATGAAAACCAGAAAAAGTACAAAACTATTGCACCACCTCTTTAAGTTAAAGGCAAGCACTATACTGACCTACAATGCCAAAATGCAATACAGAAACTTGGAAAAATGGGTAGTGTAACTAACTGGTCAGCCAATTGACACATCACAGTACTATGCGGAGGAAAACATCAATAACAAAAGAAAAACATAAGCCATAAAGAAAAGGGGGGGGAAGAAATAGTAGCTAAAAACAGGTTAGAATTGCGCTTAAGTGATTAATGCATGTTTTATAACATTAGAAATTATATCATAGGGCAGTCGTTCTCAACCTTTTCAGGCCGCGACCCCCAAAATCATCATATTTTAACTGAGGAACCCCACACCCTGACGAGTATTAAGATTTGACCCATTTATACATTTTGTATAACACGGTTATTGTGAAAATGGCATTTCCACATGCTTACGAGTCACAACGCAAGGCTTTGTGAGCAAGTAGATCGTCTATTTTCACAATTTCTGACTAATATTTGTATTAAAAAGTCATTAAATTGTCACTTTAGAAATGTGCATATACCCTCTATACACTTAATATTTATGTTGGTTTGTTTACTGTTGAGTGAGAAACCAAGGTTGCACATTAAGTTAATTTATTAGCAACATATGGACTAACACATGCCAACGAGTGTGCCGTCCGGTAGATATAAAGCTGTTTCGACGGATCGGTGAGCAACTTAAGGCATCTCCATACTTCGACAGAACCGAACTTTTCGGTTGAAAAATAAACTTTTTTATTTTTTATCTTTTCCGAAAAAAAAGCGTCGGATGTCCATACTTCGCTCCTGTTCGGAGGGTTGGCACGTTGGAAGTTGGAGGCGGTGGCACGTATTGTGGAGGTTATGTTATGGAGGAGGAGGAAGACGAGGAGGAAATGTTAGCGGAGGCAGAGAGGAGGAGGAGGATTTTGCCCTGCTTTGTGCGGCTGAGGAGGCGAGAACATCTAGCCTTCGGTGGTATGTCCGCCCGCGGCGCCCGCTAATCAGACTCTCGTTCAGGGGATGAGAGGGGCATGGACGAGGAGAAACATTTTGAAATAATGAGAATGTCTGCCAGTCGTTTTGACGACCTTCTCGTCCCTATGCGTCGTGTCGCGCCGCTCATTGAGCATGCACCGACACACAGTATAGTAGTTTTCGCGGGTCGCAAAGCAAAAATAAAAGCTAAAATGTACAGTAGCCTCGCGTCACCAGGCTTTCCAATGTACAGTAGGAGGAGGGGGGGGGGGGGGGTCCACCGACCAATCACGTTTGCCGTTTCACCGAACATGATTTCGGCGAGTGACAGCATCTCGTAGTGCAAATTTCAGAACTATTGTTCGGAGAAAAAGCATTCCATTACTTTCGAGGAATTAAAATTTATAGTTGAAAAGGACCTTTTGACCGAAAACGGCGGTTTCGGTCGAAGTATAGACAGGCCTTTATTGATATGTACATGTTTTGAGCGTAGTATGGACGTTGGGGCTCAACCAGCGAGAGCCAAAGACTCTGGCTTATAACTCCAGGAGAGACAAAACGTCCGAATATTAGCACCCTCTGCTGGAAGTTATAATTTATGGCTACGACTGATGCGGCGTGCGGTTGCCCCCTTTTAATCGCTTTTTCATGTTTGATTGATTGATTGATTGATTGAAGGCTTTATTAGAAGTTTGCATAGGAAAATGTACAGATTCATGACGGTACAGTTCGCTCTGGAGTGTACTTCGACCGAAAAAAGGTCCTTTTCGACCATAAAAGTATAATAAAAGTATATCCCTGGTGACTTCTGAGAAGCAGACCGAACGAGAGTTCGGAAATGTGCACGTCGGAAAATACAACTCACTGAACAAGTATAGGCCTAGTCACAGGCCTTAAACCCTGACGCAAAGCGCCCCGCATATATGGCATTTATTTTTGGGTTGAGAATTCCTTGTACCGGACCGTGTGGTCCTACGTTCCAAGTCTGACATAACGAGGGGTTGGAAGGCTCGTCCATGTAAGGAGAATAATTAGACTACTAGTATTCAATCGACGGGGGGCTATGTCCGATGTTACGCTCAGATAGTTAGCTAGCACACGTGGCGGCGTTTAGCAGTTAAGCTAGCAGAGTTAGCATTCAGAGAAAAGTAGCCTACACGCTAGTCCAATTGTCCAAACTACTTCTAAGTTCTGTAACACACTAAAAGTGGGCTTATGACGGCGTAATCTGTAGATGCAGTCCAAAACTTATCGAAAAGCGTTTCTCGTAACAGAAGTCTAGTATCCTGCCCTTGAAATGGAATTAAACTTACTTGATCTCAGTCAGTGATCTGTAGCAGCTTGACTGAAGGGATGGTATGGGGGATAAGACGGTGTGAGGTAGATATATGGTGGGCGTGCCCAGGCGGAACCTATCATTTACCGGCCAATAGGATTGTACGGGAAGGTATAGCCGTGATCAGAGCAGTATAATAGTATAATATACTATTATATATAGTATAGTATACTATACTATTATATAATGTAATATATAATAGTATAATCCATTCTAGGGCTCTGGCCGTGATGCTTCTAAGTTCCCGCCAGAGGGCGCTCAGTCACAATCTTTATTTAACAAGTCAATAACAAAAAGTAGTCTACTTTATTGCAATCCATATTGTAATTAAGTAATTAAACAATTAAAAGGAAGAGCCTTAGGCCCTATTGAGCATCGCAGCGAAAGTGGTTTACTGGTGCCACTTAAAAGCTCCCATTAATTTTCCCCAATGACTTTTACAAAAATATCTATAACAATTATGTTATGTTAAGCCTAGAATCAAGCCATCCAGGATTGCAGTGAATCATGAACATGAAACCTTTGTTTTTGCATATTATTCTTACTATACATATTTTGTGGGGTATCATACATTTTATACTGTTGGGTAGGGGTGGGCAATATAATCGATATGGCAATACATCGCGATAGTTTATTTGCCAATACTGTATCGATACTTCGGGCAGTAGTATCGCGATACTTTGAGGAAAATAAAATATGTTCCCATGCATAGGAACCAAAGGTGGAAGTTCGGTCCTGACACTCAGCTGCCTCTAGATGTTTCTGTACTATAGTAGCTACTTCCCCTTCAGTGAGTGAGGTCTCTCGATAAAATGGCTGCGAACGACAAAACAATGCGAACATTAGAGCAGCGCCTTTGGCTTTTAAAGCTGATATATCGCAATAGTATCGTATCGCAAAGATTTGCAATATATCCTGATACTACCCAAGTATCGTGATACGTATTGCATCGCGAGATTCTTGCCAATATCCACCCTTACTGTTGGGATGGAATGCCACTGAGATAATAACCTATTTGCTACAGGGTACAGAATGCAAATGGTAAATGTACTTGCATTATAAAAAGCTGACTTTGTTATCTGGTTATCATTATACAGAGTGTACAATCTATAAGTCTGTCCCTATTGTATCTTATATAAATCTTGGCCATGATCACTAATAAAGAAAACAAAAAGATGTGATAATGTGCTATGTTATGCATTCTGAAACTCAAATCCAAACGAGACAAGTAACAAACAGAAGTAAAACAGTTTATTGTATTTGCTCCACCAGAAGTGCTGGGGATCCCTTATCCAGGTGACCTGTTGAATATCAAAACCAAAAGAAATATCCCTGTATACAGGCACAAATACTGCATTGCTTTTTACAGAATAAATTATATCAAATTGTGACTCCATTATACAGCAGAGGTAAATAAAATGAAATAAAAGAGGGAAACATTCAGTTTCATTTTACAGAACTTTATGAGAGGTATACACATTTTTTTCCTTCTAGTTAAACTATGATACAGTGGGAGTAAAAATCTAACAACCAATTTGCTGCACAACAGCAAACACACTCCCAAACAATGTTTTCCCAAACATTTCTTATTTGTGTGTCTGTCTTTTGTTCCTGCATAACATTTTTTTCCTAAATCATATTCCATCATTGACCATTGTGCACAATATCCTCCCTGTCAGGTCCTTGTGTAAGGGGGCAATCTTACTGTTATGTTCAGAAATGACTGTTTTGTACCAGCTCAATACTCTAAACCATTTACCATTAAAGGAAATACATATACCACTGTTGTAAGGTCTTTTATATAAACCCAAATGTAAAAAGGAGACCTTTGTTGCCGGACAACGCCAGTTGGATTTTAACCAACAAACCATTAAAGGTTTTACTATAGGCCTTCGGTAGATTCCTCACAGCAATCTGGTTTTTGGTTTGCAACATAGGTCAAGACAGCAGCCAAAACTTGCCAGACAGATCGAGCTAGGGTGAATACACTATCAGGTATCATTTGAGATTGGATAAGAGGTGTTTCTAAATTGAGTGGTTCAATTAGCCTTCTCGACTGAATTTTCACTAAGCTCCATTCAAAGCACCACCATCGACACCTGAACTGCCAGTACGAGCAGAGTTGTTCGATTTGTCTTGGTTTGACAGCCATACATGTAGTCTGTTGGGTGCCTGTGCAGTATTGCTTTGATAAGACAACCAGGGATGGGTAGCCTGGAGGAACTGCTGCAGTTGAGCTGGATTATTTGGACACAATGGGTCATTATTGTAATTCCCCTCATTCATCAGTAGGAGAATTTTTTTCCACAATGCAAATGAAACTCCCTGTTTAGTTTGGAAAATATTTGATCCAATATTATATCCATCTTTAAGTTGGCTGCAAATGTTTTCTGACTAACTTGGGTCGATTAATGGGACTTTCCCTCCTTGGGTGCATACAGCGCCCGTAAAGTTTGTACCACTCCGTTTGTAAGTTTGTGTCCACTCGTCAAGGCTTTTTTCTTGTAGATTATGTCTGACTCCTTGATAGTATCCACCCAAGGCACCTTTTTGCGACCATCCCGCTTCTTTGCCTCAGCCCACGGGCCAGAGTAAGACCCAGCCATCCAGTGTATACTATAGCCAGTGCTGGTCTTCCTGATGACCCTCGCGATCTGTGGCTGCTCTTTGACCTTTGAGCAGCAGATGGCGATAACGTCCCTAGCCTCCACTTTTGCATTCATGTGACCTGATGCTTCTGGAGACTTTCCACCTTTTCTTGGATGACGCTGTAGAGATAATTGGCAGAGTTTTAGTACTGGTAGTCATTACAAGCATCCCTGCAAACTATTGCTCTCCACACAAAGGCCAGGAGCTGTAATCCACTGGTTCTCGGGTCCAGGGACCACCAGGGGCCCAAATGGACCCTTGACGGTCTGTCATTCTTGAGAGTATACAAATGGAACCAAGCGGATCCTGACGGGTCCATTTGGTTCTATAAGTACACGTTCAGAGTTAAAGGGCAAGTTCACCTCTGGGACAACCAGATCTTATTTTATTGTTGTTTGGGACAAGATCAACACAATCCTGAGTTATTTTTTGTGTTCAATCTGTGTTTTGAGATATTTTAGTATTTCAGCATGAATTATGATGCATTTTATGATGCAAAATGAGAGTGTGCTCAAGGATACGTGACAGTGCAGTGAAGCTGCCACAGGTCCTCCTGGTGGTTTAGGACGTAGAGCAGGCCGAAGGTGAACACACCCACCATGTGCACCGTGAGGGAGAGCAGAAACAGGAAAAAGTAGCGATAGTTTCTCCTCCCAATGCAGTACCCAGGGACAGTGATGGTCAAAGTCCTGCAAAGAGAAAAGATACAATAGCTACCAGTGTTGATTTCGTTGACTAAAACTACAGTATGACGAAAAACATTCGTCGACTACCTTTTTTCACCGACAAAAACTAAACAGAAACTAAATAAAAACTAATAGATATGATAAACTAAAACTATGACTAAATTGACAATTTTGTCAACAAATGAAAACGAGACTAAAATGTCACGGACTAATGTCACGGACTATTGGAGAAGAGATCCAGTAGAACTGACAAGTAATTTTATGTTTGGTTGCACTCGGGTGTTGCACTCTGAAAAATAGCAGATCTACAAGCTGTGAGCTTGTAGATCTGCTATTTTCAGAGTGCAACCAAGTGTGTAAAATCAGCCATTACGACACCATCAATGCCCGCCAAAAATGTTTTGTCGACAAAATCAATTGTACATTTAGTAGACTAAAATATTATGATATGATCGACTAAAACTAGACTAAAACTAAAACATTTCAGGTGACTAAAATATGACTAAAACTAAATCGCATTTTATTCAAAAGACTGGAAGCTTTCACTGGGATTGAGTGGTTATTAATGCAAGCAAAAATGTTTTGGAGGATTAATTATTTTTCTAATATGCTTTGTCTGCAAAGCGTTAGCTTGAGCATATAGATCTGCTATTTGTGGTGCGTGACACCGTCGTACAATGGCACATACATTACGCACATACACTAAGCCTTCATTCATCCATTCCCCACACACATTTCTACCTATATTCCATTCCACAGCCATTTTCTTTCCTTTCAACTATCTATGCCTTACCAATTACATGCACACGCAACCTAGAAATAGAAACAGAAGGTCCCAGATTCAATACCTGGCCTCGGCTATGTGTCGAGGTGTCCACAGCAGGACACTTAGGGCCCTATATTTGCCAGTGCCTCACCACTTATCCCTAAACTTCTTTTTACTATTTTGAAAAACATTTTAAAATACTTCAATTAGCCGCTCTACATCGTCACGTTGTGAGCTTGTAGATTGGCTATTTGAACTATTTAGGAATATTTTTCTAAATAGTAAAAAGTGGCAAAAGGGTTTAGGGATAAGGAGTAAGGCACTAATGAAAGTAAAAATAATCAAAATCTATAAAGTAACCGGTGACAAAAGTTTTCAAATAACTATAGCGGGGTCAGAGTACAATATTTGTCTCTGAGATGTAGTGGAGTAAAACTACGGACAACTGGGAAATACTAACACAAGTACAGTACTTAAACGATGACTTCACCACTTTTCAACCTATCTTCATATAATTGGTACTCACTAATGTTCACGATAAAATTGCACAATTTCTTTTTACTCGGCCTGTTTCTCTTGGGAGAGCTGTGAGAGCTGGCAGTTCAAAAACCTGTCTGCCAGTGCAGTTAAGGCATTCACCAAATATTCGAATATTCAAATATCAAAGTCACTATTCGACGTTGTTCACCAAAGTCGAATATTCGCTTACATTATTTTATGGTTTTCTCTTTAAAAATATATATAGTTTATAACACTTGGCTAGATAGGAAGTCATATAAGAATGAGTTGTCAATGCCCCTGGTGGATGAATTTGTTAGTGCTTTATACCAGGGGTTCTCAAACCTTTTTAGGCCGTGACCCCGAAAATAAACATATTTGAACTGGGGACCCCCACCCTGAAAAGCACTTGGAATTGTAGGTATTACATTTAATGTGACTCGTTTCCGCAGATAAATATTAAAGCTGATCTACATGCTCACAACGCCTCGCAACGCGAGGCGTTGTGAGCATGTAGATCGGCTATTTTCACAACGTTCGCCTCTTGCTTACTTAATATTTGACAGTTTGGCCAGTCGTGTCGAATATCCGACTATTCAAATACTTTGAGGTCGAATAATTAGAATACTAAAAATCACTATTCGTGAATGCCCTAGTGCCAGTGACATCATCGCTAGGAAGATATCTTTCCCCATTGATGATGTCCAGGGGCGTCAATTGTGTATGGCAGGGATATAAAGCTGCCATACCCTGGGCCCAGGGGGGAACATAAAAGTTACTTTTAAATATAAATCCATGAATGTCTCTTTGTCTATCTGTTCTGGTTATTATGTTGTTTAATTACAGTAAAATAACTACAAATGCAAAGTTTTACAAAATGGTCACTTTAACAAGGTATTATAATGATATTCTCCACACTTGTATTCTCCCCATCTTGACAAAATGGTACAGGTGCAATTCATTATTGTTAATTGTGGCACGTTTACTATAGCCAATGCCAAGTTTATCTGCACTTGAACAACCGTTCCGGCTGCCATATCCAGCCCAAGAAACCCTAGAAACGGGCGGGAAAATGTAATGTACTTCTTAAAATAAATGTATCATGCCTGTTGCCTAAGGTATGGCAACATGGCTGGTGTTTTGCAGCAAGACACCAGTCACGTTGACATACCTTAGCTTTTTCTGAACTGACGCCAATGTGACTGATGATGTCACTGGCACTGACAGGTTTCTGAACTGCTCACAGCCCTCCTGTGAGACACAGACCAAGTAGGAAAACAATTGTGCTGTTTTTATCATGCACACTTGTGAGGACCAATTTTATGAAGATGATGAAATTGTCCTCCAAGTAAATTTACATAGTCCAGCCAGGGGAGTCGCACCAAATTCTGGGCCTTGGGTACAAGGATTCACTGCGGGCCCCCCATGAATGTTCTTCATGGGGGAGGGGGTTTAACCCATTTAGACTGGGAACGCATTATTACGCGTTATTTTGTGCTTTAACTATTGAAAGTGCAGCGCTGTGAGCTTGTATATCTGCTATTTTTCAATAGCTAAAGTATAAAATAATTAAGGCCCCTCCACCTTGGTAACTTAGTCCCACTTTCCCCCCCCTTGTGACGCCCCTGAGTCCACCCCTCCCTCCTCTCACCTCCACACAGTGGTCACAGACGCTGCAGTGGGAGCAGCGCGGGGGTCTGTAGAAATGGCAGGAGGCGCACCACTTCATCCGCACCTGGACCCCCCGCACCTCCACGTTCTTGTACAGCGGAGCGCGGAAGTCGTCGTCCTTGTCCTCGTCCTCGTTGGCTGCAAGCAACACACCAGCGGTGGGAAAAGTTACTTGCGGTAAGTAAAAGTATCAATACCGCAATGTAGATAGATACTGCTGTATACTCAGTTACCAGTAAAATGAATTCAAAATGTATAGCGTATAAGTACGAAAGTATAGGCATCAAAATGTACTTGCCCTAACCCTAACCCTAACCAAAGTACCAAGAGTAAAAATACCCGTTAAGCAGAATGTCCCCATTTCAGGTTTTCAAATGTAAAAAAAAAATCTTTTTGAAATAGCTGATCTACGGTAGATACAGTTATTTTCAAATGGACATAATGTATAGGGTGGAATTATAATCAATTTACAAAGATATAGTAACTAAAATATATCCTTTGCCAAAAATCACTGTATTTGATTTATTGTTCCCTCATAGTTCCTTACATTACTTATTGTGTGGAGTGTGGGGTAACGCTTATAAAACAAATACCAATCCTATCTATATATTGCAGAAGAGAGCTATAAGAATAATAAATAGATCTGATTATTATGATTCGACAAATAAACTCTTTATTAAATATAATATTTTAAAATGCTATGACCTAGTAAACCAGAAAACAGTTTTGATAGCCTATAAAGCACGAAATAATTCACTTCCATGCAGCATTCAGAGACTGTTCCAAATTAAAGAGACCAAATATGAGCTGAGGGGTAAACTTAACTTTGAAATGACGACACCAAGAACTAATATCAAGAAGAAATGTACATCAGTCAGGGCACAGGAAATATGGAATAGTTGTGAAAACGACCTAAAAATGTGCAGTTCATTGTACCAGTTCAAGAAAACTTTTAAAAATAATATAGTAAATACATATAAAACGTTGAATTTATAAAATACTTGTTCAAGTTGGATATGCATAACATTCTTTTCTTTTTATACATATTATATATATATATATATATATATATATATATATTTTTTTTTTTTTTATATATTTAGTTTTGTCCTTGTATTGTTTGTTTTGAAAGTATCAGATATTTCGTTTCTGATGTAAGATGAAGAGACATAAAGGGTAGGCACCATAAGCTGCGGCTTCAGCCTAAATTCTTTTCGGCAACATTGTTGCGTATTTATTTTAAATTGTTATTGTTTTAAATGTTTCTTTTTAAACATTGTATTTTGAAAACCGAAATAAAATTATACCATACCAAAAAGTGTTCAAATACAAGTAGTGGAGTAAAAGCACAAAAATTAGGATCTGAGATATAGTGGAGTAGAAGTAAAAGTACAAATACCTAAAAATGTTCCTTAAAGGGGGCGTGACACGGCCAAAACAGATAATTATGGCTATCAAATTAGCCAATTTTTTTAATGATGTCATGTACCTCCATGTTAAATGACCCAATCAAATTAATGTATTGTAGTTACTGTACTGAAAGTAGCCAATCGCTGGAGCGAGTTTTCGCGCCGACATGCCCAGGCCGTGTCAGTTAGTAGTGAATCCACCTGGGCATGTCGGCCCGCCTCCTTTTCAGACTGTTTGAAGGAACACCATGTGACCTACTGTATCATAATGTTACATTTCGTCCGGTGTCGCCACTCCTTTAAGTACACTACTTGAGTAAATGTAATTAGTTACCACTGCAACACTCACGCACGCACGCACGCACAAATGTGAAATACCTAACAGCTACTAATAACCTTGACAGGAAGCATGTGACAACATAAAGTGAGTCTTCCTACAGTACGCACCCATTGGGAGGACACCTGCATCCATGAAGGTTGCCATGGTGAAGTTGGCCAGGACAAACAGGAAGAGGATGGCACAGCATGGCGGCACACCGGGAGAGATGGTCACAGCAACCCACGGACACCTGAACACACACACACACACACACACACACACACACACACACACACACACACACACACACACACACACACACACACACACACACACACACAGTATATCGTCACTGTCGGGCAGAAACCTCGTTTCTCCAAGTATCAAAGTTTTTTTCTTTGTCGGGTTTCCACCCAACGACAACGTTATATTGTCATTGTCAGGCAGACACAGTGTAGTGTAACGTACTGTATGTCCAAAACAGTTGCTTTTCGGGAAATGGAAAAACATAACCTGTGTTCAATGTAGTTTAGTTTATTTAGTTAAAACCTCTTGTCAATACATAGGCAGACTTAATCAGTTTCACGATCATCACTTTTTCCAAAATAGACGACCTACTAAGCTCACTACGCGTTGCACCGTATGGAACCATTCTGAGAAACTATTTACTGCACCTTAATTCAAAGTATTCTGTACAGAACTTAAGGTCCTTAAAGGGGAGGACCACCCATTTTCAATATTGAACTATGTCATTAATATACCTTAGAGGAGTTGTGTGGAAATAGAAAATAAGTTCCCCCTCTTCTGTGTTGCCTAGAACTGGAGGATTGATTTGGGGGTTTGTATTGCAAATTACAACTTGATGACATCACACATTGTACTTTACAATACAAACCCCAAAATCAGTCCTCCAGTTCTAGGCAACACAGAAGAGGGGGAACTTTTTTTTTATTTCCACAAAACTCCTCTAAGGTATATTAATGACATAGTTCAATATTGAAAATGCGTGGTCTTCCCCTTTAATACCCTGTACACATTTACACTGTATGTTGGTTTGTTTACTGTTGAATGAGAAAACAATGTTGCACATTCATTTAGGGACCCCACTAGAGGTCCCGAACCACAGTTTGGGAACCACTAGTCTAGAAGAGGGCCTGTGCTTGCGTGCATGTGTTGAGAGCTAATTTCAGAAACTGCTGCACTGGTCAGTGCCACATTTCTTGTGCACAGTTCTTTTTTTACCTCGGTAAATGTGAAGTTTTTTAGGACAATGTTCATGGCTTAATCAATTTCATCTGGAGTGAGTGTGAGTAATAATGACACCAAGACCAAAAGACACGCATGTGGACATAATCCTTACAGTGCCCAAGTGGAGTTGAAATGCAGGTGCCAGAGAATGGCTGCCCCAGGCCATTCTTATAATTAAAAAATGTTTTAATTGATTTACAGTAATATAAGGTTATACTATATAATACTAGTCTCTGAATTTTTCTAATTCAGAGACTATGTTTTTGCCCCTGTCCGTCCGAGTGTGTGTGTGTGTGTGTGTGTGTGTGTGTGTGTGTGTGTGTGTGTGTGTGTGTGTGTGTGTGACAGTCTGTCAGAAGCTAATATTAGGCACATTTGGACAGATCGGCATGAAACTTTGCACGCACACTCCCTGTACTGGAGGCCAAAGCAGAACCTCTGCTGCAGATTTTTTACATGGGCCTGTTAGCGGTACCAGGAAGCCAATTTTAGCAAAACTTTTATATACCGCATTACTCCTGCAGATTTTGTCCAAACATCATGCAAATCGGTACACAATATTATCTCAATGGTCAAGTGATCAAGACTGGCCAATAACTCTAATATTGCTGACTCTCTGATATTTTAATATTTTCTTCCTAATACAATAGATTCCTTGGATTCTCACTCTCCATATTGGCCCCGGACAGATTAAATTTTCTGCAATTTTGCGTTTTCTTCAAACCACACTTTCTTTTACAGATTTTGTCCAAAACTCACACAAACTGGTACACATTATACTGTAGATAGATTCAAATATGTTCCAAATGGCTATGACTGCCTTCAAAAGTTTGCAGGTCCTGTGTACTGTAGGCAATCCAGCCTGGCACAGACCTGTGCTCTAATTAGGAGCACACTTTTCTAGTTTGTAAAGTTTTAATTAACATGCATAATGGATGGTTGGAAGAAACATTATTTGAATCATTTACAATTATTATTACAGATCAATTCTTGTAGTGTGCTAGAATCAGAGATGCGTATTGTAAGTGTTATCAATTAAAAGGTTGTTCTTGCTCCTCAGACTATGAGGAGCAGACGATGCCCTGCTTGCCTTGTTTGCCAGAAATCTTTTTGTCAGTGTGACCTCAAAGCTTAGAAAACCATTATATCTTTACCCCAACTAAGTTGCTGAGTGTGGAACAAAAACTGCTGAATTAAACAGAGTATGATTATATCTCTATAGTGTGAGATTAGAGGGTGAAGCAATGTAATCAGGTTATAGTGGTGGATGGGCGAGGGGGGTTCACTGGATTAAATTTAATGGCATTTGATTGAACGTTGCATTCTTAACCTATACTGTATATTCGGGGACCTTTTTTTTAGCATGGCACTGAAATACAACAGTAGAGAAAATGATTAAATGTTTTATTGTTTAGTATCTTTTACATCTTTTACATGAATAGTTATTATCCTGGAATGCGGACAGTGTTAAAAGAGCAGATATACAAGCTCACAGCGCGGCAACGAGTGCCGCGCTGTGAGCTTTTAGATCTGCTATTTTTCTGCTAGTCTTTGAATATGTTTGACCCGATTCTATAAATGTCTTCTAAATCCACCAATGAAAAACAAAACGATATGTATTTGGCCACGGACCCCCATCTCAAAATATTTAGTTCCAGGGACCCCCAGAAGCAAAACTTGAGTAACAAATGTTCGCTTTAAATATTCAAAGATTTGCACACTTTTTCCACAACTTTTCAAAAATAGCAGATCTACAAGCTCGCAGTGTGGCACTTGGTGCCGCGCTGTGAGCTTGTATATCTGCTATTTTTCAATAGCTTTAAGTACCAGTAAGACTCCCTAATCGGGAGATAAGCGACCGTAGGTGGCTTTGCAAGAATCGGCCTGATGGTGGCGCTAGAAGAGGGCCATGTGAGAAATGAGGGGTGGGGTCTGCGCGGCGCCGAGGCGGACGAATAGGTACCGGCCCCGGCTCTCCCGGTCGCTCCTAGCCGGAGTTACGGCATTTTATGTGAGCTGCAGTGTAGGGGGTCCTCCACTGGGGGCACCACCACTTTTGCATCCGTTCTGGAGCACCAGGAGTCGGTGGTCCCCGGGAATTCCCCGTGAGCAGCCCCGTTGGGGTGGTCATTTGGTCATTTTTGCACATTTGGTTTTTTTTTTACATCTGGGGGTCCCCCAGGGAGCTGGGGGTCCCTGTAGCTCCGGGGGTCCTTGGAGGTTGTAGTTTGGCAGGTAAGGAGTGTGTGTGCAAAATGTGGCATGGATGGGGGCAACGGTTGTGGAGATATGAGCAGGGGAAAAGTGTGACGTGTGATGTGTCACTCACGGAGGGACATTTTTGTACACCTGGGGGTCCCCCAGGGACCTGGGGGTCCCTGGAGCTCCGGGGGTCCTTGGAGGTTGTAGTTTGGCAGGTAAGGAGTGTGTGTGCAAAATGTGGCATGGATGGGGGCAACGGTTGTGGAGATATGAGCAGGGCAAAAGTGTGACTCACTGACTCACTCACTGACAGACAGACAGCCTGTGGAGGTTTTGGTAGTAAATGCGACCTACGGTCGCAATAAGGGTTAAACAGACACTGATACTGTAGTCCCCAAAACCCCAAGCAGGTTCTGGGTTGTGGGGGAGGGGCACCCCCCAGAGGAATGCCTGGCGATGCCATGCCAGCTGCAAACCCAGTAATCCCTGGATTATCAACTCTGGATTACAGACCACTCTGCCAGCCCGTTATTGCGGAATCCTCCCATTAGATGCCACACACACAGACAGAGAGCATAGAGTCAGGGCTCACCATACATCACATATCACTCTGTACTACAATAGGACAATAAGTACCATCAATGGTATACTGGTTGGTTACCTATACCTTCACTATCATTGACACCTAGGTGTCAGCGATAATGGCTGTCAAATTAGATTTTACATTGAAATGTCAAATGGTGGTGTAATGATGCAGCTAATGAATAAACAGCCTATGTATGTTACACATAGAGCAGTTGTAAAAGACACAAAACAACAATTCAGTGATAGTAAAATATATATTGGTAGAATGTATAACATGGGTTGAGTTTCCTCATGAAAGAGTGATGGAAATATAATATGCTTTTCATCACGATTCTGAGCAAATCTATAAATTCCAACAAACATAACATATCAAACATATAATTTTGCGAATGTCTGTCTGTCTGAGTGAGTGTCTGTCTGTCTGAGTGAGTGTCTGTCTGTATGTCACAGCGTTTCTCCTCAGTGGCTGGAGCAATTGATCTGAAATCGCATCACCATTAGCATATGAACACACCTGACATAACTGTGAAGCCTGTTTGTCACTTTCACAAATCATATGCTGTATATTAGCATTTTTATGGTGTATCTATATCTATTCTGCATCTAGCATGAGGCATATCTATTCTGCATCTAGCATGAGGCAACATGTTTAACCAGCTGTGTGTGTGTGTGTGTGTGTGTGTGTGTGTGTGTGTGTGTGTGTGTGTGTGTGTGTGTGTGTGTGTGTGTGTGTGTGTGTGTGTGCAGGCGGGTGGGCGGTTGTCTGGCCCTGTTACAGATGTTGTCCAAAAATCATGCAGATCGGTACACAGTATCTCTATAGCCATTAAACGAAACGGGTATTTCTTACATTGATGCTCCTACATATTATCATGCAAGCACCAGTTAAAGTTACTTTCCATCCCTCATATAGTGTGTGCACAGTGCACACCCCATAACCCACACACTGCACATCATTTCGGAGCTCATATCATTGAACGGGTAAGGGCTATTCATCAAATTAGTCAAATTATAAGACAGCTTTAGAAATGCATTGGGGTTCATATACTGTATGTAGATTAAGGGGCACATAATACGATCACCCCATAAAGCTTACATGGAGGATTTGTATTCAAGTCCTTTTCACTTGTGACGGCCCTGCCCCTCTGCCTTTACTGTTGGCTTGCTGGCAGCACCGGTGACTAGGCCAGAGAGGGGCAGACCGTCAGGCCAATTTGGCACACCTGTGGTCGGGTGTGGTTGAGCAGTATTTAAGGAGCTCTCATGCTCAGCTCACATCAGCTCTTTTGACTCCTTGGCTGCAGGTTGCCTCTTACACCTTTTATACAACACACACACAGCACACTCCAAACATCCATACACTGCAGACATGACTGATTACTGACTTGTTCACACCTCATACCTAGTTTATGTTTGATTATTGTTTTTAGTTATTTAATTTAGAATAATAAATACCATTTAAACGTTTTACTTGTGTGTGGACTCCCTGTTTTTGTTGTGCAACTCCCTAGTGCATGACAAATGGGGGCTCGTCCAAAAGCTTTGTTTGGTTTGGTTAATTGAACGTTTACTGTAGTTTTGTCAGTTTGAAATTTCTTTGAAACTGTCTTTGTTTATTGGGAGTTCCTCACACAAGTTTGTTTTGATCAGTCATTCAAGAGCATTTTGGCCCCACTGAGACTACAGAGTTAGGTAAGTGTTGGAATGTGAATACAAGGGGTAGTATATTTGTTTATATGGAACAGATCCCTAAGTGGCCGGTACCGTTAGGGTGCTGGTTATTTTGTTGATTTTGTTATTTTCCCTTAGTGGTGATTTTGGTTAGCGGCGGATCTCGGGAGTCACAATAGGTGACGAGGGGACCAATCCTCATGCCCGGGGGCCGAACGCAGGTTAAGGTAGGTAGTTAAGAATATTAGAAGTAGGGAGGGGTTTGTTCCAAATTTTGTTAAATCTCAGCACTGCACCTTGTACTTCACAGCCCCAACACTTGCATTTTTGGTTAGGGTTTTTGTAGTCTGCACAAGTGAGTTCAGTCATTGGTACTGAATTTCTTTTAAACTGTCAGTGGATTTGGTAAGTAGAGTTAAGGAAGTGGATTAAGGATTAAGGTTTTGTATTGGCTCAGGTGAATTATGATTTGGTACATGTGGATTTCAGTTCGTCCTAAGGCATTTGAGTTGGGACCTCATAGGTTTTAAAGCCAGAACTGTGCATATTTGGGGAATTCAGGAATTTGGAAACTTCATTTGGCCGAATTGGCCCAAACACTGCTTTTCAGGTTGCAGGTGTTGCGGGTGACCCAGGCGTGGCTTTTCAGATTGCATGCGCTTTGGGTTG